>NW_026585644.1:35408528-35529714 GCF_907164565.1 Psammomys obesus
TTTCTTTCTTTCTTTCTTTCTTTCTTTCTTTCTTTCTTTCTTTCTTTTGTTTTTTTTTGGTCAAACAGGGTAGTCTTGGCTGTTCTGGACTTGCTTTGTAGACCAGGCTGGCCTGGAACTCAAAGAGATCTGCCTGCTTCTGCCTGGGATTATAGGCGTGCACCAACACAGCTAGCTCTCATATTTCCTACAATAGATACAGTTGACTCTGGGAACAACAACAACAAAAAAGTAGGGTACCATTTGTAGGGGCTGGATTGATGACTCAGTGGATAAGAGCACTGGTTTCTCTTTCAAAAGAGAAATTCAAATCCCAGCCCCCACATGGTGGCTCACAACTGTTATAACTCCAGCTCCAGGGGATCTGTCATCCTCATACGGACATGCATGCAGCCAAAACACCCATGCACATAAAATAAAGACAGATAAAAATTTAAAAGTTTAATTTAAAAAACTTTGTATGAATACTTTGACTTCAAAATCTGAAGAATTCTGAATTCTTACTCTTTTTTTGAACTTGCTCTGTAGATCAGAGAGACTCAGATCAAACTCAGAGATCTGACTGCCTCTGCTTCCCAAGTGCAGAGATTAAAGGTATTCACCACCACAAACCTGCTAAAATTTCACATTTCTTTTGGAGGGATGTTTCACAAAAAAAAGTTTTGTTGAACCACTAGTAATAAAAAACTATCTTAGCACTAGCACGAAGGAGGAAAATGGGAGCAGATCTCTGTGAATTTGAGGACAGTTTGGCTTACATAGTGAGTCCCAAGCCAGCAAGGGCCTGTACAGTGAGACCCTGTCTTAAAACCAAAAATACCAAAAATATACCCCCCCCCCCCCCCCACAAAAAATCCCAACTTTTTTACTATGACCCAATTCTTTCTCAGGGTTCCAAGAAACTGGAAAATCTGATGGAAGTGGGAACCCTGAACCTCTCTCCTGTGTCCTCTAGCCTGTACTTCTGTTGAGACTGAACTGTGCCCCACTTTTCAGTGTTTATTTTCACTCTGTGCAATCCCACGGGAGGGGGTACCTCCTATTCTTTAAGCATGTCTGCCTATATTGAACCCCAGTTGTGGATAGGACTTAAAGTTCTTTTCCATGCCATTTATGGGCCCTTTGAAAATTGTAAGTCCCCTGGTTAAGCATTCCCAAGTGTTCTGAATTCTTAAGCTCATGGAAAAGATTTGGAGAAGTGACATCACAATACCTACCCCCATTTGTAATCAACCCCTTCCTTGGCTTCTAGAAAGCAGGGTCAATTTTGTAGCCCATCTTCAGCAAATCAATAGGATCTTACACCATGCTTTTTGCAAATAAAGCTGCTGATTTAATCCAATATTCCTGGCTCTCTGTTTGGTTTTGTTCTATTTTCCTCTATACTTAAAAAAAACTGTTTTTATTCATATGGGTGTTTTGTCTGTTTGTTTGTGTATGTTTGTGCACTATCTATGTACAGTGCCCACAGAGGCCAGAGAGGGCATCAGATACCCTGGAACTGGGTAGGTCTTAAACCTAGGACAAATGGCTGAAGTGATTTAAATTAGCAAAGCAGAAGTTGGCCATCAGGTTCTTTGCGCACCCCTGTTCTTACCTGCTATAGGGTGTGGCTGCCATACCCTACCCCGTATCCTAAACTTTCCAGCCTAAGGGATGGGTTGCCCTTCCCTATATAATCCAGCCCCAGCCTTTTTTTTTTTTTTTTTTTTTTTTTTTTTTTTTTTTACCTTTTGCCTTCTTGGCTGCTGCAACCTGGCTCCTTCTCTCTTCCCCTCATTTGGCTCAGGGTCATGTTCACTCTGGACTTTCCCAGATGTCTCTGCCTCTAACTATGTTCTCCCTTTTATCTACAATAAACCTTCTCCACCATACCGAAGAGCAGTCATGTTCTTTCTGTATTTTTATTTCTTTTTTTTTCATCAGAACTGAAATTACAGATGGTTGTGAGTTGCCATGTAGATGCTGGAAATTGAACGCCAGGTCCTCTGCAAAAGCAGCTATTGCTCTTAACCTCTGAATCATCTCTCCAACTCCTGTATTTGTTTTTAATTTACCCCAACTGCAAGCCTTTGTTTAAGTTAACTTAAATACTTTCTTCTGGAATAAAGCTGGGCATAAATGAAGTTACTTGAATGAAACATAGTGAAAACGAGCCATCTCTTTACCTCTAAAAATACCCAATGCAAACTGCTACTTTTCACAGATTACTTCAGAGTCTGTGCAGTCTACATTAGTTATCAATATATACACTTAATTCTAAAATAGAGAAATAACTAAGGTGGGGTTAAGGAAATTCTAGTACTCATGTGGATGTGTAAATAGTTGATTAGACGATGTTTTTCCAAAACAAGACACACACACACTCACACACAAACCTTAGTTTCTACTCTCCAAGTTGTGACAAAGCATATGCATGTTTGAGAGAGAATCCTGCAATTTAGTACACACGCTAGCACTAGATTCCTGGGTTTGAATCCCAGCTCTGATGTTTGAGATGATTAACCCATTCCGTGTCTCAAATAATCGTATCCAGGTGCCTTACAATGGTGCCTGCTTCCTAGGGCTTGCGGTAAGGATTAAATGAGATAACACTGTGTACAGCATCTAAAATAGTGTCAGGACATACGATCTCGTTGCTAGCTATTAGTGGGATGTGAGCGAGGGAAGCCCACTGCCTTATGCTCCCAGCATTATCAAGTCTGAGTTCTGGAAAAGCACCAGTTTGGGAATAGGTAAAGGCTTTGACGTGATCTCTTCAAACCTTCGCCTAGATCTTTTCCGTGGCTACTGTACCTACTGTCCTGTGATGACAATATTACATGTTGGAAGGAAAGCTGACTTGTATGAAGCAGATACTTGTGGATGCTGCAGACACAAGGATCAATGTGATGTATTTGGTTGGTTTCTTGAGGCAGGAGCTCCTGTAGTACAAGCTAACCCCGCTCCCCCCCTTATGGAGCTGGATGACCTTGGGCTTTTGGATCTTCTGCCTCCATCTCGCAAGTGCAGGGATTACAGGCGCCTCATGCCCAGCAAATGTGATTTTATCCTCCAGGAACCGAGTGCGGGAGAGAGATGTTTAAATAACCACAAGATAAGAGGATTAAGCGATATAATAGAGCAAATGAACAGAAAAGCACTATAGAAAAGTGGTATCCAGAGTGTATGGAGATGATGGCATGAAAGGGCTATAGAGGCAGAAACTGGGAGCATATAAAATGTTATTACTGCTGACTGAGACCCACTTTGACTTATTTCATCCTCATCCAGGGCCACCTGGCGAATCAGCCACACTCACTGGTGACACATAAAGAGCCCCCGATGTGCAATGTTGATATTTTTGTTTCCGACACACCTGGATTTCCAACATGCGTTTTCAGGTTCGCGGAATCATGAGGAATTGCTTGCAAAACCAGTGAATGAAGCCAAAGGAGGGGAAGGAAAAAAAAAAAAAAAAGCAGGGCGGGAAGAACGCAACCGCTAACCCCGCGGAACCACCAGGCCCCAGAGAGCAGGGAAGGGGAAGGTCATTCGTGCCTACGCGGGCTCAGCGTGCGCTCTGCGCAGCAAGGCTGGCTCCGCCCGGCGCCTGCGCAGTCGCGACCATTCGCCGCAGTGGTGTCGGAGGAGGGAGCGGCACCCGTGCGTTTGCCGCGGCCGAGGCGAGGGCCGGGCGCAGGAGCAGCCGGGCGGGGGACGTGGCGCGCCTGCGCGCGGCTGCCCGCGGCGGGGCGGCGGGCGGGGGTGACGCCGCGGGCGGGGCTGTCCGCGGCGCGGGCGAGCTCTGCGGAGCTGGGCGGTGCCGAGGAGGAGGAGGAGGCGGAGGAGGCGGCGTCGGCCGGGGTCTGACGCGGCGCGGCTCGCGGGGCTCCGCCGGTTTTATTTATTTATTTGCAGCGGGCGCCGTCGGGCGTGTGCGCGCGCTCTCGCTGCTCGGCGGGGAGGGGGTGGGGGGAGGGCCCGCGCCCTGGGGGAGTTGGAGCCGGGGTCGGAACGCCGCGTGACTCGGAGGTGAGAACGCGGAGCCGCCGCCGCCGCCGCCGCCGCCGAGGAGCCCTTGTTCCCGCTGCGGGGAGGAGAGTCTGGTGCCGACAAGATGGCGGACGGGGAGCTGAACGTGGACAGCCTCATCACCCGCCTGCTGGAGGGTGAGTGCGCCGCCCGCTCGCCTCCCCGCTCGAGCCGGGCCCGGGGACGGGGGCGGGCGGCCCGGGGGCCCGAGCGCGGGAGGGCGGGCGGCCGGCCCGGCGGGGAGGCTGGGCCCAGGCCCGGGCCGATCGGCGGGTACAGCCCTCCCGGGAGGCGGCGGGGCTCCGCTGACCCTTCCGAGGGGTGAGGACGCCTGCCGCTGGGCTTTGTGTGTCCGTGCAATGTGTGTTTCTCGGCTCTCTTTGTGCGCTGCCCTTGCCTGCCTCCGATTGGCGTTCCGGTAGTGAATTTTGTACATGGATATATATTAAAAAAAAAAAACCAAAAACCTTCCCAGTAAGGCTCTCGGATCGTTTGCGTTTTTTACTGCATGCTCTAGAACTGATTGAGGAGAGGATGGGACGACTAGTTTACCATTTATTATCTGGCGTACAATATATATATATATATATATATATATATACACACACATATATATAGTAAAAAAATCTTGGATCGGGTTGGAATGTCCGTTAGAAATACGAAACGCCCGGATTCATAAAGGGATTGATTTGGGGGCTTAAATTTTTAACATGTTTGAGCCGAGTTTAATTTCTGCACAAACTTAGTAAACGTCTGTTGGAAAGCGTTTCTTGGACTTAAAGAGTATTTTACAAGTCGTCCTCGCAGCATTTGAAGTTCCGGGCTCTCATGCTTTTATTGATTAGTTTTGTGTTGGTGCGAACATGAGGAGGAAAGAGAGGTGATGGAGAGGCCAGTCGTTAATTAAATGTATTGATCCGTTGCGAGGTGCCTTTCAAAATTAAAAGCGGGTCTTGATCAAAAGAGCCCCTTTACTCCAAAATTTGCGTCGTCACTAGTTGTTAGGGGAGTGTGTGAGAAAGAACTGTGTTTTTGAATGGTTAAGAGCCCTCTTTGTCAGACACGTAATGAATGCGTGTATGCTGCTTTTGTTTACTACAGCGAAGCAGTTTGTTTACCAAAGAGGATTGTGTGGGGAGGGGTGACTTTTCTTCAACTAAAGTGCAGCGTTGTTCCAGAAAACAAAAAAAAAATGTCTGTGTATTTGCTCCAGATGTTAAAGCCCTCCAGTAGCCTTCAGACTGAGAAAGAAACAGAAGTTTTACCAGGAACTCGTATTTACCTTTCCCTTTAGTATCAAGTTATTCCTGGGAGGCCCCCTGGTGCTTGCCGTGTTCACTACTCGGGACTTTGTGGTCTTTTAACTGATAGGAGCATCTCGATGGGTCTGTGAGAAATTTGTTTCGGGAAAAAAAAAAATGCTAATAGTGCATGGCTGGCTCTCTTAGGGAAATACGGTTATTTTAATTTTCTAATGTCTTCAGAGCAGGGATTTTAAGTCCACCGCTGTTTCCATGTACTTTGCAATTTAAATTTAAATCTCATTGTATCTCAGTTTATTCATATTTTTAATTTTTCATAAATACCTGATAGCAGACTCATGTATCTTAAGCCAATCAACTGTACCTTTATATGATTACAGATACTTAAACGAGAGTTGTAGAGAAAAGGGGGAAAGTAGCCAAATCTATGTTACTGTTAAATATTTGCTTCTAGCTTCAGTCACCACCAGTCCCAACTCCCTCCTTTTTGAGTAAGAATTCTTGTCAAGATACATTGTTTTCTTTTTCTCATATGGCAAGTGTTTATTGACTGCTCTGTCAGGCACCAAGAATCCAAAGATAAGACACAATCTCCTCACTCAAGGAGCTCGGTATGAACAAGTGACTTTTCAGGGTTTTCGAGCCTTCCTGCTCTTCTGTGTTGAACATATTTATTAGTAGCTTTTTACATTCTTGCTACTTAATCTAGTTGAAGAAAACTGTTTACCTTGACATCCCTCTGTTACTCTGAAATATTACCAGTCTCTCCCGTCCTCTCCAAATCTAGACCTGTTCAAATAATTGTCAAAGACTAGTGAGTAATTTCAGTTTTTGTTTGTTTTTAAAGAGGTGTGTGCCAACACTGCTTGGCCAGTCTACCTTGGTTTGCAATGATGTTTGTCATATGCTAATATAACTCAAATTCAAGTGCTACTGTTTTTCAAAGTTGCATAGCAGAATAACTGTGGTTATATGTTTTGTGTGTGTCCTAAATGAAAGAGAATATTAAAATTGGACCATAAAGCCCTGGTGTGGTGTAGAATGCCTGTAGTCAGGTAGATCTCTGTGAGTTCAAGACCAGCCTGCGCAAAAAGTAAGTTCAGCCAAGGCCACACAGAGAAACCCTGTCTTGAAAAAACAAACAAAACAAAACAAAACAAAAAAAGACCAGTAAAAGTACATAATTATAGTTAGAATACATTTGCAAAGACCTCTGTCATAGCAAGGTACTACACTTAGTGGTGGTTGTATTGAAAAACATGAATAGAATATATGTTCTGTGCTCTAAGCACAAATATGATAGCCTTGTGAGAAAAAATTTGTGAGCTCAGTATGTTCAGTCATTCCACAGTGTGCATACACAGTGCATAAAACACTCTTGTACCTAAGAATATGCAGTCTTGTCTGTCAATTAAGGTTTGCTTTGGCTGGACAAAAGATGTGGCTGGTACGTGTCTTCAATCCCAGCACTAAGAAAGCAGAGGCAGGCAGATCTCTCTTAAGTTCTAGGCCAGCAAAACACAGCACAACAAAAAAGCCTTGCTTTCATAAAAGTGTTTTTGCATTAAGGGTAAAATTGACCAGGCACTAGTCCCATTTTAAAGTGTTTATGTTACAGTGCATTCCTTTAAAAATATATTAAGCTATATCTGATTACCAGTTAGGCACATGGACTTTTAGTGAGTACATTTTTTGAGTTACTTTGATATTATGATTGCACAGATTCTTTAGGACATTTAAATAAAAATACTGGCGCATTGTTTGGACTGTGTGCTTCTCCAGTGTTATTTTCTTGGTTTAAGTTATATTGAAAACTGAAAACCAACTTTACTTTCTTATCACCTGTAGTGACCCTACTACAGTATTTTTATGACTCATCATAAGTGATTGATTATTTGAGGTAAGATTAGTTTCTTTGGGTAAACTAGAAAGCCCAGTAAAAGTTTTTTGCTTAGTGTAGTTGTTCTCTAGGTATTTGAGGTGGAAATGAGAGTCAACTGGGGGCCTGAGGTCATATTACAAATGCTGAGTTTATTTTGGAAGAAGTCAAAGGGCCAAGTAAGTAGAACCCTGATGCTTTTGAGGAGAATCAAATGCCCTTCGAGCTGGAAGATCCCCTAGAACTGGAATTAGTGATGGCTGTGAGCCACCTTGTGGGTGCTGAGAATGGAACCAGGGTCTTCTGTGAGAGCAGCCAGAGGTCTTAACTGCCGAGCCATGGTTCCAGCCCAAAACTTTCCTTTTAAAGGCAACTTTATTAGATGCAATTCACATGCCACACGGTTTGCCTAGTGCTGCAGTGTCAGTCAGTGATTTTTAGTGTGTCCACAGCATTTTCAGCTACCACCACAGTCAGCTTTAGAATGTTCTCTCTCTCTCTGTCACACACACCCCTGTTTGTCCTTTATCTGCTTCTCCAAAGTCTGGGCTGTAGAGATCTGCCTTCTGTCGTTGTGGATTACCCTGTGTATGCACATTTTATGTAAATAAAACTGTTCATAGTATGGTCTTCTGTGTGACTAGTTTCCCTCCCCCCCCTCCCTCCCTCCCTTCCTTCCTTCCTTCTTTCCTTCCTTCCTTCCACAAAGTGTCACTGTAGCCTTAGCTGTCCCCAAACTCACAGAAATACTTCTTGTAAAAGCTCTGTGACTCTTAGGCCCCTTTTAATGTTTTTTAGGTTTCATCTATGGTGTAACATGTTTTAGTACTTTATTCCTTTTGTGGCTGAATTAATATTACATTATTCTGTATCTATGTACCAATTTTCAAAAATACTCATTGGCTGATGGCTATTTGAGTGTTTTTGCTTTTGACTACTGTGGACAATTCTGCTCTCGGGTTTTTGCATGGACTTAGGCTTTTAGTTCCCTAGATTGTATTGCTAGGAATGGATTTGTCAATTGGTAATTGTGAAAAGCTTATTTGCTGGTTAGATTGCTTAAAATTCAGGCCCAGAAGTTTAAAAGACAGGCTGAAGTAAGTGCTAGCTGTGGCCACCTCTTCATCCCCAGGGATCATCATCATACTGTATGTGACATGAGGTAGGACCCATTAGAAATAGGAGCTGGAAAATAGAGGAGACTCTTTGGAGATAGGCCGTCCTTCTCTTGATTATTCTGGATGAGAGGTGAGTTGAGCATACATAGAGAGTGACATTTTTTTTTCAAGCTATAGCTGCACCCTTATTAATTAGCTCCCTATTGCTTGCCCACCCAGCCCTTGTTAATTAGTTCCAGCAAGTAAAGGAAACTGATTTGAGAAAAACCCAGAGATATTTTGCTACTTAAATCTAGACCTGGAAGTTTTCTGTGGAATTTCCAAATTCAAGATAAGAATTCATTGAAATTTAGAAATGTATTTGAATTACTACCTGTGAAGAAAACAGTAAGTACATCTAGTAAGGTTTTTCTTTTGTTAACCCCCTACCATCTCCCTACACTTTAAGTGCTAGGGACCTTAGGCATGCATGCTCTACCAAAGAGATACTTCTCCAGCCCTATTAATTTTTAGTTTAACAGAGTTTTGCTAAGATAGCAGCCATTTTGGCCTTGAGCTTGCCCTGTATCCCAAGCAGGCCTTGAACTTTGAATCTTCTGACTTAGTCTTCCAAGTAGCTAGGTGTATGCCACGCACCGTATTTATATTTATCAATTAACAAACTGTTCATTCTCAGTGGCCATGATGGCAAACTTATGCCAGTAAATAGAAATGTCAAGGTATTTTTTTTATATGGTTAAACTCCCATTGAGTATTTCTGAAATAAAAGTTTCAGAATTAATTTCAGTGTCAGTAGGCAAGAAAAGGATTAGTGGGGTATGTTTGGGTCTTGAGTTTCCTGGGATTTAGTTTTGTTCTGGTACAGATTTATAACCTCTGGTGACCACTTCTCGTAACTGTAAATAGCCATTTCAGGGCTTATTTTCTTTAGGAAAAAAAAATAGGATCCATGAAGGTAGGAGAGAGAAGTCAAGTAATCCTAATCTTTCTGTTACCTACACTAATAATGGTCAAGCAGAATGGCTTTCTTAAATAGGAAAAGGAACAAGTATCACTTTATTCTGAAAACTGAGTTGGCATACTTCCAAAGTTGTAGTTATTAGTAGGTAAAGTGTGATTTTTTTTTTTTTACAGCTGTTCTCTGAAGCATATTTTATAGTAGAATCTCCATTTGATTAGTAAGATGGAAAAACTGAGACAGTCTTTATTCTACTACTGGAAGTACAAGATCAAAAATGGAGAAACCCATTCCGAAATGAAAAGACTTTGAAACAGCATTAGCCAAGTCCACTTGTGCAGCAGGAAAAGAGGCATAGGTTGTTGTGCTTTCTTCTAGCTATGCACTCTGTGTGGCACAGTGACTTTAAAACTATTCCCAGCCTCCCTGAATCACTGGCTAGATAGAGTCTCCCCAAATTTCCTTGCCCTGTGTAAGGAAGGACAAGTTATGGGCATAACCTAAAAGGAGCATGCTCTTGGTGTCATGGAGGTTTGGGCCCAGCTTATTTCACCACAAAGGAGTTCTATTACAAGAGCATTAAAATATTTCAGACTAACAGAAGCTGCCATGAGAATAGCTACAAAACATAAGAACTTTTATGCTTAATTTGTTTGAAACAGTAGTCATTGTATTTTAGTATAAATGTTTATGAAAAAAATAACTTCATAAATTATTGAAAAGAATGTTATTTATATAAACCTAAAGTCTTGCACAGAAGACAGCTAAGATTTTAACCCTCTTTGTTTCATTCTGGTTGGTTATTTGTGTTTTCTTTGCTTGTTTTTGACACAGTCTCATATGTAGCCCTAGGTGGCTTGAAACAGTCTGTGTAGCTTGTCTGGAACTCACAGGGATCTGCCTGCATCTGCCTCTGCCTACTGGTTTTCAGGTTCAGTCTATTTTAATTCCATGGCTTTGGCTGAAATATATGATTAAAATGTGTGGTTTTTTTGTTGTTGTTTGTTTTGGTTTTTGAAACAGGGTTCTCTGTGTAGCCTTGGCTGTCTTGGACTCACTTTGTAGACCATTCTGGCCTTGAATTCACAAAGATCCGCCTGCCTCTGCCTCCCGAGTGCTGGGAGTACAGGGGTGTGCGCTTATGTGTTAAAGTCAGAGGACAACTTTTAGGAGCTGGTTCTTTGCTTCTACTATGTTGGACCTAGGGTGCCAACTCAGGTAATCAGTCTTGGGAACAAGTATCTTTGCCTGTATCTGTATTTTTACAAAATTAGGAAATGGTGTCTTTGCTGGGTGTGGTGTACATCTGTAATACTCAACACTGGGAAGGCGGAGGCACATCTCTGTGAGTTCCAGTCCACCCTGGTCTCCACAGTGAATTCAAGGCCAGCCAGGGTTACATAGTGAAGTACTATATCAAATAAATAAATAAATAGATAAATAAATACCTTTTTAGATAATTGTGAATTTTTCTGATATCAGGAATCAGCAGGGGACTTTTAAAAAATATATAATATAGACTATGAGATTATTTTTTTTCTATATTCTAGATCTATCTTATACTTTAAATGTATGCAGGAGTTTATGCATGACTTGGTGATAGACATTGGTCATTTGGAAAATGGTGCAGCTGAATTATATAGGTCTAAATTCATCCAAATGTCAATAGATAGAATTGTATTTATTAACCATGGACTTTTGATAATCAGGCACTTTAAGACTGGGATAAGGTATTAGAAGAAATAGAAGAATTGAATTTCATCACTGGCTACAAGTATCATTTTCTTTGAAATGATATGTTTTGTTTTTGAGAGTATTTGTTAATTAAGTAAGTCTGCTAGCAGTAGTTTTTCAGTCAAATGTTTTCCTTTGACAGTTACTAGGTTGTGGTATGCAGCAGAAGTATATTGGATAGTTTGCATTTTCTCATATAGATGATTAAATTTATACTTTCAGGAACTGGGCTTAATTGATCATTCTTACTGCTTTTATCTCAGTATTTTACTGATTACATTGCAGTGAACACACAGAATTTCCTAGCAGTTTGAAACCTGATGAGGTGTGTGTCAAAGTGTCAACAGTTTTAAGCACATTGCTTTTGCCCCCTCAATCCAGATGTCAGCATAATAGGAGTTCATGCTTTGAACTGGGTACTTCTTTATTCCTGAGTCATTTCATCCCAGCCTGTCTATCAGCATCCTTCCCTCTTTGCACTGTATCAGCTGTCTGTTTGCCAGTGTGTGGGTGGGGATACTTACAGTGTATCACAGAGCTCTTTGAGAATTCATGGAAAACACTACAAAAGTTTTACTTTTGTTTGTGTTGCTAAGACAGGGTTTTTGTGCTCAATATGGAGGAATTGCCTTTAGAATTTAGGAAATCAAGATTAGCTGGCATTAGTTAGTGATGGGATGATAAGGGGAGGGATGGCATAAATGAAAGTGAAAATATCGTTGGTTGGAAAAGATTCCTAAGATTTCGTGAGGCACACATGTAAAGTTATAGAATTGGTTCTTTTTGTTTTCTTGCTGTCCTTTCTGTTTTAGAGAGAGGAGTCATAAGAGTAACTTGAAGAAAGTACAGATGATAGTGAAAGATAAACTTAAGTGTGTATACAAGATACATGAAGACACAAATTCTTCTTGGTTCAAAAGACAAACCTATATTAGAAAATTTTCACACATAAAAATTTATAATAAAATGATTGAGTACAGTTGGTGGTGTTCTTAAAATCACTGGAATGGAATTCTTTTCGAGAGAATAACAGTGTTTTCATTGTTAATCGTCAGATTTGATTGTACTCCTCTGTTAATGCTGATCTTCAGTGAGAGTTTTTGTATTTACTCTTGGAAGATGTCCTTTCACACAGTTATGAGCTGCCAAATGCTAACAGTGGTCTATAAGCACATGATTTTAATTGAGCATGTTTGTTAGTACATTTATGCAGTTTTTTTTTAATATTTGTCTTTTAATATGTTATGTTACATTTTGGTTATTTCCAAATAGAGCTAGGTGAAAGCTGCTTAGCTATACATAAATAGATTTTGATGTGGAAATTGATTTTGCACTTAAGGTCTGAAGCAGGCTATATCTGGAACTGGGAAATAATTTGCTGGAGATTTTTGAGAGTAAAATCTCACTTATTTTAACTTTTGATTGCACAGAGATGAATATGCTATTGTCAAAATGACTTACACTGTGTTTGCCAACTGTGTGGTGGGGGAGTTCTTAGGATTCTAAGTTGGACTTACTAAGTAGCGTTAAGTGCTGGGTAGTGAGGTCACACATACATCTCCAGCGCTCTAGATTATGTATCAGGACCCTATCTAAAACTATTCTGTTCTCAGTAATAATGATTTAAGAATAATTTTCATGGGTTGAAGAGATTAGCAGTTATGAGCACGTGCTGCTCTTGCAGAAGGTCTATATTTGGTCCCACCACTTAACTTCCTGTAACTCCAATGCCAAGGGATGGTGTGCTCTGGTCTCTGTAGTACCTGTATTCATATGCTCATACCTACACACAGACAAATGTATACATATAATTTCAAAATTTAAATAATTTCATTCAGAAAAATTTTACTAAGTTAAACAAAATTGCAGTTACAATGTATTATTGATATAATCGCAAAAGTCACAATGGTTAACTTCATGAGAGCAAATGAAGTTGGTTACTGATACTACTGGTTTGATAGCATGATAGATTAAGATATTTTTCTACAGAATAACTGTATCATAGACTTTAAAGACACTTTACATTTTCACAAGCTTTGTAAAATAGTCCAGCTAAGGTTTTTTCCCCCTCCCTGTTTTGTGTGTATTTTACCACCATCAGGTGTAACTTTTAGCAGGTTCTGCTATAGGTTATTCGGAGTTGGTTTTTCTTAGCTTCTTTGAAAACATTCTTGCCTGTAGTTCCACACTGGTTTCCTAGAAACTAACTTTGCAGTCTTCGTTTGAACACCAGCTTCTCAAACAGCTTAGAGTGTTAGTAACAACTGCCAACCATGTGTAAGAAAGACAACTCAGAATCAGCTCTTTTTAATTGTTGATATTTGTTGTCCCTAGTGTCTTTTATTGGGCTGATAAATTACTGTCTCAAGATTTTTTTTATTCCAATCATAGGTCTGTGAGTTCGAGGTCAGCCTAGTCTACAGAGTGAGTTCCAGGACAGCCTGGGCGAAAACAAAGAAACCCTGTGTTAGAGCGAGAGAGAAAGAGAATTCCAATTAAACATAATTTACCTACCATTGGTAAAATGACTTACCCCACTTGGCTGACAGTTGAGCCACTTGAAAATTTCTGAGTTCAAGACCAGCCAGGGTTACATAGTGTGACCATGACACACATGAAACAAAACAAATCAGGAATGCTACCAGAGCTACCAGTCATGCCTTCCAGGTAACAGCAAAAAAGATGATGTCTGACCTGTTACCTGAGCTACTAATGGTCAAGCAGAATGGCTTTCTTAAACAGCAGAAGGAACAAATGCTCACCTTGAATTCCAGATCTAATAAGAATATTCTTCACCAGGAAAGGCAGAAAGAAAGACAAGTTAGAGCTGAGAAAATTGGTTAGTGGAGTGGCTGGAAAGCAGGCTCAGGGGTTCAGATCAGGGCTGCAAGTCCCAGCACCCACACAGCAGCATGCAAACACCTGAGACTCCAGTCTCAAGGAATCTGATACCCTCTTCTTGCTTTTGTAGGAGGCATTTCACCAATGTGATACATATACAAGCAAAAGATTCATACACATACAGTTTAAAAATAGAGGGGGGAAAGTAAGGGAGGCTGGCATGGTGACACAGGCCTATTTTAAAAAGTATTGGGGGTGGGAGGGTGTTGGAGAGTGGTTAAGAGCACTTGTTCTTACTACGAACCTGAAATGTTGAAGCCAGAAGATGGAGTCAAGATTATCTTTGACTACATAGTAAGTGTAAGGCCAACCTGAGACCTTGTCTCAAAAACAAATAGTAAGTGGAGAAAACTAATGTAGGTGAGAATAAAATGAGTTGACCCCACTCCTCCAAGAAATGCAAAAAGAAAGGGAGACAAACAAGGAGATAAAGAATAGTTAGGTCTGACTGTAAACAAATAACAGAGTGATAAAATTTCACTTGACTTTGTCAGGAACCATAGTGAATGTACAAGAAACAAGAAGCTAATCAGTATATGAGTATGGTCCTAAAAATCTTGAGCAAATATGTGTCACTGTGAAACCCATTAATGTGTGTTAATAATGATGATCTTTAAAATTCAGCCAAATAGTTGCATGTTGAATCCGGTCATGCATAATAAAGATAGGATGTCAGAAATGATGGGCTTGTTTTAGGAGTCCAAATTTATTTCTACTACTCAGAGCAACACTTAAGATAAATCATATTAACAATGTGAAAGGGCAAAGTTAGTGGTTTTTTGATTAAAAAGTATTTGGTAAAGTTTACTACCTTCCTGGCAGAAATTCTTAGTAAAGTAGAAACAAGCCTTCAAGATAAGGAACATAAAGATAAAGTTCTCAGACTTGATGTGGATTGCTAGATGCCATTGCCTCCGATACCTGATGGGCGAAAACATCATCTCTTCTCTTCTGGAGGTTCTGGCCAATTCAGCAGGGAAGAACAAGTAAACAGGCTTCTGCCTTAAGTTACTCTTGTGCTGCTGTGAAGAGGAACTCTTATAAGAGAAAGTGTTTAATTGGGAACTTGCTTACAGTTTCAGAGGGTAAGTTCATTATTACATTGGGAAGCAGACAGGCATGGTGCTGGAACTGGAGCTTTCCTTCCTGGTCCACAGGCAGAAGGCAGAGAAAGGGAGGTGGGATAGGAGGGAGAGAAGAAAGGAAAGAGGGAAGGACTCAAGACTGGGCCTGGCTTGAGCTTTTGGAACCCCAAAGCCCACCCCTGTGACATAGCTACTCCATCAAGGAACCACCTAATCCTTCCCAAATAGTTCATCAACTGGAGACTGAGCATACAAATCCATGAGCCAATGGGAGTGATTCTCATTCAAACTTATCACATTGCAGTAGGTTTGTAGCTATATCATAATGCACTTAGTTCAACTTCAAAATTTCCCGTAGTCTCTCACAGTCTCTGCATTTTAAAACTCTCTTTTGAGACTCAAGACAATCTTGTAACTGTAACTCCCTGTAAAATCAAAAGGCAAATTACATACTTCCAACATACAGTGACACAAACTATATATTACCATTCTGAAAGGAAGGCAAGGGAGCATAGTGATGAAATATTGGACCAAAGCGAGACTGAAACCTAGAGGACAGATTCCAAAATCTGTATCTGTGTCTGATGTCAGAGCACTCCTCAGATCTCTAATTCCTTTTAGTTTTGTTGACTGCAACACACTTTTCTCTCTTGGGCTAGTTCCACAATTTGATAGCAACTCTACTTGGCAGGTATCCCGAGACTTTGGCATCTCCAGCATCCTTCTGGGCTTTACCTTCACACCTTCATGCAGTGGCCTCTCTGGACCTTCATGCTGGGACTGCCCTGCTAAATGCCTGGCTTCAGTGGTATCATTAACCACTGAGGAAAAAAGATTCCATAACCCTTTCCTCATAGGCTTCTTGACTAAAATGAAAATCCGTGTGGCTGAAACTGCCTGCCTGGTCCCCTCCGTGACTTGTATTTGCATAAGATTTGACTTGTTGATGGTTTCTAGGCTGAGGAAATCTCAGGCTTGTTCCTTTCACAGGTGGCATGGTTAGTTGGGTGAGGCCGTGCCCTGAGGTCACCACTCCCTTTGTTCCATTTAACGTCAGGCTTTTCTTTTAAGTTTTTTTTTTTAATTTTTATTAATTACAGTTTATTCACTTTGTATCCCAACTATAGCCTCCCCCCCCATCCCACCTTCCCTCTCTCTTCTCCTATGCCCCTCCAGGCTTTTCTTAAACAATCTCATCTTAAGTACAATACTTGGCTCCAATATTAGATTTTCTAGTGTTCCTTTTCTCCTCAAACTGTGCGTTTTGTATTTCTCTTTGTCCAGGTTGCTCCTTTCCATTGTAGATCTCTGTAAGCTGGTCATTAATAACTGTGTATGTAACACAGTCCATACTAGGCTGTCTTTGAAGTCTCCTTTGCCAATGACATGAATCCAAAATGCTTCAACTAGCCTCAGGCGGATGTTTAGGACAAGGGCAAAAAGCAGCTACATCATTTGCCAGATTATCACAAGCATTCTTAGAGATCTAGAGAGTGGGAAAATGAAACCTAGTCCTCAGTCAGTGGGATGAAAAAGACACAAGGCTGCCACAATAAATACTGCAAGGGGAAGATGGATATTGCTAAGGAAAATGACCAGAGCTAGCAGGGTGGCCCAGCAAGTAAAGGTGTGTGTGAATAAAAGAATAAATGGCAAATAAAAGGAGAGGAAAGGTGTGGTTTGGGAAGACTTAAAATTAAGACATCAGTTCTGCCAGACTCCTCATTTCTCAAAAACCCCGTAAGCCACACAAATATGGGGTCGAGCACAAGCCAATTTAAAAATTTTGGAAAACATAGATACCCAGATTACTCCACGAATGCTAAAGATCAGAGTTGAAATATTTATAATCCCATTCACTGGGACTTTACAAAAACTGATAGTGTGATGATGTTTAAAAAAAAAAAAAAAAGACACACAGTAGTAAGAGTATGGGGTTTTTTTTGTTTGTTTGTTTTTACAAAGCTGTCACTGCTGTTTAGCCGGGGAAAGGATCATCTGTAACAAGTGCTACTAAATTAGTTGTCTTTGTCCCTAGATAAAAATGAACTCTGGGATGGAAGGATGGCTCAGCAATTAAGAGCTCTTGTAGCTCTTCCAGCAAGATGGCTGCTCTTCCCACAGTTGATGGCTCATAACTGTTTGTAACTTAACTTCTGAGGATCTAATATCCTCTCGTATCTTCTACCAGCACTACATACATGTGGTGCACAGACATACGTGCAAGCCTATGCCTATATGTATTTATACCTATACACGTAAAATAATATTTAAAAAAACAAGCTTTGACTTTTAAGAAATATACCAATACCAATCTAATGTAACATGTATTATAAAACTAATGAGCTGTGACCAAACATAAAAAAAAGTAAGAACACTGTCAGGAAATGTTCTTAGAAAGGCTACTGAATCCATGGTAAGATGCAAAAAGCTGTAACAAGTGAAAGACAAGATTAACGTAGTTGAAATTATTTTAAGATTTATGTTCATTAAAGAGGTTTTCATTGAAACACCATTAAGAGATGGGAAAAGGTCCATCAAGTTTTAAATAGGCAGCAACATGAGAATCCTGTAATGTCACATTTCATGTTGTTTAGGGTAACTTTGAATTTAGGATCCTTTCACCTCAAGCATACGTCTTTGTGCCAACTTTAAACTTTAAATGTTTTTGTGACTGCATTGCTGCTGTCTTTAACAACTGATACACAGTGGGCTTTCAGCTGAATTGATGATTTCTAAGCAGTCATTTTTATCTGCATTTATTCAGCCAGAGACCATTAATCTTTCAAGGCAAATACTTTCCCCCTTAAAATTGAAAGCTTCCCAATTTAAAACTAATGCCCAACCAAGCATGGTGGCGCATACCTTTAATTCCAATACTTGGGAGACAGAGGCAAGTGGATATCTGTGAATTCAAGGTCGGCCAGAGCTACACAGTGAGACAGTAAGAAAAATAAAGTACTAGCAAACAAATTCCTAATGTCAAAACCAGGTGTGGTGATGATGCTTGTTAGCCGAGCTGCTGGGAGGCAGAAGCAAGAGGATCAGAGTTCAAGGCCATGTCCTGCACAGAGTGAGTTCAGAGTCAGCCTGGACTGCATGAGATCTTGTCTTATGAAAACAAACCAGTGCCATATTGTTGCTATATTGAAGCAAAGTTTCCAGAATGTTACTTTGAATTTCAAGGGTAGCTGTGTGTGCATGCATGTGTGTGTGTCTGTCCTTGTTCAAACACATCTGATCCAGGGTATGTGTATGCATGTGTGGAGGACAGAAGACAGCCTCTGATATCATCCCTTAAATTACCCTCCACTTTATTTATTTATTTTTTTTTCTTTTGAGACAGCCTCTTCTGGTCCAGAATTATTCACCTTTGCAATTCAAAGAAACAATCAGCAAAACTTCTTTTCTTATACAAACCTAACACAGCTTTACCTGAGTGCTCAGGTTACAGGTGTGGGCCATACTTGGGTTTTTCTAAGTAAGTTAGGCTGGCTGGCCAGGGAGCTCCTTTCCCGCCTGCTTCTGCCTCCCCAGTGCTGGGATTACCTCACGCTGATTTTTAGCATGGGTTCTGGGGATTTAAATTAGGTCCTTTTGTTTTTAAGATAGTCTTATTAGCTGGCATATTTTTCAAAGAATGTTTGTATAACATTGTATCATCTTACCTCTTGCATTTTGGTGTTAATATGGTCACAGAATATACATTTTTAAAAATTATTTTATGTGCATTAGTGTGAAGGTGTCAGATCCCTTAGAATTGGGGTTACAGACAGTTGTGAGCTGCCATGTGGGTGCTGAGAATTGAACCAGGGTCCTTTGGAAGAGTAGACAGTGCTCTTTACCACTGAGCCATCTCTCCAGCCCCCAGAATATACATTTTTAATGTATGAGAGCCTGCCCTTTGGAACGAGACAGGGTTTCTCTGTACCTTTGAAACTTACTCTGTAGACCAGGCTGTCCTAAAACTCAGTAATCCATCTGCCTCTGTCTCCTAAGTGCTGAGATTAAAGGCGTGCACCACCACTGCCCAGCCTTTTTAAGCCTGTTTAAATCTGACAAAGGAATTATAGCAGTTGAAGGAAAGAAGGGTTTAATTTATAAAGGAGAAGTATGGGGGGGGGTGTATAATAATATGGCATGTTTTGGTGTTTCTTTTAATCAGCAACTAGAAGTGTGGTTGGCAAGCCTTGGTGCTACCTCTACTTGATGGAACTATTTAAAGCTCAGTCACTTAATCGCCCTTTCTGTTTTTGTTTTTGGTTTGGTTTTTGGTTTTCCAAGGCAGGGTTTCTCTGTGTAGCCTTGGCTGTCCTGGATTCACTTTGTAGGCCAGGCTGGCCTTGAATCCACCTACCTCTTCCTCCCTGAGTGCTGATCACAGGTGTGCATCACCACAGCTGGCTTTCATTCCCCTTTCTTCATGGCCACTGCCTCTTAGTGATGCTGCTCTGTTTCCAGACCAGTGCATGGCTTGATTTGCTGGAGTAGGCCAGGCCTTCAGAGACGCTAGTCTTGAAATCGGTTAAGTATATTGGGCTACTAGCTCGTTCAGGTCGCAGGAAAACACGGAAGACTACATTTAATTATGCAGATTTGAGGAGTATCCGCAGAAACCAGCAACAATGGAAATTAGTGCCACACTTCATAAAATAAACTCACTGTTAGCCATGTAACTCAGTCCATGTATGAAGTTTCTGGTCTTCAAAATATGACTATAGTTGTTTTAAAGCCTTTTTATATTGTGGATAATTTTGAAAAACTGATCAGTTTCCTCATTGCTTCATCAGTACGAGGATGTCGTCCTGGAAAGATTGTGCAGATGACTGAAGCAGAAGTCCGAGGGTTGTGTATCAAGTCTCGTGAAATCTTTCTCAGCCAGCCTATTCTTTTGGAATTGGAAGCACCACTGAAGATTTGTGGTATGTAAATGGGTAGTTAGAAACAAGTTTTCTAGAGCACATTTTCTTCTAATATATATATTGAGGGTGATTTAGAGAAAACTTCTAAATTTGAATTAAACAATAGGTTTTATTAAGGGTTAGAATTCATACTAATGACAGGTTAGAAGCAACAGAAATATTTGCTACATTACAGAAGGTCAAAGGTTGCTGTCTGTAATGGATAAAGTGTTCCCAGAAATAAAGAGAACAGTATGTTAAGAAAAATGGGCAGATCTTAGGGGATTCTAAAATCAGTGGAATGCAGTTTAAAACATGTCCCTCACTCATCAGATTACAAATAAAAAATGACAAAGATATTTAGTGCTTTTTAAGGATGTGGAAATTGCCATTCTAGAACACTGCTTAGAAAAAAGTTGCAGGACCAGGCTGTGGTGGTGCCTTTCATTCCAGCACTTGGAAGTCAGAGGCAGGAAGATCGCTGAGTTCCAGGATAGCCAGGGCTACACAGAGAAAGCTTACCTCAGAAAACAAAACAAAAAAGAAAAATAGTTACAGACTCTTTATGTCTGTGAGGCAGTATCCATGGTTTTCTAGCTTTTAGTAATTTTCAAGATACTTCTTTATAATTAGTGTTTGTTCTTTTATGAGATATAGTGGTTTTTATGCAAGACAGAAACCTAAAACTTTAAATTGAATGATCAAGTTATAACAAGAAAAAGCATTGTATAGAAAGTAACACTTCTTGTGGGGTGTGGTGGCACACGCCTGTAATCCCAGCACTCTGGGAGGCAGAGACAGGTGGATCTTTGTGAATTCGAGGCCAGCCTGGTCTACAGAGTCCAGAATAGTAAAGATTACACAGAAAAACCCTGTCTCGAAAAACCAAAAAAGAAAAGAAAAGAAAGTATTGCTTTTCTGTAGTTCACATAAGGAAGTGGTCTCAGTATCTCCCAAGTGGCTTTTCATTTGGTAATGCAGATATTCTTTGTAGTGCTTAGAGCGCTTGTTAAAACACTTCTATGTACTTTGGACAGCTTTTGCTCAAACGGTAGTTTGCCATGTGCAAAAATGCATATGGCAAAAATTGGTTTTACTTGTTTCTATGTAATCTAACTTGTAACTTGATGTTTGATGTCTTTTTTATTTTTTTAACTACTCAGGAATGTTTATTTGCTAATGGGGTGTTAACTGTCCTTTCTTAGGCTGCTACCCCTCCCACCCAAGGGTGCTGAGCTCAGTATCCTTCTGTCTGGGGCAGGCCCTGGTGCCCATGCATGCAGGCACACACACATACACTTGGCTTGGAGGAGAACCTCATCCCTGTCTGGGGTTGTTTTTCTGTATTTGGGAACAAGGTGGGGAAGGACACTGCCCATCAACGCTCAAGAGTTCTATGATGTCCCCAGCTGGGGCTGCAGGGTAGCAGGGCTAGGTGTATCTCCCAGCCTCCACAGCCTAAAGGGCCTCAAGGATCAGGCTTCTAGGATCGTGTCAGAGAAGCAGGTCTGGGCAAGGGCTCCTAAGTAGTGACAGATTTGGGTGAAAGTCATAGGGGCAATGCAGTAGGGTTGGTCATGTAGGTTGAGTTGTGAGAAGTAGGTAGCTTGTTCTTGCACAGGAACTGCATGTGCAAGGGCTCCCTGGTGTCCAGGCTGCAAATTGCTGCCTACTTATTCCAGTGTGTAGGGCCTCCTCGTGTTAGGGGCTATTACAGAATCATTATGGTTCGATTCAGGGTACTATAGACTTGGTGTACTTTCTAAGTTCTTTGTAACCTTGTTCTCTGTGGGGTTTATTAGGTCATGTGTGGCTTTGTACAGTACTCAGCAGATAAATAGTAGCAAAGTAAATGGTGATTAGTCTGCTTGAAGGATCACCCTTAAGGCAAAAGCAGTTTGAAACTTGAAATGTTCAGTCTCTTAGGATTATAAATAAAGAAATTTAGTTTATAGATGATCTAAAACTTACTAAAGTACAGGGTCTCCTGGGTTTAAGGTGTTACATCTTAGTAAACATTAAGGTGAAACATATCATAAGCCCCAAAATACATTTAAAAAACTAATGTTGAACATGGTCGTGAGCACTGTGACTTCTTTTAAGTCAAACCATTTTAGGTCAGTGATTGTATTTCATGCAAGTACTCCTTCAGGTACTATTTAATATAGCAACAACTTAAAGGTGATAAAACATTATCTTTATGTATTTTAGTTCATATTTGGTATAACAATATGATTTAAGTTCAGCTACCAGCTAATAAGAGTATCCACAAATTGTCTATTTTATAGGAAATTGCCTGAAATTTTTGTGATGTACAACAATATTGTTTATCATCTCAGTTTCTATAGGGTAGGGATTCCGTCACAGCCTTGCTAAATCTTTGGGTTTTGAATCATAGAAGCTGCATAAAACTAATAACTTTTTCTAACCTGACTTCTTTTGGTTTTAGGCGATATTCATGGACAGTATACAGATTTACTGAGACTATTTGAATATGGAGGTTTTCCACCAGAAGCCAACTATCTTTTCTTAGGAGATTATGTGGATAGAGGAAAGCAGTCTTTGGAAACCATCTGTCTGCTATTGGCTTACAAAATCAAATACCCGGAGAACTTCTTCCTTCTAAGAGGGAACCATGAGTGTGCTAGCATCAATCGCATTTATGGATTCTACGATGAGTGTAAGTGGGTTGTTATTGTCAGTTTTCTTCATTTTCAGGAGCTGTGAGGTTTTTTTTTTTTTAATATGGCCTCAGACAATGGCTCGGAAAGATGTCAGATTGATTTTTTTTGGGGGGGGGGAGTGTCTTCTTTTCTTGGTCATGTTTCAGATTGGCTACAGCTTAGTTTTCTGAAGGAGGTCCTCTTACTAGTTTACCTAGTAAGCTATCCAAGTGCAGCAAACACAGGTCACTACAGACAATGGTTTTTCTGCTGTTTGGTAGTTTGCTTTTTACATTTATTCTTTTATTCATTAATTCGTGTGTGTGGCAGGCACACTGCATGCATGGTATCATGGCATGCATTTGGAGATTAAAGAACAGCTTGCAGCTGGTTCTTTTTTTTTATACCTAACAGATGGACACTAGAGAAATGGCTCAGCATGTAGCAGCCACTGCTCTTCCAGAGGACTTGGGTTTGGTTTCCAGCACCTACATCAGGAGACTCAAAACTGTCTTTAAGTACTGTTTCAGGGGATTCCATTCTCTGTATACCCTTGGCAATCACTTCATGCATATGGTTCATATTCAGAGGCAAGTAGGTACACATATATACACACAAATAAAATGCTAAATAAAAGTCAAAATCCACTTTTAGGATTTTAATCTGTTGGTATATCAAGAGAATTAGGTTACTGAGTCCTCGGCTTATCTTTGTTATGCTGTGCTCTTGTAATCAGTAGGAAATCTGATTTGCTGGTGTGTAGCAGTCTTCCCAGTGTCATTACCCTGCATTTGGATTTTCAGTTTCATTAGGTTGAATATGGGAGTAAGAGTATTTACAGTTGGGAGTCATTTTTAGTAGTTTCCTAATTGAATTTATTTTTGACTGCTAAATTATCCATTAGAATCTACTTTTTCCTTTTTTTCTTTTACTTTTTTCTTTCTTAAATATGGTAGAGTCTTCATCAAACTCATAGCTTCTTAATTCCTGTAATGATATAACAAATGTTTATGAATGTGTTGTTTATACACATACATACATACATACATGTCAGTCACTTCTAACATTGGAATGTGGTGATTCTGAAGGCAAATTTATAATGGTAATGATTCTGTATTTGATTTTTTCATAACATTCTTGTGATCTGAATTAACTCAGACTTGTACAGAGAAAGTACGTTAAAGTACATCAGACTAGCCATCTTAGCTATAACAGAAATGACTTATATTGTTATGTTTTTAGAAGATAAAGTGAGGCATGTCCCTAAGGGTGGAAAGGACATCAGATGGAACAATGTGTGGGAAAACAGCTTGTAAACAGTCTCTAAGTTACACTTACTCATTAAAAGGTAGGCTTGGACATAAAAACAGGAAATTAATAGTTGTGACTTTCATCCCTTTTCTGGCTTGGTAGTTGAACTTAATGCCAAATCAGGAAAATCAGGTAACTCTTTTGTGGAAGCTGTCTGCTGTAGCTGAGCTATGAGAAAATTACAGCCTTGCGTCTTTTCACTTGCTGCAGTGCCAAGTTGTAATTTGCTCTAACGTGAATACCACTTAGGTGCTTGGAAGCATTCCTCCTCTGGCAGTAGGTGTATACTTCATTACTCAGTGCATTAAGTTAGCATGGACCAGCCCTAGAGGTGCCGCTTTCACTGTTGTGTGCTTACTTGGCTAGGAAAATATATCGAATGGAGAGAAGTTAGTTAAATGCCCTATTAGATAAAAATACGGTACTACAGTGATTTATAAGAAAAAGTTAGTTGTTTGTATTTGTTTCATAAAACAGTACAGTCTTTGAAGTGTTTGCTACTCTACAGAAGGTATTAAATGTTTTATTTCCCTTTTAGAAATATGACAAGCAAAAAAAAAAAAAAAATTAAGTGTAGCGATAAACCCACATGCTGGATAAGTACTCAAACATGAGCTATATCTCCAGCACATGAAACTGAACATAGCTTATTCATGGACAGAAAAAAGTGCTGACTAAGCAAACAGAAGAAAATTAAAACATATTCTGGCTTTAAGTTAACTAATTAAAACAGTTATTGATTCTTTAATTCTCTATGCTTTTTATAGGCAAACGAAGATTTAATATTAAATTGTGGAAGACGTTCACTGATTGTTTTAACTGTCTGCCTATAGCTGCCATTGTGGATGAGAAAATCTTCTGTTGTCATGGAGGTAGAGTAATAAGTTTGCTATTTAGAAGAGACCAGTAATAATTAAAATGCTGTGGGAAAGCTGAATGTGGCAGGAGGTGTACAGCAACTAAAAGCCAGCCTGACGTAGCACATTTCAAGCCAGGCAGGGCCGCTTAGGAAGACCCTATCTCAAGCAAAAGCAAATGCATGCTGTGAATAAACAAAAACTACCGTAAGCATGCCTACAACATCCTTCAGTAATTAAAAATTTGTGATTATTAATAATGAAAATTTAACATTGGTCCTTAAAGAATACCTTATCTAAGAATGGTCTATATATACACCTGTAATCCCAGGATTCAGAGGGCCAGGGCAGAAGCATCTCAAAATAACTAAGTGGTTTAAGAAGCAGTTTCACTTTGCCTCAGTTAAGCATGGTTGACTGTTTGGGTAATGTTCTGTGGAGCTGGGATCTAGCCCATGCCTCAAATTTTGATAAAAAGGTACTTTGCCATTACTCAGAATATGAGAGGCCAATTACCTTTCTGTCTGTAATAAAAACCTTTTATCAAACTCTAAACACAATTTAATATTCATATGACTTTTAAGTTTTGTGCAGTATATCAACATGTTAGGAAATGAGGACATAAGAATATAGATATTAGAGCTGGGTGCAGCACTCAGAGAGGCAGAAGCAGGTGAATCTCTGTGAGTTTGAGACTAGCCTGGTCTACAAAATAAGTCCAGGACAGCCAGGGCTACACAAAGAAACCCTGTCTCGAAAAAAACAAAAAAAGAATATAGAGAGCAGAATTTGGATCAAAAGCGTCTTCAGCCTCAGTACACAGCTTTATGGCAGTGCCTTTCAGTGTCTGATTCATGCTCTGAGGGTCATAAATGGCCATGACTAATGGCTGGGGGATTTTCTGAAGAGCCCCAAATGTGTAATCACTATGAACATTTAGTCCAGGTAAAGTTTTTGTAAGTTCACATACATTAGAACTCACTTGAGAATATGCATTCAACTTTTATGTGATATTACACACACACACACACACACATACACACACACACACACACACACACACACACACACACACACACACGAAAGTCTCTTGAAAGTTAAGGAAGGTTTTGGTAAAGTGCTTGCCATGAAAGCCCAGTGACCTGAATTCAATCCTTAGAACTCATGCAAAAACCAGCCTAGTTTTAGTTTATCAGTGCACTCCAGGCCAGTGAGGTAATCTTCCTTAATCCAAGGTAGAGGCAAGGCAAACACACACTTATTCTTACCCTCAGAAGACAGAGGCAATGGATTTCTGTGAGTTAAGGCCATCCTGATCTATGTACCAAGGTCTATGTACCAAGGACCGTGCCAGCCAAGGTTTCATAGTGAGAATCTGGCTCACATGTACACACACTTGCACACACTTATGAAACAATTTAATAACAATATTGGGAATAATCATATAGGGAATAAATTTAATGAAATATAAGAAAGTTGATTTCTCAGTATCATATATGGTAGTATTTTATGGGAAGCTTTAAAGTGGAAAATGCTGAAAAGGTGGGTGGTTAGACTTCAGATGTGACAGTTCATTCTGACAATATAAATCACTCTATTAGTTGAAATGTTTTCCATAGAAAGTAGACATTTCAGGAGTTGTAGTTCTTGGGAATTAGTGTAGTTGAAATAGGAATATGGCAGTTTGGAATATGTGTATTTAGCTTCATTTCTTGTGATGATACTTAACTTACCTACTAGAGAAATAATATATGTATGTTCTACTTTAAAGATTATAGAGTATATTCTTTTGCTTTTTTTTTTTTTGTCTCCTTCTGATTAATAGTTTATTACACGTTTTTGCAGATAATGAGCATGTTGAGGGAGGATAAGGAGAAAGGTTATGGGACCAAGAGAGGTAACTTGAAAGTAAAAGTGCTTTAAGATCTGGTGGTCATGAAAGTACAAAAGTAGTAGGAAGGGTTGTAATCAAGTGTGTTCTCATGAAGGATAAAGGCAAAGAAAATAGTGCAGTTCCTCCTTGGAGTCTCTTGAAGTAAAATGATTTATTTCCTTGGTAGAAATATAGAGAAGACAACACAATTATAATATTTTCCTAGATATCAAGTCCATCTCTTTATAAATATAGGGCTGTCACCAGACCTACAGTCTATGGAACAGATTCGGAGAATTATGAGACCCACTGATGTCCCCGATACAGGTTCGTATATACAGAAGTTTAGTTAATTGGTTTATGTAAAATGTTGACATGCTTAAAAGTCATTCAGAAACTTTGTATCATCCCTGAAAACAGTTAACAAAGAATCCAAAGTGATCAGGACAATACTGAATGGAAAAAACAAAACAAACAAAGGAGAGTACTAGCCCTGATAGATACAAAGTCTTATTTAAAAGTTGTAATGTGTTGATTATCATTAAAGGCTTAATGATAAATAAATAGCTCAGTAGTGTAATTGGAAGGAATGGATAAGCTGACTATACTGGAAATGATAGCGTGAAACTAAACAAAGGCTTACACATATTATACTGGAGTGTGTCACAACATACTCCTGTATGCAGAGTTCATCAAAGTGCTGCCTTAGGAAGCCAGGCAAGCTTATACCTGTATGGTTGCTTTAACAAAGATTGGTTTAGTGGAGTACCTAGGGACAAGGGATAATTATTAAAGTGTAAGAAAGCATATGAACTGTGATATATTCTGTGTTTTCTTATTCTATTTCATTGTTTTTTTTTTTTTTTTTTTTTTTTTCTGTTTCCTAAAGGTTTGCTTTGTGATTTACTGTGGTCTGACCCAGATAAGGATGTACAAGGCTGGGGAGAAAACGATCGTGGTGTTTCTTTTACTTTTGGAGCTGATGTAGTCAGTAAATTTCTGAATCGTCATGATTTAGACTTGATTTGTCGAGCTCATCAGGTATGCGTATAAGACTCTTGGACATTTTATTGTTAATTTCACACGCTTGTGTTCATAGATAGGAAGGTAGATAATCCCTCCTCCCTTGTGTCTTAGTTACTGTTCTGTGGCTGTGAAGAGACACAATGACCAAGACAACTTATAAAAGAAAGCATTTAATTTTGAGCTCTCAGCTTCAGGGAGCTAGAGTCTGGGACCATCATGGTATGGAGTATGGCGGCAGGCAGGCATGCTCTGGAGTAATAGCTGAGAGCTTCCATTCTGAGGCAGCTGCCACCAGGCAGAGAGAACTGGGAATGTTGTGTAGGCTTTTGAAACCTCAAACCCCAGCAAGGCCACACCTAATACTTCCCAACAGTGCCACCTTCCGAGGACCAGGTATTCAAATACATAAACTGATATCTGAAAGGTAATATGCAGAGATGGCTCAGTGATTAAGAGCACTGGCTATTATTCCAGAGGAGCCGGGCTTGAGTCCCAACACCCGTGTGCAGCTCAAAACCATCCAAAAGGTCAGTACCAGGGAGTCAGGTACCTTCTGGCATCCAACACCAGGCATACAAGTGGTATACAGACTTAGATGCAGGCAAAACACCTATCTGCATAAAAGTAGAATGACCAGTTAATAATAATTAATAATTTTTTGGTTTCGGTTTTGTGGGCTTAAAAAAGTATGCGTGTGATAGTATGTGCAAATGGGAAGGTTTGTTTTATTTTCTTTTCTTAGCCATTTTTGGGAAGAGAGTCGGGGTGTTGCCACTTGAGATAGGAGGGTTTCTTGTGGTCCTTGCTTCGTTAATCTGCATTAGCATATATGGTTAAGAATTACCCGTTAATGGGTGTTGTGTCCTTTGACAGGTGGTGGAAGATGGGTATGAATTCTTCGCTAAACGACAATTGGTGACCTTATTCTCTGCCCCAAATTACTGTGGTGAGTTTGACAATGCTGGCGGCATGATGAGCGTGGATGAGACGCTGATGTGCTCCTTCCAGGTGAGGCTCAAGACGTGACCATCCACCCTCTCGCTGCTGCTACGCCTCTCCTCCTCCTTCCTTTTCTTTTTTTCTTGAGGCAGGACCTCCCCATATAGCCCAGGCTGACCTTGAACTTGCACTCGCAGTCTTCCTGCCTCTCCCTCCTGAATATTAGGATAATAGGCATATACCACCTGCCTAGACATTCACTGATACCGTTGTCAGAGCAGAGTGTGTTAAAAATCAATTTAATTCAGAATTTATTACCATTCGGGGTTACAGATACAGTTCAGTGGTAAAATGCTTCCTTACCACAATAAAGGCCTTCGGTTCAATCCCCAATACAATAATGGAAGAAACCCTCAAAAAAAAAGGAAAGAAAGAAAAAAGTGATTACCATTTAGACTCACTAAAACTTTCCATTGTTAATCATGAATTTTCTTGTTTGGGGACTATATATATATCTGACTAGAGTGTCAGAAAACTTTAGGTTAAACCAGTCATTCTTATTCCAGATATTTAAAGTGTTAATTCTTTTGCTATGTACTGGATGGTGTATAGCTAATAAGAATGTGAATGGCACCAGTCATGGTGACACACACCTGTAATCCCAGCACTCTGGGAGGCAGAGGCAGGCAGATTTCTGTGAGTTCAAGGCCAGCCTGATCTGTAAAGCAAGTCCAGGACAGCCAGGGCCACACAGAGAAACCCTGTCTTAAAAAAAAACAAAAAAGGAGAAAGAGAGAGAGAGAGAGAGAATGACAAGCTGGGATGATAACTCAGTGAGTAAAGTGCTTGTCATATAAACATGAGGACCTTAGTTTGGTTCTCCAGTACCCATACAGCAGTGGCATGTGCCTGTAATTTCAGGCTAAGGAGGTGGACACAGGAGCACACCAGGAGTTTGCTGGCTAGCTGCTGTAGCCAATTAATGGACTTCAGGTTCACTGACTACCCTTTTATCCCCTTGCCCCCCCCCCCCCAAAAAAAAAGCCACAACAAAGTGGAGAAGCAGTTGAGGAAGACCAGCATTGGCTGACCTTTTTTTTTCATACACAGGTATCTCCTACACAGAAAAGAAAGAATGCAGTATATCTATATCTATATATATATATATATTTTTTTTTTTTTTCAAGATTAGTGTATGAGATAGTCATTGGGGAAGAATTTTAAACTTAGATGAAAATAAAATACAGTGTTTACCTAAGAAGGGAAATTTCTAATAATCTTAAGCACCTTATAGAAACATGCACATTTTAAAGGACTGGCTCTTGCTTTGTTGTGCTGCTTGTACAAACTGTTCTTATTCACTGGCTGAAAAAAAGCTACACACTGGGTTATTACATTCAGAATTTTTATTACCGACATTTGAGGAAGCATAAATTCTTTGTATAAAATGGCATAACATTTACATATAACCCAAATATACCTTCCCTTCTGTGTGGCTTAAATAATCTCTGAATTGTTTACAATGCCTAGTATAGTATATATGCTCTTTAAATAATAATCACATTTTTGGCTTGACTTTGTTGGCCCATTCATTTAATCCCAGCACTCTTGGAAAGCAGAGGCGGGTAGATCTCTGAGTTTTGAGGACAGAGAAACAAAAAACAAAACAAAACAAGAATCATGTTATTTAGAGAAGAAACAAAAAATGTTCATACATGTTCAATCCAGAAACTTTTTGAATATTTTCCCTTTAATATTAGTTCTAAGTGAACTAATTGATTGAAGCCCACTGCTGTGTGGAACCGACTTTTTAAGTATTATCAAGGCTTCCAGAGCTCTTTCCCTTTGTTGTATTAAACACATCCATCAACTACAAATGAATGCTAAATGGTTGGTTTCCTCATTTTATTGTAAGGGTACTAACTAGTTCTTGTCTTTTCAGCAGTTGTCATAGAGGTGTTGGATTAATATATTTCTTTTATGGGACACTCTATTATGCAGAGTGGTTTTAAGAAACACTATATAGGGCTGGAGAGATGGCTCAGAGGTTAAGAACACTGTCTGTAACTCCAGTTGCAGGGGATCTGACACCCTCCTTCAACAAATCCTACCGGCCTGTGCCACCAGAGCCGGCAGGATCTGACACCCTCACACAGATAAAAATGTAGGTGAAACACAAGTGCACATAAAATTAATAATTTAAAAAAAATCCACTATACAAACATTTTTTTGGCCTTGCTAAATGATATTTTCTGTTTCTAACAAGTAAAATTATTTGTACTCGTAGTAATGAGTGTAATAAAAGTAACAAGTGTTTTTGCAGGGTGTGGCTACATATACCTTTAATCCCAGCACTCAGAAAACAGAGACAGTCAGTTTTCTGAGTTCAAAGCCAGCCAGGATGACAGTGAAACAAAGGGAGGCAGATCTCCTGGTCTACTGAGTGAGTTTCTGGACAGCCAGGACTGCACAGAGAAGCTCTGTCTTGGGGAAAAAGTAAAACATTATGATACAGAAAATACCATAAAAAAATTTGAACACCTATTTGCATATGAAAAATAAAGTAAATGTCTGTGGATTTATGCCTGTAATCTTAGCACTCAAAATGTTGAGGCAGAAGGATTGCCAGGAGTTTTGAGGCCAGTCTGACTATACTGACAAACTGGCTCAGAAAACCAGGAGTGGTCTGAATTAAGATGAAAATCTAGGGTTGTTGTTTGTTGTTGTTGTTGCTGCTGCTGTTATTATTATTATTATTATTATTATTATTATTATTATTATTCAGACCAGTGTTTTTTCCTCTCTAATGAGGTGAATCAATGGAGAAAATTTTAACTTAAACTTAAGGGCTCAGCAGTTACTGAGGCTGTGTATCCAGCTTTTGTTACTCAGATGTAAGGAGAATTTAAGTCGTAAGTGTTCCTTGGTGGCACTGGAGAGTGGACCCAGGTGCTTCTTCATGGTGAGCACTCATTGAGCTGCTGTGCCAATCTAAGAAGTATTTGTGGAATGTTGCTGAGCTATTTTTGTATTTTCACTGGACTTTAACACAGAATAATATTAATAGTTTTTTATTTCAAGATATTTATGTTTATTTCAAAATATTTATTTCAAGATATTGAAACCATCTGAAAAGAAAGCTAAGTACCAGTATGGTGGACTGAATTCTGGACGTCCTGTCACTCCACCTCGAACAGCTAATCCACCGAAGAAAAGGTGAAGAAAGGAATTATGTAAAGAAACCATCAGATTTGTTAAGGACATACTTCATAATATATAAGTGTGCACTGTAAAACCATCCAGCCATTCGACACCCTTTATGATGTCACACCTTTAACTTAAGGAGACGGGTAAAGGATCTTAAATTTTTTTCTAATAGAAAGATGTGCTACACTGTATTGTAATAAGTATACTGTTATAATATTCAACAAAGTTAAATCCAAATTCAAAAGTATCCATTAAAGTTATATCTTCTCATATCACAATTTTTAAAGTTGAAAAGCATCCCAGTTAAACTAGCTGTGGTAGTTATCCAGATGAAAGCATGATGATCCATCTGTGTAATGTGGTTTTAGTGTTGCTTGGTTGTTTAATTATTTTGGGCTTGTTTTGTTTTGTTTGTTTTTGCTAGAATAATGGCAACTACTTTCCCTGTTTTTCCCTAAACATTTTTAAAAAATGAAATATGGGAAGAGCTTTAAAGACATTCACCAACTATTATTTTCCTTCACTTACCTACTTAAGTAACTGTTTGATCTTACTAAGAAAACTTACGCCTCATTATAGTAAAAAGGAATTTTAGAGGTTGATAGGTTTTAAAAATACACAAACTATCTGACCCAATGATTTTAATCAAACAGTTTGACTGGGCAGACTTTGCAGCTGATAATGAATATTTTGCTTTTTACAAAATTGCCACTGATTTGGATTTGTGCACTCTAATTTTTAATTTATTGATGCTCTATTGTGCAGTAGCATTTCATTTAAGATAAGGCTCATATAGTATTACCCAAAACTAGTTGGTAATGTGATTATGTGGTACCTTGGCTTTAGGTTTTAATTCGCACGAAACACCTTTTGGCATGCTTAACTTTCTGGTATTACCCTCACCTGCATTGGTTTTGTTTTTTTGGGGTTTTTGTTGTTGTTTTTTGTTTTGTTTTGTTTTTAGATCCACAGGACATGAGAATCCTTTTTTTGACAAGCCTTGGAAAGCTGGCGCTCCTCTTTCCCTCTCTATGTGAAGGATGTATTTAAATGAACGCTGGTCAGTGGGACATTTGTCGGCTCTGAGTATCGGGTGCTTCACTGTCTAAAAATTGCCATGTGAATGTTGTTTTTGACTGTAAGGCTATGTCACTAAAGATTTTTACTCTGCGTTTTCATAATCAAAGGTCATGATATGTATAGACATGCTTTGTAGTGAAGTATAGTAGCAATAATTTCTGTACATGATCAAGAGTTTATTGCAGCCATTTCTTTTCCTGTTCTCTTTTTTTTAAGGGTTAGCATTAACAAATGTCAAGGAGTAGCAAAGTCAACAGAGATTTTAGAAGGAGGACTTAACAACAGACACAGATTTGTGATTCTTTGGCTGTGACACTATTGGATGTGATTCTAAAGTCTTTTATTGAGTATTGTCAAATTTGTAAGCTTCATGGGGATGGACATAATATTTATATAATGCCCTTATGTGTAACCATAGGTGTGAAACCTTATATTGTCTTTGAAAATGTTAAATTGAGAACTCTTAACATTTTATGGATTGGCGCATTGTATTACTGCAAGAAACATTTGATTTTCAGCACAGTGCAAAAGTTCTTTAAAATGCATATGTCTTTTTTTTTTTTCTAATTCCATTTGTTTAAAGCACATTTTAAATGTAGTTTTCTCATTTAGTAAAAGTTGTCTAATTGATACAAAGTCTGAGTGATTATTCTGTGTTTGTGTTGTTGTCCAGTGAGGACTGAAAGTGTTCCTAAGCTGTAGCTGCGTTCCATTAGCTCACACATGCTTTTATTTAATGTGATTTGATTTGACATCTTCCTTACTGGATTATAAACAATTGCTAGTAGGATTTTAGATGTTATCTCTAAGTAGTCAATATTTTAAGGTAGCTCAGGAAAAGGAGCCTTAATCTCAATATCAGTTAATCCACATTAATCCATATCTTCTAGACTGGATTTTTGTAAACATTCATTTGAATTAAAACTAAGGAGAAAAAGCAAATTAATACTGTTTGTTAAAGGATAGCTTTTTTTTACCATGTTGAAAAATTATTCAGATCTCTTAAACCTACTTAACAGTGTCTCATATACAAGTACTCGGTACATCATGTACTCCTAAGCAGTGATGTCACAGATTACTTTACCAGTTGATTGACAGTCACAAAGACAAAAAATAAAATACAGGCTGCCTTTAACCCCAGGACTGGTGAGGCAGACAGGTGGAGCTATGAATTTGAAGCCTGGTCTACACATTGAGACCTGTCTCATTAAAAAAAAAATCACATGTTCACTAGATGAAGAGGATCTGGGTTCAACTCCGAGCACTCACAAGGCTGCTTATAGCTGACACGTAATTTTTTTAGAAATGTGGTTTATTAGAACCGTCCTCAAGGTCATGATCTTGCCTAAGGAGGGAAAGAGAAAGGATACAGCCAGGTGGTGGCAGCACACACCTTTAATTCCAGCACTTGGGAGGCAGAGGGAGGTGAATCTATGAGTTCAAAGCCAGAGCTAAGGCTACATAGAGAAACCACCCTATCTCTCAAAACACCAAAAAAAAAAAAAAAAAAAAAAAAAAAAAAAAAAAAAAAAAAAAAAAACAGTACATTAAAAATTACATACAGGCCTTAAAGGGAAAGAGACACCCCACCCCACCCCCTTTATATCTAGTAGGAGCTTCAGGATGCTTGAGAGGGGGAAGGGAAGCCACCTTGTGAAGGGTAGGGAGACAGCTGCATAGAAATCCCCCCCCCCCCCAACAAAGGAGATACCTCCCTCTTACATGCTTTTATAAGGTGACAGGAAGTTTCACACCAGGTGATTTAGATCAAGAAAGCAAATGTGACAGCCAGGTACTGCTTTAGACTGTAAATTAGTTGCCACACAGCTTCTCTTCCCAGGAAAGCTACAGAAGGGCCATGGCCTGGTGTCTTCTGGCTGTGGTGTGTGCATGATCACAATCTTAAAAGGGCAGGTTTGTATATAATAAGGGTAAATACAAGAAGTCTTGAGTGCTCAGTTACTTGAAGGTTCTGCAACTGGCTCATTACAGGCACATTGGGAAATTTACATATTCAAAGTCAAACGGACTTTTTTTTTTTTTTTTTTTTGCCTCAATTTCTGCAGTCTTCATTCTTGTATTGTCTTTGTAGTGAGCCACTTCACATACTTTGGGGGGAATGGTAAACTTACACAGCATCTATCAGTATATAAGCTTTTTAAACAAGACTTGAAAGCAGAGAGGTTGTTGCCTCATTTGCAAAATAAGGATTGTGTCATGGGTTCAAGAAGATATGGAGAAAAACCAACAAATATTTTCAATAAGGAACAAAATGGTATTGTGGAAGAAACTATACAGAAAGGTAGATTTTATTATTTTTATCTTTGTGCTAAATGAACAGTTATCCAGGCTGGATGCTTGGTTTCAATACAAAGTTCCCCAAAAAAGGCACAGCTTCTGTTTCCCAGTAGTGGGGGCCGGGTATTTTCATGAACATGGTTACCATTCTTGGCACTTGAGGATGCCAAAGAAATAGAAAAGGGAATGGGCAAAAAGTCACCTATGCTTACCTATAAGAAACTGCAGTGGTAGAAGGAAGAGGAGTATGTGGAATCTAAACAGTATTGGGAGTCTTTCTGGGATAAAAATTTGGGAAGTGGATCTGGAACGATGGCTCAGTGGCTACTTGCAGAGGACCCAAGCTGGGTTCCCAGAACTAATATGAGACAACACCTGTTACTCGAGTTCTGGGACTCTCATGCCCTCTTCTGGCTTTTCCTGACACCTGCACATGGGCTGTGCAGTTAAACTCACTCAGGCACACCCACATAAAAATCTGTAGAACCGAAATTTTTGATAGGTGATGCCTACTTACATTCTTGTCACGTTTCAACCTACAGTTACATTTGTTCTTTGTAAATATTCTCTTAAAATAGTTATAAGATTTTCTTCATGTAAAGTTTTATGTGAACACAAAAACTGGTTAACAAATTTACCTAAATGAGAACTGCCAAAATGCTGTAAGGATTCAAGAGTTGCACAGCAATCTCCAAACAGCTGTTCCCACTTATGTCACTGAGCTCACAGGATGTGTGATCCAAAGTGGTAAGAGGCTCCATAAGCACCGGATCATTCTGGACACTCAAAAGACTCACAACACTGCTGTGGCCCTGTTCCCATTCCTGCTTGTAGCAAACAACTCAGGCTCATTGATGTAACCTGGATTTGAAGCATTCACATCAGCAGGAGCTTTAAATAGTGAAGAGAGCATATTATATGCTTGGTTTAATTAGTTTTTAAAAGGGAAATGTTTCAGACATGTTTAAGAAAACAAAATTACATAGTTTAGTCTGGGAAAAGATTGTGGATTCTGAGTTCAAAGCCAGTCTGGTCTGCAGAGCAAGTTCTCCAGGATAGCCAAGGCTACACAGAGAAACCCCATCTCAAAAACAAAAACAGGAAAGGACTTAATACATGACTTTGTTTACTTTCATGTATGTATACCACATGTATGTCACTGGTACCCAGAGAGTCCAAAAGAGGTGGCTGGATTTTTTTGGAACTGCATGTAAGTGCTGGGAATTGAACCTGGATCCTCTGGAGGAGCAGCCATTGCCCTTAACCATCTCTCCATCCCTCAGAGACTTGCTTTAAAACTGAGTCATAGCCAAATCTCAGATGTGAGAGGGAGGAAACAATGGTTTCTATGTAGCTGTCCACTACTAGTTTACCTGTATGACGTTTGTCACAGGATGACACAGTAGGAGGTATCCCACATATGTGTTTACTGAGCCATACTGATGTATCAGCTGCTTACGTTTATACTGCTGGTAAAAAAAAGTACTGACTTCAAATCAGAACTCAAATTCTCTAGTGCATTCACATTATGCACAAAAATAGTTTAAAAAGTACAGGAGTGAGAACATTCCTGAAGGCCTCACGGGTTATATAACCCTTTAGGCCAAAGTATTAGCAATAAATTACTTCCTCAATACGCTTATTTTAACAAATTGACCTTAATACAAAAATATAATATGATAAAGGAGCAAGGTCAGACATGGAGGCACACTTGAGAGATGAAGTTAGTTCAGAGTTATCTGCTACCTATGGATGGAGTGGAGGCCAGCTTTGACTACACAATGTCCTGACTCAGAAGTTTCTGTGTATGTGTATAAACTTTCTATACCTCTCATGGAAAAGACTCGGTGTATTCTGTAGTTATTTCTGTGTCTGTCTTCGTCTATTTCACAGCATACTGCTGTTCATGTGCTGTATATCCATCGCTCATTAAACCAACATTTTATACTAATGGCTGGAAGTTAGTGATCACAGGAATCCCTGGCACCCCAGAAACAAAGGAAAAAAAAAAAAACAACAGGGAATGATCCCCAAGAAAAGCCAGAGGAACGAAGAATGGAGCGGCCACTTCCCGAAAGATTTTCCTGACATATTTATCCACTTAAGGACCAAAGGCCTTCCTCCCCCAGGAAAAATCACTCTTGAATTCTCAGAGTGATTTTTTGGAAGGTGATTTTTAGTGTAATTATAAGATGCACTCGATGTTCAGAGTTGCTGACCGAGGAGCTAATTGCTAGTAAGTACCACAAATAGGCAAGGCTAAAAAATGCTTTTAAATAAATGTGTTCTCTTGTTTCTGGAATATGCAGTCAGTACGACATAAAAGACCAGCAGCCTGGAGAAACGGATGTGGTATGTCAACAGGAAGGGCTGATTCTGCTTTAGAGGGATGAGGCCGGCAGCGTCTATTAAGCGGCTGCTACACCCCAGACTTCTCTTGAAGGCTGACGAGGAGTATTTAGAGCTATGAACGGGAGACGGTTGCCCTCTCCTCGCTAAAAGCCACTTCAGTCGCAGCTTTGGGACTACCTTGGGCGGGCCCTTCCTCCTTTTACACCCTCATGCACACACTGTTCCGGCGCGGCAGCCCTCTCACGCTCCCAGGTGCGAGGCGCGCGCAGAGACGCCGGAAGCGGGGACGGCGGGCCACCCGGGGCCTGCACACGGACAGCGTTCGCGGGAAAGCGCAGCCCCACCGAGAGCCGGTCCTCGGAGCGAAATAACGGCAACAGGCAGAGGCTCCCGGCTCGGCGCGGGGGCGGGGCGACGGCGCCAGCCCCGCCCTCGCCGTCCCCACGCCCTGATTGGCTCCCGCGGCCGCGCGCTCCGGACCGGCGGCCTGCGGCTGGGGGGCGGGTGTCGCTGCCTGCGGCGGCCGAGCGGCGCGCAACCGCCTGAGGTAGAGCGCTGAGGCGGAGGCTGCGGGCCGCGCGCTCTTAGCCGGCCTGCGCAGGTACCTTCGTCCGCAGCGGGCGGTCGGGCCTGGTGGCGGGTCCCGAGTGTCGGCCGCCGGCGCCTGTGCCCTCCTCCCGCCCCCCGCGGTCCTGCGGGAAGGGGCCAGGGCGCCCCCGCCCCGCCGCCCTCGGCCCGCATCCCCGCGCCCTCGCGGCCTCGAGCGTGGGCCACGCTAGCTCCGAGGCCGGGACGCGGGCGGGCATCCCGGAGGCGGGGACGGGAGCTGGCTGCGCGGGCCGACAGGAGAGAGCCCCTGCGGGCCGAGGAGGACGCCCGGCGGGAGGCGCGAGGTGCACGGTGGGGACCGAGGCTCCGCGGCTCTGTCCCGGGCCCCGCGGCCCCACCCCGGGCCCCACCGGCCGATTGAGTTCTGAGCTGCGGTGTCGCATCGCGACGTCCTTGGCCGATTTCCCCAAATGTGCGGAAGTTCTGTTGCCTTACCTGTCCTCACTCGCCAAGGATTGGCTGTTAGGTTTTCAGACAGAAAAACCATTTCTGTCAGTTTTTCATACAGAAAAACTATTTCTGTTATTATTCTGTTATGTCTTCCCGATGTCCTTTCTACTACCCCCGGAGAGAACTTTCTTCGGATGCTTAACAAAACTCGGGTGTACTTACAAAAACAAACAACAAAAACAAAACAAACAAACAAAAAAGGAACCTCCCCAAACCTCACAAACCCAGACTTCGTCTATTATTAAATTTGCTACGGGTTTTCCAATGTTGGGTAGAATGTGTATACAAGTGAGTTGAGGGTTTTTAACCTCATGTTGTGAGGCTTTTTCTTGAGAGGTGCAAACCAGCATCTACTCACCCCAGACGGGGAATCAATGACAGATCCAAGTAGGGATGCCGCCCAAGTCCGAGTTGGGTGAACCACGAGTTCACCGGGGTTACGGACAGAGGTATGGCTGAGGGCTTACTGACAGGCGTGGGTGACCCGGGCTGCATCACCGAAAAGCCCACCCCCAGCATGGATGATGACTGGGAAAGCTGAATGGAAAGACGGCTCTCCCTAGCAGTCCTTACCGCCTTATAACCTTGGCGAGGGGGTTGGTGAATGTTGTGAGTTGTTTATTTTTCTAATCCTTGTTTTGTTTGCATCCTGAGTGTGGAGCAGCTTCCCTCTAGGATGGAATGTGTCAGTTTGGGGAAAATGACTACACATGATGCATTGGGCATAGTTTCTCTTATTCTCGCTTTCTCATGAGAAATGGGCAAATTTTAATTTGCCCTTTATTTCTGTCCTCTTACAGCACAACCCTTGTTCTTTGGTGCATCTAGACAAAGAGCTAAGTTAAAGAGATTCCGCAAAGTGGTGTTCGACCAGGCTGTCCTTAAGCTTCACTCCACAACTTTCTTTCAGCCCTTATTAACGTCAGTTAATCTCTATTTGGGAATTTCAAACATGCCCTTTTCCTGTCTTCTCAAGTCTTAGATGAAGTATTCTGATATGTGAAGTTTGGGTTTTCTTATTTACCTATGGTTTCAACTTAAAAACATTATTTGAAAGTCACTATTGAGTAAAACTTAGCTCATGGAAAATGTGCCACAAAATTCTGTATTCCGGTGTGTCCTACACTGAATCCAGCTAGCCCTGCCCCACTCCATTTCAGAAGCTTAGTGACTGTTCAGGTTTTTTTTTGTTTTGTTTTGTTTTTTGTTTTGTTTTGTTTTTTGTTTTTCCAGAAGAAAGACAGAGGAAGGAAGCAAAAGATAAGAAATAATTGTAAAACTAATCATTATTTCTTGTGTCTCTTTTTTTGTTGTTGGTTGGTTGGTTTGGTCGTTTGGTTGGTGTTAGTTTTGAGATAGAGTATATGTTGTTATATAGGCTCTATCCTTTACCTAGTTATTTCTCTCTCTCTCCCCCCTCCTCCCTCCCTCCATCTCTTTACATACATACACACACACACACACACACACACACACACATTTTGCTTGCATGTGTTTGTATTACACCACATGTATTCCTGATGTCCTCAGAGGCCAGAAGAAGGCACTGAATTCCCTGGGACTGGAATTAGATGTTTGTAACACTATGTGAGTGTTGAGAATGGAACCTGGGTTCTCTGGAAGAACAGTGAGTGCTCTTAACTGTTGAGCCATCTCTCCAGCCCCTCTGCCCAGTTCTTTATAATCTGACCCTACACTAATTAATACCGTAGCCACTAGCCATATGTAACCATCAAACACTTGAATTTAGCTGGGTGTAATGAAAAGTTTTGAATTTTACTTAATTCAAATATAAAATGGAAGGAGTGTAAAATATTCTCTCATTATATATATATATATATATATATATATATATATATATATATATATATATATACCCACATATCAGTTTTTTTTGTGGGATTTTTTTTTTTTTTTTTTTTTGGGACAAGGTCTCTCTGTGTAGCCTTGGCTGTCCTAGACTTGATTTGTAGACTGGGCTGACCTTGAACTCATAGATATCCACCTGCCTCTGCCTCCCCAAGTGCTGAGATTACAGCTGGGATTACATTTTTGTTTGGTTGATTTTTTTGTTTGTTTGTTTCAAGACAGGGTTTCTCTGTGCAACAGCCCTGGCTGTCCTGAAACTCACTTTGTAGACTAGGCTGTCCTCGAGCTCACAGAGATCCATCTGCCTGCCTCTCTCTGCCTCTCAAGTGCTGGAATTAAAGGTGTATGACACCACTGCTTAGCACTACTTCATTTTTACAGGACTACATTTCAAACTATTTAGTAATGAGCATCAAAACTGAGTGAGATATGTGCAAAGTATAAAAAATGTACCAGACTTAAAAGATTTAGGGTGTAAAATATTTCATTAATTTTTATTGATTAGGTAATAAAATTACATGTTTGATCTATTACATTGAATATTAAAATTAACTTCTTTTTTTTTTTTTCAGCACTGAGGACTGAGCCCAACTCTCTTTTGTGCTAGGCAAGTAGTCTACCACTGAGCTATAGCTTCAGCCCTCATATTTTTTTTTAAATATGGGCTTAAAAATATAAGATTATATATATGACTCTCAGATTGGACAGGGTTGGTAGTATCCATCTAGTTTTTATGTTGGGAGTAGCCTCACCTTCAGCAGGGAAGTTTTTAAAGAGTCAGGAGGGAGAATCTGTATGCAACCCTTTGAACACCAAGGAAAGTATGGCTGCCTGGGCCGCTGTGAGTCACAGATTTAGAGGTTCTCAGTAAGATCTTGGAGTTGTTCCCCACTTTGTCTATTCATACCTCTCTTTCTCATTGTAGAAGCAATTTGATCAAAAAGAAATTGTGTTATTAATAGTAATGATGTTTCCTAGTCACCACCAAATCCTGAATAATAATGAGCATTCATATTGTTGAATAATGATAGATAAATTTCCTTTTTTAATTTTTGATAATTTTATTTCAGACTTTTTCAGTTCATAATACTAAATATTCATATATGCTAATAGCCATTCAGATAGGATGGTAACAACTTTAAAAATTATATCAAGTTAGAGCTGGGCATGGTGGTACATGGCTGTAAACCCAGGTTCAGGAGGCAAAAGCATGCAGATGTCTTGAGTTTGAGGCCAGCCTGGTTTATCTCATGAGTTTGAGGCAGCCACGAACTATAGATCCAGAAGAAACATAGCATTTCTGAGTACTGTAAGAGCAACTTCTAATATTACTTAGTGTTACAAATAACATTTTACTAGCAAGATCATCAGTTTATATGACTGCATCTGATAGGATCCAGCTAGTTTTCATATAGAAATTGAATGAATTGATCAATAATCTTATATTTTTATTTTTATAGGAATCTTGGGAAGCCAAAATGCGGCATAATCAGATGTGTTGTGAGACACCACCTACTGTCACTGTTCATGTAAAATCAGGTTCAAATAGGTCACAGCAAACTAGAAAACCTATTAATCTGAAACGTCCTATTCTTAAAGATAGCTGGCAAGCATCTGAAAAAAATGCACATAATAACAAACCTAAGCGGCCCAAAGGGCCTTGTCTAATCATACAGCGTCAGGAGATGACTGCTTTCTTTAAATTATTTGGTAGGTGTAAGACATTTTAATAGTATCAAGTACTTAAGAGTCAGAATGTAAATGTATTGTGTTGGTTTTTTACAATGTGTTTGTGTGGGGTGCAGGAGTACATGCATTAGGCGTATTTGTGGAGACCAGAGGACAGTTTGCTGCAAGTAGTTTCTCTCTTCCATCATTGTGCATCCTAGGGATTAGACTTAGATTGTCCAGCTTGGTGGTAAGTACTTTTATCCACCAAGCCATCTTGCAAGCCTTCTTTTGTCATTTTTATAATAAAAATATTCAGATTGATCTGACCATTTAGACTATTTAAATCTAGGTGTCAACTGTATATTTTGAGCAATTCAGGATATGAATTTTGTTTGACCTAAAATAAAATAGTATAAGATTCAGATGAGTTACTGACCCAATTTGAGTATGTCTGTGTGTGTTTTCCAAGACTTTTATAGCTAAAACCAAGTAAAATAGTAATACTGATCAATCAAGAAAGTTGCAGTTTTATATTTTTGGAATATTGTTTAAAAAATTAAGTGATTTATCAACATGCTTATATAATGAATTTGAATTTTCATTACATAAGAATACTTTGTTTATATACCTATTAACAGACAAATAAAGACCTTTTTTAGTATTTATACCAGCCAAGAAAGGAGCCTGTTTCTGCAGGCATGGCAGCAAGGTAGACGTAAAGGGTAGTGTCGACGTTTCCTGGTAAGTGATATTTTACCGCAGTCCAACAGTTGTGGGAAACAGACCTCCTTGTTTATAGAGGAAGGCTGTGTGCATGCAGGCAAACTTGGTAAGATGTCAAGACTATGTGAATTAGATGAGATGAAATAGGTGAGGAATGTAAACAAAAGTTGCAAAGATTTTCCCTATCAGAATCTAAAATGTTAACATTCCCATTGCTCATCATTAAGGATAGAACTACCACCCACAAACTGTTTTACTCCCTCTCCCACTTCGTTTAGAAAGGGTCTCATGTGTGCCAGGCTAGCCTTGAGCTCTTTATGTAGCCAAGGATGACCTTGACCTGCTCCTCCTGCCCTCCCCTGCCGAATGCTGGGATCACAGGCCAGCAAAATTCCCATTTTGTTGGTCATCTCCAGACCTTACCCACAAACTTTGAGTAGCTCTTCCCTGTTGTGGGAAAACACCTGATTCTAGCTTTTAGAAACAGAACTGAGACTAATTCTCAGAAAATCAATAGTTATTCCTAGAATTTCCCAAATAATAATTGCATTAATGCAATTTATACCATGGAAAATGAATATAAAGAACTTTTTGCTTCATTTGTAAAATAAAAGGGATTTTATTAGATCATATTCTGATAGTATTCAACATACTTTGAGATTATCTATTTTAATACTTTTAAATCAAAACAAGAGGCTTTTTTTTTTTTGAATGTTGCTCTTTGTTGTGTTTTGTCTCACCATGTAGCCCAGGCTGGCCTAGAGTAGACCAGCTGAGCCTTGAACCCACAGAGATCTGTCTGCCTCTACTTCTCAAGTGCTAGGATTAAAGGCATGCAGGACTATTATTCTTCAAGATTTTGTTGATCTTTTTATCCTAATAATCAGTTTTCTCCAAATTAAATGCTAATCGTAAATTCAAAGTAAATTTTGAAATTATATATATATATGTATATATATACATATATATATATATATACATGTTTGCATTTTAATTTGAATAATAAGTAGTCTAGAAAGGAAATAGGGAGAAAAGATGAAAATATAAAACATCCCGGACCTTAAAAGAAAAAGAAACAGAAAAAGTAATACACTTAGAACAGTATTAAGGTGTTATTTCTTAGAAGATGAATTATCTCACATCAGATTCCATTTCTGCATCTTAAAATTGTGCAAAAGAAGGAAGAGCTGGAGTTACCCAACATGCTGTTGGATACCCAGGAAATGAAACATATTCTCCTTTAAAGCTGGGTATATACATAGTAAAGTAAATCAGATGGGAAATGGATAGTCCTTGCAATGATGAATATACTTTAAAAATTACTACACCTTAGCAACCATTTTTATTTAGTTTCTAACCATCGCTTTAAAATGCCCAATATAAAAATTGTTTCTTCAAAAGGAAACATTTTTTAAGATGATAAGTCATAGTTATTTTTTGTTGTAGATGATGATTTAATTCAAGATTTCTTGTGGATGGACTGCTGCTGTAAAATTGCAGACAAGGTAAACTGGAAATAGTATAATTATAAACCATCATAGTTATGCTACTAGATTATTAAATTTTTTATGAGATCCAATAAGAATTTTCTCTTTCATTACAAGTAGAAAAACAACTAGCCAACAGTTTTCCTTCACAGCAAAATTCTTTTGTTATATTTAATTGTGTGTGTGTTTGTAACTATTATAGTATGTATGCCATAGCCAGTATATGAAGATCAGAAGACAACTTACAGAGTTGGTTCTCTCCTTCCACGGTGTAGGACCCAGGAATTATTAGGCTTGATGGCCTGTGCCTTTACCCACTGAGGCATCTCACTGGCCCAAAAAGCAGAATTCTTACACTTAGTTTTTACCAAAGCTAAACAAGGATCAATAGAGACTTGGTACTTTGGAAAAATGGCTTAACAGTTAAAAACACTTGGTGGTCTTCCAGAGGACCCAAGTTTGGTTCCTACCACCTATATCTTGGCTGCTTATAACTACCTGAGGCTCTAGCTCCCAAGTGGGCACACGCATGCACACACACACACACACACACACAACGTAATTTAAAATATTTTTAAAATAATGGATCATTCTCTTTTTGGTTAGTATACAAAGAAATGAATTTCACTGTGACATTTTGATACATATGTATCATACTTTTTTTTTTTTTCACTGAGACATGGGCATAACTAGGTAACGCTGGCTGGCTTAAAACTTCCTATGGGGCTAGAGAGATGGCTCAGAGGTTAAGAGCACTGGCTGCTCTTCCAAAGGTCCTGAGTTCAATTCCCAGCACCCACATGGTGGCTCACAACCATCTATAATGAGATTTGGTACCCTCTTCTGGTGTGCAAGGGTACATAAAGGCGGAATACTATATACCTAATAAAAAAAATCTTAAAAAAAAAAAACAAACAACTTCCTATGTAGACTTGAACTCAAAACTCTCCACCTGCCTCTGCCTACAGAGTGGGGATTAAAGGAGTGCTCTATGACACAGATCTATTTTATTCTTATTCAGACCTCTCACTCATTACCCCCCTTCCTACTAATCTTACAGGTAAAATTAGTTTAACATGTTCTTCAGATCGATATCAATATTTTATAAACTGTATGATTTATTAAAAACATTGATGGTCTATGCTTTTTTTGTAGACACAATTCAATATTTTTATGCTTTTGAGTCAGCTGAATAGTTGCCATTTTAGTGTTGTAGATACCCATTTGGACTGAGAAGTCATATATTAAGTTCAGTAACAGTTAAAATATAAATTAATAGATAAAGCAATGTTCAGAAAATTAGCTTATTAATACTAAGTATTGAAATGAAGGCTTTCATTTAATATTTAAATGTGACAAAGATAAAAATGTTTAATTTTTATTTAATTTGGAGAGCTGGAGAACTGGTTCAGTGCTTAAGAGCACTTCCTGTTCTTCCAAAGGACCTGAGTGTAGTTTCCAGTACCCACACTGAATGACTCATAACTGCCTGTACCTCCAGCTCTGGGGTATCTGATGACTTTGGCCCTCTTCAGGCATCTGCACACACATACACACATAATTTAAAACTAAAATATTTTTTAAAATAAGAAATTAATTTTAGAAGGTTTTAAACCTTCATTTTATGTGTACATGTGTCTGTATTTTACTTGTATGTATGTCTGTGCACCACTTGCATGCCCAGTGCCTTTCAAGGCCAGAAAAGGCTGTCAGAGCTCCAAGAACTGGACACAATAGACAGTTGTGAGCCACCATGTGGATATTGGGAACCACACTTCAGGTCTTCTGGAAGAATAAACAGTGCTGTTAGTTAAGGGCTAAGGCATCTCTGCAGCCTCTGGGAACTAATTCAGAAAAATTAAAGCACATACAGTGCATAATAAAGACAAAGACCTTCCACGTGGCTCTTAGAAAAGGATAGTCATCAATGTGGCCATTTTTGTTTCTTTTAACCCTTCTTCCCAGGAATGTAAATTATTTTGAAGTATGTAAGTTAATGTAAATTAATATGAGGCGTGCTAAGATTTTTACCATAAACATTTGCTAATGTGAGTCTGGTGGGATACACACATACTGCATCAGCTGGTAAAGGTGCCTGATGCCAAGCCTGATGACTGAGTCGTCTCAGGATTCACATGGTGGAAGGAGAGAATGGAACAGACCTCCATACGTTGTCTGATCTCCACACATGGGTGGTGGCCTGACATATAACACACACAAATAAATAAATAAATATGTATCAATAAGTGTACAAATAGAATATATCTCCAAAATGTAACCTTTTAAAACAATCTTAGTATCAAATAAAGAGATCAATCTTAGTTTCAAATAAAGAGTAATGATATAACATTTCTATAGAGTTGTGGTAAACAGTACAGTTTAAGTGCTTTAATGTTGGAGGACAGCAGGGGGCAGTGATTGAAAAGTAACTAACCCAGAATACTTGGCATTATTTCAAGAATCCTTTCCCTGGAATGAAGACAATACTTGGAATCCTCTTGTACAATGTGTTTACTAGATAATGAATAAGTATGAGAGAGAGAAATATATTCATATTATAACTTGTGTCTTTATAATAATACATTTAAAATGCGTTTTTCCAGTTTTAAATGGAACTGTTGGTGAATCTAGGTGAAAGATATTTGGTTAGTCATTGAACTATTTCAACTTCTCTATAAGTTTGAAATTTAAGTTAGAAAAAAAATGGGAGTTTTAATTTTTAAATTCATCAGGTATAATAAAATTTAGAAATTTATCTAGCTAAATATAATAAATTATCAGTAACTATTTCAGTAGTTATATTAGTTCAGTAGTTCAGTAATTATCAGTAATTATTTCTCATATTATTCAAGTAGATTAATTAATTATAGAAAATAAAAATAAGTATTCAGGAGGTGATTGTATAAAGATAAATAATGCCTTAAGATTTAGAGTTCAACTATTTTATAGCAGTTGTATTGATGAAAGCAAACCATTAATATTAATTTTTAATTTTCCTTATAGTATCTTTTGGCTATGACCTTTGTTTATTTCAAGAGAGCTAAATTTACTATAAATGAGCATACCAGGATAAATTTCTTTATTGCTCTGTAAGTATGCTTTCTACTAAATGAATTTTATTGGTTATTTACAATATATATGATTTTTAATTTAAAGCAGAAACATTACAATTTTATGGATATTGTTAATAGTTCTTCTTATGTATGAAAATTACATATTTTTCACTTTAATAGCTTAATTTCATGTTCTTTTCACTGGCCTTCCATTACACACCAGAGATTTGTTGTTCAGTATACCACTGCAGGTTTCATTGTGTCTTTTATTTTTTTCGCAGTGCTCTCATATAAATTTTCCCATCTGTCTCTGATTCTCTCTCTCACACACACACATTGGTTTTTGAGGCAGGCTTTCTCTGCGTAGCCCTTATTCCTGTTTTATAGACAAGGAAACAGATTTAGGACAGTAAAGCACCTTGTAAGATCACAGAAGTTAGCCAGGAGGCCAGATGTTTTAATATACACCTATACTCCCAACATGTAGGAAGCTGATGCAGGAAGACCATGAATTTAAGCCTAGCCTGGGCTAACAGTAGCAGAGCTGCTGAGCTACAAATGGATATTTATTTCTGAGAGCTAAATTCAGCCCTGATACTGTTAAATGGCCATTTATATCTTTCAGTATTACATCTGTATTTAATCTATAGTTTTCTCTACCTGAGATTTAAAGACAAGCCAAAAACTGGGGGGTGGTGGCACACTCCTTTAATCCCAGCACTCTGGAGGCAGAGTCAGGAAGATCTCTGCAAGTTCCAGGCCAGTCTGGTCTACAGAGAAACTCTCAAAAAAAAAAATAATAATAATAATTAAAAAAAAGATGCTAAAGACAAGCCAAACATGGCTTTAGTGCAAATCCAGCTAGAAGCCTGAAATTGAATTTGTTTCATTTGTTTTGTGGTTATAGCCACTAACATACTATTTAGCTTTTAATGTGTAGTAATTTTTTTGGTATGATTTCTTTTTTTTTAAGGTTATTTATCATGTGTACAATGTTTGTTCTGTCTGCATGTATGCCTGCATGCCAGAGGAGGGCACCAGATATCATTATAATTGGTTGTGAACCACCATGTGGTTGCTGGGAATTGAACTCAGGACCTTTGGAAGAGCAACCAGTGCTCTTAACCTCTGAGCCATCTCTCCAGCCCCCTTCTTTTTCTTTTTTATTCTTATCATTTATTACAAGTTATTCAATTTGTATCCTGGCTGTGGCCCCTCCCTCATCTCCTCCCAATCCCATACTCGCTCCCTCTTCTACCCCTATGCCTCTCCCCTAGTCCACTGATAAGGGAGATCCTCCTCCCCTTCTTTTTGACCTAGCTTATCAGGTCTCATTAGGACTGGTTGCATTGTCTTCCTCTCTGGCCTGGCAAACCTGCACCCCCCAGGAGGAGGTGATCAGAGAGCCTGTCACTGAGTTCATGCCAGAGAAAACCCTGCTCCCCTTACTAGGGACCCCACTTGGATACTGAGTCTATGCACTACATCTGAGCTGGGGTTTTAGGTCCGCTCCATGCATTCCTCATTCAGAAGGACAAACATGATAGACTTATGAAGCAGGAAAAGACAGGGAACAGGACAGGAGCTACCACAGAATGCCTCTAAAAGACTCTACTAATAGAGGTATCAAAGCAGAGGCTGAGACTCATAGCCAAACTTTGGGCCGAGGGCATGGCATTTTATGAAAGAAGGGGGAGATAGAAAGACCTGGAGGGGACAGGAGCTCCAAAAGTAGACCAACAGAGGGGGAAAAAAAAAAACAAAAACTGCACCCTGCACCCTGGGAGCCCTGCAGAGACCGATACCCCAACCAAGGACAATGCATGGAGAGGACCTAAAACCCCGGTTCAGATGTGGAGTAATTTTAAAGAATTCACTGCATATTGTATTATACTTGGAGTAACATGAATTATAATTTCCATCCTGTGTCTAAATAATATGTTTTCTGTAGGCTAACTCAGTATTTCCTTTCATCAAGCATCTCTCGTTAGCCACAGTTCTAAAGCTCATTTTCTTTCTATGTAGTCATATGTTTCCTTTCAATATTCTTGTAACACCCTGAATTTCTTCTTATTTTTTTTATTTTTTTAAACGCTTTTGAGACAAGTTATTTGTAGCCTAGGCTGGCCCCAAACTCCTGATGTAGCTAGGAATGATCTTGACCTGCTCCTCCTTCCTGCCTTTGCTTTTCAAATGCTGAGATTACAAGCAAATGCCCCCGTGCCCCCAGCAGCACTATTTCATCCTCCCACATCTTCTTCTACCCTTATTAGTTACATGCTATTTGTCTCCTAAGTTATTGAATGAGCTCAAAACCAGCCTAAGTAATGTAGAGAGATCTTGATGTAAAGTAAAAAGTAAAAAGAGGTTTGGAATATAAGTCAATGGTAGAACTACTTGCCTAATATGCCTGAGATATTTAGTTTTCCTTTTCTAGCTACCTTTAAGTAAGCCTTTAGAAAAAGTTGTTATAACCTACTTGAGATTAGATCAATTTCCTTGATGTGAAGGAATAAACAACAATAAACAACACTTGGACTCTTCTTCCCTATCTTCTATGTTAACTTCTTTTGAAATCTGTTAAATATGCTATATGTTGCACTCTGCTTTCCACATCTTTTAACAACTTGGGGATATTTTGTTCAAACACTGATAGATTTTAAGGTGTTTAGGTGTGGCGGTTTGAATGGGTATGACCCCCGTAGATTCATGTGTTTAATTGCTTGGCCTATAGGAAGTGGCACTATTAGGAGGTGTGGCTTTGTTGAAGTAGTGGTAGCCTTATTGAAAGAAGTGTGTCACTGTGGGGGTGGGCTTTGAGGTCTCCTATGCTCAAGTTATGCCCAGTGTGACAGTTCCTGTTGCTGTCTGTGGGCAAGATGTAGAACTCTCAGTTCCAGCACCATTCTGCCTGCACACTGCCATACTTCCTGCCATCATGATTATGGACTAAACCTCTGAAACTAAGCCAGCCCCAATTAAATGTTTTTCTTTGTAAGAGTTGCCATGGTCATGGTGTCTCTTCACAGCAATAAAACACATAACTAAGGCACTCGGCATTTTTTTTTTTAATCTAGGACTCTACACTCATAAATGGCATGATAGCTTATAATTCTTAACACCCCAATACTTTGGAAGGCTGAAGTAGAATGATCCTAGATCAAGGTCAGCTTGAACTACATAGTGAATTTCAGGCTAGCTTGAGCTTTGTAATTTGTAGTAAGATCCTGTCTTAACCCATCTCCACATACCCCTGCCACATGCACAGGCACACAAAAGCCAAGTATGGTGGCATATAAGTGCTTTAATCCTAGAACTTAAGATGCAGAGGCAGACAGATCTCTGAGCAGGTATCCAAGGCTACATCAACAAACAAATTAAAAAAAAAAACAAAAAAAAAAAAAAACAAAGAAAGAAACCTTTGTACAACATCTGGACATCAATAGCAGGAAAAGGATGATTGCTCGGTGGGTTGGAGGAGTGAAAGGAGAGCCCTTGCCCTCTGACCCTGAATGCCCACATTCTTTCTGAACAAGAGAGTAGACCTGAAAGTCTAAGGAGAGGAGAATAAAGAGCTCCCACATTAATGGCACAATAGCAGTGATGTATGAGGAATCTTGAAGCCACGGCCTGAGTTAAGAAACTACATTATTGTTTGGTGTCACAGATGCAGGGTAGCTTGTTGCTTGTATATCTTCAATGGGAAACTTGTAGCCATATTTAAGCTCTGTACTATTCAGGATATGGCACAGGCAAAAATTACTGTTTCTGGCCTTTGCATGGAGGACGCAAAAGAAGCAGTTGGATTGTTGATAATACTCAATGCAGTGGCAACCTCTACTATCTTCATCTTATGTCTAACTAATATTACTATATTTGTTATATATTTGATAAAACCACTTTTATATGTGGTTTTATCTAAAAATTTTTTCCAAATATATTTTTACCTTATATTTACACATATTAGTTATTTTTATTTGTAAGAGTATATGAGTGTGGGTTTATATGCGTCCTGTGCATGCAGGTGCCTGTGAAGTCCAGAAGAAGGTGATATCCTTCAGAACTGTAGTTATAGGTGCTGTGAGGTGTCTGATATGGGTACTGGGAACTGAAGCCAGGTACCATGCAAGAGCAGTAAACACTTCACTGTGGAGCCATCTCTCCAACCCATAGACAGTTATTTTTGTATTCCGTTTAGATTGGGGATCTGCTCCATTCATGGTGTCTTACTTCCTGGTGTGTTTTGTAATGTTTTTGTTGTTAATGTGAACTATGGAGCCTACACTGCTTCTGATTAGAAATCTGCTCTATTACTAACTTTATTTCAGTATTAGTATCTTGCCTCATTTTTGTTTTATGGAACAGGTGTCTTATGTAGCCCAGGCTGGACTCAAACTTACTATGTACCTAAGGGCAGTTTTGAATCCTGGTTCTTCTGTCTGGACCTCTCAAGTACTGGGATTACAGATGTGTACCAACATGCTACCTTATTGTGTGTGTGTGTGTCTCTCTCTCTCTCTCTTTTTTTTTTTTTTGACTGCTTTTTAAAGATTTTATTAAGGCTTTTGAGCAATTTGGCTATGATGTACCAAATGTTGGACTTTTTTCTAGATTCATAGTTGTTTTTTGTTTGTTTGTATTTGTGTTTTTAGAGACAGGGTTTCTCTGGCTGTCCTGGAACTCACTTTATAGACCAGGCTGTCCTCAAACTCAGAGCCTTTGCCTTACAGTGCTAGGATTAAATACATGTACCACCACCACCTGGCTGTAGATTTACAATTTTTATCAAATTTTTATAAAGAGTCTCTTATAGTCCAGGTTGGGCTCAAACTTTCTGTATATCCGAGGATGTGCTTAAACTCCTAATCTTTCTGTCTCTGCCTCCCAAGAATTGTAATTACAGGTGTATGCCACAATAACTATTTATGCAGTGCTGAGGACCAAGTCCAGGGCCTCTTGCATGCTGTGTGGACATGATACCAGCTGTGTCACATCCGTAGCCCAAACCTTGGAAAAATTCATCTATGTCATCAAGTATTGTCTGTCTACCTGCCGAAGTTCACTTTGGACTAATGTTCTATTCCCGATTTTTAATTTTTGTCTTTATATTATAGTTTGTCCAGTTCCTATTACTGTGCCTTCAGTTGACAAATCTCTTTCTCCAGGATTCAATCTTCCATTAATCTAATTCAGTGTTTTTCATTCTACACATTATAGTTTTCATATCTAGAAGTGCAGTTTCAATTTGTCTACTTTTTTTTTTGAGCATAGTTATAGCAAGGGGGCTGGAGGATGGCTGCTCTTCCAGAGGACTCAGGTTTAATTCCCAGCACCCACATGGCAGCTCACAACTGTCTGTAACTTCAGTTCTAGGGGACCCAACATCTTCACATAGACATATGTGTAGGCAAAATACCAATGCATATGAAATAAATTATATTAAAAATAGTTACAATTATATATCAGTTTTGGGTTGGTTTTGATTGACTGGTTATTCTTCTGGTGTTTTCCTGCTTTTTTATATGCCTGGTCATCCTCAAGTATTTGGCAAAATACTGACATCCAAATGTGTATGAGGGAGCTCTGAAGATAGCCCCAAAGAAAAACTAAGAAAAGAGAGTGCCTTACTGTCATTCATCTAGAACTGTAAACAGTACCTGCTCTCAGCCAGAGTAAAAAGGCACAATTCCCAGAGTAGTAAGGAAAATAGTCTAGAAAGTGTCGGGGCTGGGGAAGCTGATTAGATTCATACTGAACATTGCTTACAGATTCATCTAAGAAGTCATAAAAGCCTTAAAAGAGATTGCTTCAAAGTAACTTACTCATACGCCAGAACAGAGGTCAACATTTACAGGAATACAAAAAACCCTAGAAGTTGCAACAAGTATAAAACTCCTTATGTAACTATTTTTGTTATATAGTTTAGATATGAATATCTATTATGTATTGTAAACCGTTAGTATTTTTATCATCTATTATTTATTATCTATTGTTCTTGTCCTTACTAATTTCTTTTTTGGGTTGTTGATCTACTTTGTTAGGTATTTGGCTAATACAGTTGAAGAAGATGAAGAAGAAGCCAAGTATGAAATTTTTCCATGGGCTTTAGGGAAAAACTGGAGAAAACTGTTCCCTAATTTTCTAAAGTTAAGGGATCAGCTCTGGGACAGAATTGACTATAGGGCTATTGTAAGCAGGCGATGCTGTGAAGAGGTAAGGGTTTAAAATAACTTTTTAATTATCTATCTTTGTTTATCTAATTTTTCCTTGGTATGTGTGTGTGTGTGTGTATATATATATATATATATATATATATATATATATATATATATATATATATTTGTTTGTTTTGCTTTGCTTTGCTTTGCTTTGCTTTGCTTCTGTATTTGGGGAGAGAGTCCCGACAAGTAGCCCAGCCTGGTTTGGAACTCACAGTCCTATTTTGTCCTCTTCAGTTTTAGGATAAAAGTACATCATGCCACTATATCCTGCCTGCTTTGTTTTTAGTGATCTCTTTCTATGGCTATCTCTCTCTTTGTACATGTATGGAGATCATTAACCTTGGTCATTACTATGCAACTTGTATATTTTGTTTCTGTTTGAATTTTATCACATTTATTAAAAATTGTAATTTCTACTTTTTAGAGCAGACTTCTTCTATGCTATTCTTATTGTGTCTAAAAGATTACCAGTATGCTAGCAAAGGGTTTGTAGACATACTAAAGCATATTATTTAAGATTATTATGACATTCCCGGCAGTGGTGGCACATGCTTGTGATCTCAGCACTTGAGGAGGCAGAAGCAGGCAGATCTCTGTGAGTTCAATGGAGGCCAGCCTGATCTACAAAGTGAGTTAAGACAGCCAAGGTTATATAGATAAACCCTGTCTTGAAAAAACAAAAACAAAAAGCCAACCAACCAAAAAAATACATACCTATTGTCACAAAGAATACATTGTTTTGTGAGAAGTCGAGGTCTCATGAATTTGTCATGCTTTCTCTTCCTATAAGCAGCCAGAGGAGACCTCTGAAATAGTTCACAACTCTTTTGACCTAGAAAATCCTACAAAATCAAATCAAGAGGTTCAGATCTTTGTGTTCACTCTAGGAGACCATGAAACTGGCCAGGCCATCAAGGGTATGCGTTCCAAAAAGCCACCAAGTATCTGAAAGATGTCACTTTAAAGAAGCAATGTATGCTGTTCAGGCAGTATAGCTAGCTATTCCCAGGCCAAACAGTGGGGACACAGGGTTGGTGGCTAAAAAAGAATACTGAATTTTTGCTGTATGTGCTTACAAATGCAGAGAGTAATGCTGTGCTAAAAGGTTTAGATGGAGAATCTCTAGCCATTGAGTCAAGCACCTAAGATGTGCCATTGAATTTACAGAGCTCATGGCCAGATTAGCCCACTCATGAGCTCCCCATGCCACACTGAGATGATCTTTACTGAAAAGGAACAAATTGTTCCAAAGCCAGAAGAGCAGGTTGCACAGAAGAAAAAGATATGCCAGAAGAAACAAAAAATTATGCCATGGGAATAAATTCAGCAAAAAATAAATGCAAAGCCAGGGTTGGTAGTGCACCTCTTTAATCCCAGCACTCAGGGAGGCAGAGGCTGTAAATTCAAGGCCAGACAGTCTACAAAGTGAGTTCAGGACAGCCAAGGCTATACAGAGAAATCCTGTCTCAAAATAAAACAAAACAAAAAACAAATAAATAAAAGCAGATAAAAGTTTTTAACTACATTGTTTTTTTTTTTTTTTTTTTAATTTGTTTTAAATTTCATTTGAGACAGGGTCTCTCGCTATAGCGTTGGCTGTCCTGGAACTCTATTTAGACTAGACTGGCTCACAGAGATCAGATTGCCTTTGTCTCTCAATAGATAGGACTAAAGTAAGCACCACTGTGCCCAGCACATTGTTTCCTTAATGTCAGATTTTATTAATTTTATTATGAATAAATTATTTGAACCAAATGTTTTGTATTAGCATTTTAAACAAAAAAAGCAATCTAGAGTAAAATTGAGTGGAAGGAACAATTACTGTAAACTCTTGTATTACTGTTTAAGAAATGTGAGAAATGCAAACTAGATAATTCTGTGATTAAGTCCTACCCAGTTAAATAACTACCGAGCAAAGGAGCCCAAACTGATGGATCATTTCAACTTGAGTAAAGACCGTAGCTGCATATCACAGAATTCTCCCCAGAACTAATCTTGTTAATTATATTTGTTAATGAGATAATATACAACAACTATGCATATTTACAAATTAGGATTATTGGCTCTTGGAAGAAATGCAAGAATTCAGAAATAACAGAGGACAGAAAATAACAGAAAGGTTATGTAGCAGACCAAGACTCTATAAACTTAAATTTAACAGGAAAAGATGAAAAGTTGCATATATGAGGCCTTCTACAATTAATGTATTGTCATTCAAACAACTCTTCCAGTTACGGATGTTGACAGAATCCTGTAACTTATTTTTAGTCTCTATTTCTTGTATGTCTCTTTTATGTCTCTACTTGGGTCAATGTTGTGGTCCGTGACTATAATCTATAATCTCAGTACTCAGGAGGCTGAGGCAGGAGGATCTTGTTCCAGATCAGCCTGGACTGCATAAATTGTGAGACCCTGTCTCAAATAGAAATAGGTGACAATTTGCATAGCTATTTGCCAACCTTGAAAGTGACAGGAGCCATATTTGAACACTAATTTTTTTTCCAAGTACATGCTACTCTGCTTCTATTTTGTTCTCTTCCATTCTCTTTGTGACTGTTCTATAAAGCCTTCCCTCTATTGTTCAATAGGACTTTGTCAAAGCCTCCTGATAGGTTTATGTTGCCAAAGCATAGTTTAGCTTTTGGTTTTCAGTCCTCAACTTAGCAACATTTGGCACACTTGTTTCTCTGATACACTGTCTTCGTGTGTCTTCATTTCCAAATATCAGGATTGCGGCTTTTCCCACTCATTTTGTCAGCTCCCTTTTATCTCAACAGCCATATTAAGGTGCCTGTTATGCAGAACTGGACTTAAGAGAGGCCTTTAGAGCTCTATGTTAAATTCTTCTAAAAAACATTTTTATTTTTATTTGTATGTGTACGTGCACTTGCACATGCCTGTAGGGACCAGAAAAGTGTGTCAGATCCCTAGGAGCTGGAGTTGCAGGTGGTTGTGAGCTGCCAGATATGGGTGCCAGGAACTGAACTCTGCTCTTCTGGATGACTAGGAAGTGGTTTTAACTGCAGTCCCTCAAAGTTAATGTATTGAGAACGAACAAGATCACTTACTAAGTTAATTCCAATAGAGGCAAGATTAGGTCCCGGGACTGAGCTCTCAGGCATTTTAATAAGGCTTTCACGTGGCACTAAAAAGATGTATCTTAGTACTAGACATTTTCATGGTGAAATAAGTTAGCACTAACAATAAGACAAAGAAACTTACAAGCTGGAATTTTTTTAAGGTGAGACTTCCACTGAGTCTTGAAGGGAAAAGTAATACGAAGACAAAAGGAGATAATATTCTAGATATGGAAAACAAAGATACAGAAGTGCTAGAAAAAGCAGTCATTAAAAACAAAAGTAATAATCTGGGTGGCAATGGCAGCAGAGGTGGCGGCAGTTTCGGTGTACACCTGTGATCCCCGCACTTGGGATGTGGAGGTGGGAGAATCTCTGTGAGTTCCAGGCCAGCCTGGTCTACAGAGTGAGTTCCAGGACAGCCAGAGCAACACAGAGAAACTGTCTCATGGGGGGTATAAAAAGGAAGAAAGGAAAGGAAAGGAATAAATTCTTAAGATGGGGATCTAGCTCAGTGGTATAGTGTCTGCTTACTTTGCATAAGGCACTGGGTTCAATCCCCAGCAACATATAAGTAATCTGATATCATTCTATCTCCTTACCTTAGGAAGTTTTGTATAGTTAATATTCTCATTTGCTTCTAGTTTTCTTTATTAAATGCTTTTAGTTGAAAACTTAATGGAAGGATAAACAAATTCAATCATAAAATGTACTTAAGAGCTAGAATTGTAGAATGCCTGTCTAGCATGCCTGGTGCCCTGAGTTTGATCCCTAACAGCATATTAACAGGGCATGGTGGAATACACCTGCAATCCCAGCATTTAGGAGGTGGACAAGAAGATCAGAAATTCAAGGTCATCTTTAGTCATATAGTGAGTTCAAAGCCATCCTGGGCTATAAGAATCATAGTTTCCTTCCTCCACCATCTTCATGTGTGTGTGCATTTATATGTATATTTATTATTTAATAGATTTATTATATATTATGTATATATGAGTATATATATATATATATATATATATATATATATATATATATATATATAATTTCAGGGACACTTGTGATATGGCCCAGTGGTACCTGGTTGGCAAAGGTACAGCATTTGTTAAATAATCTAGTGGTTTTTCACTTTCATCGTAAGAGCTCTTTCTCACCCCTGGTGGTGGCTTATGTCTTTATTCCCAACACTCAGGAGACAGAGGCAGGCGGATCTCTGAATTTGAGGCCAGCCTGGTCTACAGAGTGAATTTCAGGACAGCCAAGAGTACATAGAGGAACCCTGACTTGAAACAAACAAAAGTTTTTTTTCTCATCAAACAAAATTATACACCTTATTCATACACCCCTAAAACTGAGCTCCTCTGCTGCTTCCTTCCCTTGTCCCTCCTAGGCCCCCAATATAACTCTAAAATTTTAAAATTGTAAAATTTTTTTTTTTAAAAATCAGTAGCCAACTAGAATGGCTCTGTCTGGCTCTCATTTTAGGGTTATACTTATTTACTGTGGGTCATTGATAACTGCAGCTAAGGATTTTGACTTAAGACTTGTTGATGTTTTGGCTTTTATGAAGTCAGAACAATAGATTTTCCCTATAACTTGACTTCTTAAATGGCTATAACTTGCCAAATGCTTACTAATGTGTAAGGATTTTACATATAATCCTGAATCTCAAAACAGTCTTTGGGTTAGCACTCCCATTTTATTGGTGAAGTAGCTGAACCTTGGAAGGGGTAAGTAATTTGCTATGTAGTATACAGTTAGCAAGTGGTAGAGCCAGGACAAGATAGAAAGTCTACAACTAAAGCCCATTCTTTATTCATTAAACCTATGACAATGCCTGATAGTGAGAAATCTTAGGTGCTTTATAAAATGGATCCTTTCCTCACCACAATCTTCTAAAAATATACTCTTGTTGTCACTGGGTAACAAATAAGGAAATTGAGGAACAAAGAAATTAATTTACATGTTTTTAATAGCACTTCCCTTAATGTAATTGCAAATATTTTAAAATTAGCCTAACAAACATAGTTAGGAGGCTAATTTCTTTTTAACCTCACACATTCAAAAGTTAAGAATTGCATAATGTTTTAGCCTAACTATATTATCTTTCCGAAACTTAGAAATGTTCAGAATTTTAAAAATACTCTGGTAGGATATGGTAGTGCATGTCTTTAATATCAGCACTCAGGAGGGAGAAACTGGCAGATCTCTACGAGTTTGAAAACAGGGCTGCCTAGAGAGACCCTGTCTCAAAAAAACCTAACTGACTGACTAAAAAAAAAAAAAAAAATAGCAACTTAAAAGGTTGCTTCACTTATATTAGCTGCTTGAACAAATAGGTACTTTGTCATTTATAAAATTAATGATCCAAGGAATCACTTTATAAAAAATGTTGCTTTGATTGATTTGATGTTACTGATTTAAAGTTGCTGGTATTGCTGATTTAGAGTTGGTAATGTAAGTATTTTTATTGTTTCCTGCCTTAGGACAGGGTTTCTCTATGTAGCTATGCCTGTCCTAGAACTCACTCTGTAAAGCAGGCTGGCCTTGAACTCACAGGTCCACCTGCCACTGCCTCCTGAGTGCTAGGATTAAAGGTGTGTGCTACAATGACCGTCTCTCTCTCTCTTTTTTTTTTTCCTTTCTTTTTCTTTCTCTTTTTTTTTTTTTTTTTTTTTTTTTTTAGGTAACTTAGTTGCTGTTTTAATTTCAGGTTTAGAAAAATCTGCTCTTGAGGTACACTTTCTGTACTTTACTCAATTTTAAAATGTTATTAAATTCACAAAGTAACCTTTTCACTATAGGTTATGGCCATTGCACCAACCCATTACATCTGGCAACGAGAGCGCTCTGTGCATCACAGTGGAGCTGTTAGGAATTACAACAGAGACGAAGTTCATCTGCCCCGGGGACCTAGTGCCACACCAGTAGATTGTTCATTGTGTGGTAAAAAAGGAAGATATGTGAGATTGGGACTGTCTTCATCGTCATCTTCATCCAGTGACACAGTAGAGCTAATGGAAAAACATTCTCAGGAATTACACAATTCATTATCAATGGACATGATAGGTGATCCTTCTCAAGCTAATAGCTATTCTCAAGGTAGGATTTAATGGTAAAGTAGAATTAAACTAATGCATGTTATTTATTTATCTAGTCAGACCTTACAGGCAGGGATGCATAAGTTACATAACTGAGTTAAATTCATATTGAAAGTTTTCCCTCTTTGGGTTACCACTTTTTAGCCTCTATCTATACCTGTTTTGTGGTAGCCTACATACACTAAAAAGGATCTGAACATATCTTAAATTGAAACTCAATATGCCATGAGCTCCAAGTATTAGGGCTTGAAGAATTTTTATGAAATGTTTATTTTATTTAAAAATGTTTTCAAAAAGAAAATAAATTTACTTGTAATCACCATCCAATTATTGGGTTTTTTCTATATACTTTTCTATTTCTAACAAAATTATGACATATTTTATCCAGTCTAGCTTTTTATTATTTAGTATAAAAATTTTCCTGTTATTTAGCCTTTGAAAACCTTATTGTGATGTGCATAATATATTTGCATATATCATTTTTGTTGAGATCTAAAAGCTTACTTAGAACAATGATATATTAACTAGAAAATAATTATATTAACCAGAAATACAAACTATACCATAATTTTCAAGTTATTTTTATATGTAGTATTTCCCTGTCATTTTTTTCTAGATTTGAAACAGTACTAGAATAATACTCTGCGATAGGATCCTGTTTACTTCTTACAGATTTCCCTCATTTATAAAATAGATTTTGGCATTAGTGGCACACACCTTTAATTCCAGCCCTCAGGAAGCAGAGCCAAGTGAATTTCTGAGTTTGAAACCAGCTTGGTTTACAGATTTCCAAGACAGCCAGGGCTACACAGAGAAAGCTTGTCAAAAAAAAAAAAAGAGAGAGAGAGAGAGAGAAAGAAAGAAAGAAAGAAAGAAAGAAAGAAAGAAAGAAAGAAAGAAAGAAAGAAAGAAAGAAAAGAGAGAGAGAAAGGAAAAGAAAAAAGAAAAGAAAGAAGGAAAGAAAGAAAGAAAGAAAGAAAGAAAGAAAGAAAGAAAACAAAAACAGATCCACATCATTTCAAAATTTTACCGGTTTATTTTTACCATATTCCTATGAGAAAGATAGTAACAACTGAAGTACTGAAGCTTTACTTTACTAAAAGAGAAACTTAAGTCTAGTCCAGTGGTTCTCAACCTTCCTAATGCTGCAACCCTTTAATACAGTTCCTAATTTGTAGTGACTCTCAACCCTAAATTTATTTTCATTCTACTTCATATCTGTTATTTTGCTACTATGAATCATGATGTAAATATTTGTGTTTTCTGATGGTCTTTGGGGTCATGACCCACATGTTGAGAAACACTGCTCCAGTCTCTTGACAGTAAAGCTTAATTCCTGTTTCTTTTTTTGGCACAGTATTTGCTTAACAAATTTTACTGGCAGTATAGTTTCTTACCTTTCAACATCTCCAAGCCCACTCTTTGTTGTCATACTCATATTTGACAATAAATGAGGTTGAGCATTACCTCAACTATACAGTAAGAATTGCCATGTGTCATCCCTCCCTCTCCTGTCTCCCAGGCTTTTACTTTTACATTCTTTGATCCTCAGAATAGGTATGTTTATTAAATACCTAAATGTTTCAGGTATTATGGCAAGCTCTTTTCATTCATACTATATTTAATATTCACTACTACTGAAGGTTAAGTATTGTTATCCCCACTTCGCAAATAAGGAAACCAAGGCTTATGTTAATTTGCCTACTTGGTAGAATAATATTTGAATCCCAGTCTTGTGACTGGAGTCTTGAATTTTTACCTATTATGCTCTCTTAGCCTTTGATAAAATCCTGCTTTTAGCAGTGAAAATATCAAGAACCAAGTTTTTTTCTGAAATGCTTGTGGAATGAGTTGAGAGTAGATTCTAATAATTTGAATAGATATCCACAGAAAGCAGAAGAGAAACCATTATGTTTTATTTAGACCAGCCCCTGTAGATATCACTAGAGCATACTCTATATTCCAGGTCTTGACATCTCACTAGGAATCTGGAGTGTATGCAGGAAGTAAGGTGCTTGACCAGTCACTGTACTAAAAAATCTGGGGGCAGGCCATGTGTCTGTGGGTAAAAGCTTGCTGCTAATCATGATGACCTGAGTTCAGTTCTCAGTGGAAGGCAAGCACTGTCTTCCTCCCTTTGTCCTCTGACCTCCACATGAACATTGTAGTGCACGAAGCAAACATATACAGAGAGAGAGAGCAGGGCATGGAGATGCACACCTTTAATCCCAGAGGCAGGTGGATTGCTGTGAATTCAGGCCAGCCTAGTCTACAAAGCAAGTCCAGGACAGCCAAGGTTACACACAGAAACCCTGTCTCAAAACAGAGGGGGGTGACCAAGAAAGGAAGAAAGAATAAATGTAATTTAAAAAATGTAAAGCAAGTCTTCAAGGGATTATGAACAAAAGTAGGGTGCTGATGTAGGGGAGAGAGTAGAAGAGATTGTGCTTTTACTTTATTTATTAATGAAATTCCCAATTTAGGATTTATAGGTTTCTTATAGAAAGGAATAATTTTTGTTTGTTTTGTTTTTTAAGACGGTCTCACTGTGTTGCTCTGGCTGTCCTGTTACTAGCTCTGTAAGTATACCAGGCTGGTCTAAAACTCAGCAAACCACTTGCCTCTGCCTCCTGAGAGCTGGGATTAAAGGCATGCACCACAACAGCCTAGAGAAAGGAATAAATATTTATCCAACGGTTTTATTGTAAATCTTAAGGTTAACTCTAAAAGCATTTGATAATATCAGAGGGCAAACAATATAAAGAAAATACATTGCTAGGCATGGTGACAATGTCTTGTAATACCAGCACCCAGGAGGTTATGGTAGGAGGATTGTAAGCTGGAAGCCTCTTTGGGATACACAACAATTTCCTATATTTAAAAGGTGGGAGCAGGCAACATAGGAGAGATATCTCAGTGGTTAAAATCACTACTCACTCTTCTAGAGGACCCCAGTTTGATTCCCAGCACCCACATTTTAGCTCACAACTGCTTGTTACTCCAGTCCCAGAGTACCTGACAGCCTTTTCTTTCCTCTACAGATAACATACATATGTGATGCACACATATGCATGCAGGAAGGCACCACACACATGTGATACACAGATGTTCATATAGACAAAACACCCATTCACATAAAAATTAATAATAAAAATTTAAAAACCACTACTACAAAAGCCACTTATTAGATAGATAGACAGATAGATACAAAATATTGATCACATATACATTTGACCAGTAAAAAGTCTGCATTCATTTTCTGGTCTTAACGATTATGAGCTGACTAGGGATACAGTTAACAACATAGTGTAGAAGGAGGCATAATATTACCAAGAGTAGGGTCAGGCTCTCACTGCCTTAGCTGTTGCTTATTCCTTATAGTTACCTCTGCTAGCAAAAGAATTTCCCCTACTGTCTACATAAAGTTGGACTCACTTGATGGTCTATAATCATAAAAACTCATTCAGATATTCTTCAAGAGAGATGTACAAGGAGCTGGTCTTGGTTCCATATCTTTAAGCTATAATTTATATAAATAGTGGTCAGTGTTTCCATATTTCAAACAAAAGAACACAACTTTCTTTTCTCCACTCAGCCTAACTTCCTTCCCCCCTTCCTCCCTCTTTCTCTCTCTTTTAAAGACATGGTTTCATTGTGTAACCCTGGGCAGCCCAAACTCACTGCCTTCACCAGATTGGCCTCAAACTCACAAAGATCCATCGGCCTCTGGGATTAAAGGTGTGCAATACCATGGCTAAAGTTGTTTGCTTGTTTGTTTTTGTTATTGTTATTTGTTTGTTTGTTTCTAAGTAACATGTTACTTAGCAATTTTAACACAAAAATGCTTGTGACATTTTAAAAACAAACTGTCACTTTGACAGTGTAGAGGGAAACACTGTCAAAACTCTTTGATGGGGATAAATGAGGCATTATTTAAAAAGTCAGACATACTATAACTACTGGTAGTAGCTAGTTTTTTTTATACTAATCACATCTAAAAATCTAGTTCTCCAAGAAGCTTTGAAGAGGCTTTCTTTCTAATATTCATTTTACTGCTGAAAAACCAATGGTGTAACTCATAAACATTATGCCATTACCAGCTAAAGCAACAGCAATAGCAACAGAAATATGGGGATTCAGTTCTATTTAAATTTATGCAATGTTTTTTTAAACTTTTTTTTTATGTGTGTGAATGTTCTGCCTGCATGCATGTCTGCTTACCACGTTAGCACATTGCTCAGGAAAGCTAGAAGATATAGGATCCCTTAGAACTAGAGTTACGTGTGGTCGTGAGCCACCGTGTAGGTGCTGGGAATTGAACTCGGTTCTGTGGGAAGAGCAGCCAAGTGTTTGTAACCACTGAGCCATTTCTCCAGACCCCACTTTTCTACTTTTTGCTTTGGTATTGGTGTTTCAACCTAGGGCTTTATTTCCATTCAGGTTATACCTCCAAACCCCTTAGCACATTTTTATAGAAAACTAGTACTGTTACTCTTTCAGCCTCAAGACACATACTCTAGTGTAAGTGAAACATGGGCAAACATTATCTGTAAACCTGAGGTTTTAAAATAAAGGGGGGGGGACACACCAAGCCTTACTTTTGTCATTGACTATTACTTTTGTCATAGACTATTCTGTCAGGCACAGAATAGTCTATATGTTAGATAACCTATAACCAAATAGTTTTTAAAGACATGGTTTCTTATTATATAGCTTTGGCTGTCCTGGAATTCACTCTGTAGACCAGGCTGGCCTCAAACTCACAGAGATCTGTCTGCTTCTGCCTCCTGAGTGCTGTAAAAGGTGTGTGCCACCATCTTGAACTTCATTTTTTATCATATTGTCATTCACTGTTCTGGACACAAATCACTATATTTAAAATCTTTGCACTTAATAAAGATGTAATCAGGGCTAAAGATATGGCTCAGTGGAAGAGCATATCATATGTTTGGCAGGCAATGGACACTGGGTTCAAACTCCAACACTAAAAAATAAACAGAGCAGAGCACATGGATTAATAATGTGATCCGGACTATGCTATATGACCAACATTTATAAGTATAAAAGATTACAGAATTATAAATCAAGAATTCTGGAGGCTGCAGAGGTAGGTTCTATAGCCAAAGCTACAGAACCCTGTCTTTGACAATAAACAGACTACAGAATTCTGTCTGTGGAATAAGAAAGTTGGTAAGGGATTTTCAGAACAAATAACATATCAACAAGATATTGAATATGTCCTGTTTTTGAAGGGACTAGCAAACATACAGGAGGGAGTGGAATAGCAGATAGGAATTTCAAAATACAGATTATCAGCCAGAAGGTAGTGGCATAAGCCTTTAATCTCAGCACTCGGGAGGAAGAGGCAGGCAGATCTCTGTGAGTTCAAGTCCAGCCTGGTTTACAAAGTGAGTCCAGGACAGAAAAAGAAACCCTGTCTCAAAAAACAAAGATCTGAGAGTGATACATGACAAAGACAAAAAAGACATAGACAAAAAAGAAAAATAAACTAACATGAAGCCAGGCATGTGGCACACACCCATAATCTCAGCATTTGGGATGTACAGGAGGACCAGGGGTCATCCTTGGATAGCCAATTTGAGGACAGACAGCTATGTGAGACCCTGCTACATCTTGAAACCAGGTATGGTGTTAGATGCCTGCATCTCAGCACCCCAAGGTTTTTGAGCAGGTTGAAAATACCAGGCATGAATTTCCTCCTGTGGAGTGGGAGTAGTTGATTACACCCATAACAGTTATGCCACTATTTCACCAGTAGGCACATCTTGCTTTGAAGTCCGGTATTGTTATAACATGCAGGGTTCACTGAGGTGTAAGACCATTGATGAGTTTTCTTCCCCAACAGCTTGCCATAGCACCACCTTCCAGCTCTGTGAAAGTTAGCTAACAGAGAAACATCTACATCTAAACAACAAGAAACTGTGTAACTATATAAAAATATGACCTTGATGATGAGGTTTTTGAAAAACATGTATAAAGTTCTTTAAACAATGTATTTTATAACAGAGCAGTGGTGAAGCATGCCTTGAATCCTACTTGGGAGGCAGAGGAAGGTTGATCTTTGTGAGTTCTGGAACAGCCAAGGCTACACAGAAAAACTCTGTCTCAAAACAACAACAACAACAACAACAAAAAAAAAACAACCAAACAAAACCAACGTATGTTATATAGAAAGTACAAAATAACTAGTACTTATGAATAATCCCTATCGTAATTCACATTCCTAAAGTACATTTCTTCCATCATTTGATGTATCTCATTAATTATGATGGTTTTGTTTGATTTTTTTTTTTTTTTTTTGAGACAGGATTTCTCTGTGTAGCCTTGACTGTCCTGGAACTCTCTCTGTAGACCAGGCTGTCCTGGAAATCACAAAGATCCACCTGCCTCTGCCTGCTAAGTGCTGGGATTAAAGGCATGCACCAACACCACCGGGCCAATTCTGATGGTTTTTAAACCTGGTTTAAAAGATTCTGTATATGGTAGCACACATCTGTTATTCCAGTGCTCAGAAGATAAGAGCAGGAAGAATGTTATTAGTACCAGGATACCCTGGGCTATAGTAAATTCCAGGCCAGCCTAAATTAAAGAATGAGACCTGTCTCAAATCAAATCAAGCCAAGGTTTGAGTAGATTAAAAAAGATTTAAGAATTTTTATACCTTGAAGCAATGTATGATAGATCATGCCTGTACCCTGGCACTCCCAGAAGCCAAGGCAGAAGGAACACTAGTTGAGACCTGTCTAGGATACACAGAGAACAAGATTATCTCAAAACAACCCTATAGCTAATGGGGCGAGGTAGCCTGTAATTCCTCTGCGATTTCTGTTATCTCTGTAAGTTCGAGGCCAGCCTGGTCTGTAAAGCAAGTCCAGGCCAGCCAAGGCTACACAGAGAAACCCTGTCTTGAAAAACAAAAAAGAGTTATTATGTCTTGAGGGCATACTCTATTAATCGTGTGCCTTGAACAAGTACCAGGTTCAAGGTCCCAGCTTCAATACCCAGAGCCGAAAGCAACAACAAAGTTACATCCTTTTTTTATCGTAATTTTAAAAATTACATCATTCTCATCAGCTCTCCCCTACTATTTTATTTACTACATCCCTGTTTTCCTTCTGTTTACAGTGTGTGTGTGTGTGTGTGTGTGTGTAGGTTAGAGAACAACTTTCAGGAGTCAGTTCTTGCCTTCTACCTTGTTGAGGCAGAATCTCTAATTGTTTAATTGTTTTTGCTGCTGCCCCAAGCACTCCAGACTAGCTGGCCAGCCTACAAGCTTGAAGGTAACTCTCCTGTTTCCACCTCCCGGGTTGCTATAGGAATGTTGGGAATTGCAGATGCCCACCACGGGGCTGGGGATTTAGCTCAGTGGTAGAGCACTTGCTAGCAAATGTAGGGTTCCTTCCCCAGCTATGAAAAAACAAAAACAAACAAACAAAAACAAGGTAAGTAGCTGATGCCCACCACCCCATCCATCGTAAAAACAAATAAACAACAACAAAAAAAACCAAAACAACCCCCCCCACACACACACAAGTTCTGGATATCAGCAGATCTAGTGTTTTAACAGTGAGCCATCTCTGTGGTCTTTCCTCATTTTATTTATTTACTCATTTATTTAGTTATTTTCTTTTTTTTGAGACAGTGTTTCTTTGGAGAGCTCTGGCTGTCCTGGAACTATCTTTGTAGACCAGGCTGGCCTTGAACTCAGAGATCTACCTGCTGCTGGCTCTCAAATGCTAGGATTAAAGGTATAGGTCACCAAGCCTGGTTCCTTGTTATTTTAAAGTTCCCTACAAGCAATTAAAATGTGTACTGGGTCAAGAAGTGGTGAATGCCTGTTGTGAAAAAAGGCCAGCACTTAGGAGGTTGAGGCAGGAATATCAGGAGTTCAAGATTAGCCTGGGACACACAGTAAGTAAGATCCTGTCTCAATCTTTTTGTTGCTGTTGTATTCTTTTCTCCTCTCAAATGCTGAGATTAAAAGCATGATCACCACTCCCAAATTGACATTCTGTCTCAAGAAAACAAGTCAAAAAATTTTAAAAATACATAAAATTTTATCTTAAATATATACAATTTACCTTAAAATGCATATTTTATTTCAGTAGCCAATGACCATCAATCAAACAAAGAAAATGAAAATGAAACTAATTTTATGAAGAAAGACCAATCTATGGAGTGGTTTACAGAAAGTGAAGAATGACATGGCTCAACTAAAGCAACTGGACCCACTAGCCACAAAATGTCAAATTAAATGCAAGACAGTTGCAAAATGGGACAGTTACCCAGCTGTACAATGTTCTTTAGCTTCTGTTATTTTTCAAACATATGTAAAAGTTTTACAAATCATAGTAATAACTAAAAATACTAATTTATGACAGTAATGACTGATAATAATATAAAGTTCTAATTTGATGGTTCTCTGTCTTCAAACTGATTGCTGTCACCTCAGATATACTCAGTTCAGTTGTTATTTGAACTTCCTCCACATGACAAGCAGGGCTTGAGAAAACAATTAGGGTCATAACACTGCATTAATTAAAAGAAAGAAAAATTAATATGTCCTGAAGACATTACTGACATGTGTGACCAGTTTGCCAGTGAACAAGTCTAACAATATAGGGACATGGTCTATATGAAAAATCAGAATGGGATTCTTTTGTAACAGAAAATGTATAATACACTGTATAAATGGTTTATAATTGTTCACCAAAAGGTGTTGAAATATTAAACACTGTCCCTTTCCTGTAAGCTTTTTCTCAGAAAAAGTTTTAATCATTTGTTTTGAGGCTACTTTGCTAGTTTGTATACAGAAACTTTGTCAGTGATCACACAGTAACTCTACAGATAGGCTTATAACCAAATGGATAATCCTGTTTCATAAATCAATGAATCTGATACCAAGTTTTATGTCCTAAATAATGTGCACATACAAGGACCTAAACTTGTTTTTTGTTTTTTGGAGCATTTTAGGAATTGCACTTTGCAATTAATTTAACAAAATATAAAAACATAAAACATTACATTTTGTTTTCTGTACAAAAAAAAAATCCCAAAGAGTAGAATATTTGATAGTTATGTGAGTATATTATTGTGTGAATGTGTTAGTCAATATGGTCAACACACTTAAGAATCTACAATATTATCAAAAACACAGCATAAAATAAACTGAATGTTGTGCTTGTTTTTAAACTCTATTTTATTTGGAGTTCTTTAAAGCCTCTCCCTTTCAACCCCCAACCCTATGTAAGAAAGAAAAAGTTAATAGGGAGAGAAGGCACAGATCCCTTTACTTCTACTTGTTTAGGGTCAATGGGTTTTTGGGGGGCTATAACAAGCTCTGTCAACAGCAAGCAGTATCCTTCAAGCTGCTGTGCCATGAAGTGTCTCTCCTGTGTCCCTCCAAGCCACCTGCTACACACCCTCCTTTCTCTCTCTGGGGTCCCCTATTTATCTGAGGTAGGTTCCCCTACCTCAGAGTCCTAGGCCACGCCCTTCTCCATACTTCACGAGGCAGGCCATTACCAGCTGGCAAAGACCATACCATGCAAGAGGTCATTATCAGCTGTGGACAAACTGAAGCCCAAACTAAAATCCCACACTTGGGATTAAAACAAAAACATATTTACATAATATTACCGAGTTTTTGAGGAAATAAAAACTTCCATTACATACCCCCCTTTTTGTAAAAAAAAAAAAAAAAAAAATGGCTTTTCTCCTAACATTAATAAACCATATACAATAAAAATAATAAAAATTATCAGGTAAGAATTAGATTTACAAGTCCAGTCAATTTGTATTTGGTATTCTTGGAAAAAAAGTATTATCTATCCTATCCTGGTAAGTCCAAAGTTCTGTACCTGAATCACTTTCTTATACCTTGTATCTATCAATCTAAAAACATCTCTCTAGAACTAAAACATTGTCTTGGTTCCTAAACAACTAAGCTTAATTGTAGTAGGACTATGACTATCTAGTCTTCAACCCCATCAGTGACTTTAGAAGGAAATATTACTTAAGTATGTAGGAAGTGAAGAGCAAGCAGCTTCCAAAACTATAGAAATGACAGACACAGATGACTGCCTGAACATTCACCAGAGGCTTCCCTGTTACACTGGGGCATCCAGTCTTCAGCTGATTGGCCCAGAATATCTGACAGACTTTTCCGTGAAGCAGGAATTTTGAAGGACCAACCACTTAGTCTCTGCAAAGTTAGACAGTCAATTTCCCAGTGTCATGCTTGTTCACAGTTTGGACAGACAGCCTGCTATCAGCAGGTGAAAGAAAGTTTTCTCTGTCCATATTTGTTTCTTTGATTCCTATCATCATCTTTCTTTAAACATTTACTGTTAGCATTGTTTATTTTTTTCATGAAATTTTGAGGCTTCTAACACATTTCCTATTAGTAACTGGTCAATTTCCTCACTTCCTCGGCCAATTGCCCTGATAAACCTGTATGAGACAGAATATGAGTAATATATAATGGATAGTTTTTACTTTTGATGGCCTGTTGCAATTGAATAAGTAACGAAGTTAATTCTGGGTTATCAGGAATAAATTCAGCAGTTTCTCTGATAACCATTTTAACTGCAGATCAGCTTCTAACAACAGCTGACACCAATCCCTTCCAATCTTGGGGAATAAGTCTGTTTTGCATAGCCCAGTTACTTAATATTTGCTTAACAAAAGATGAATGCATACAATATCATATAACATATTCTTTAAAATGCTTTAGATCTAGTATTTCAGTTGGACACCATGTCATCTCATAATAAGCCTCACCACCAATATTAGCAGGCCTATGTTGCACAAATACAGGGAAGACTGGCAGTGCCTGTGTAGGCCCAGGCGACTCCTCTGGTGGTGCATTTGAGTCCAGAGCCTTTCTGGCCCACAGGCTTCCGGTTTTTCCCCACCCCCTGCTACACACACCTGACAGTGCATGGAGAAGAGCAGGGCGGCAACAGTAGGGAAACACCCATTTTTAGTTACTTGGTCTGAACGCTTTTTTCTTCCTTTATCAGCAGCACTATTTGCTTCCCAAGTGCTTCTATCTCTACTGCAAACTCTCTTGTACCACCAACTCTGCAATCCTTTTCAAAACTAGAGACTTGAGTGACACTTCTGGTTTTCACATTTCATCCACTTTTTCCTCAAACCTCTTCATATCCACTCGTAATTATTCAGTCACTCTTCCAATCCTTTTAAAAATGGAATACAGGCTTCTGAAGGGGCCATGTTTGTAGCTGGGTAGAGAAAAGACTGGGGTTTTCTGCCTTTCCTTTTGGCCTATGAGCAAAGCTTATTCTTAAGTAAATAGGACAGAAGCAGAAAAGCAAGGCAAATTGACTGTGATTATATTGATTGCTATGAAACAAGCTTTGGCCTGATGGCTAAAACTATTAAGTGGCTTCCAGATACCTAGATCATGATGAATTCTGTTGCTCCTTCTGGAAATGCAAAGAAAATAAATCTACATATCTGGACAGAGTCCTAAAATCCTACTGGTGTTATTCTGGGAATATATAGTTAGCTCTTGCTATGTGGCCTCTACAGAAACTTTGACTAATTTTGTAGTTATAGTGTCTCACCTTTCTTGAAAATGGTTGAGATAGTGTGTCTGTGACATTAAATGGCATTAACATATTTTGGTTACTTTTTCTGTTGTGTTTACTGTCCAGATAGCCACTGCTGGTGTAGTGATTAAAATCCAATGGAAAACTTTACAAAACGGAATACAGGAAGAAGACAAAGCAAAAACAGAAAATCCAGTCTGGGAGCAACATGGGAGAGAACCCAGTGGCAGCTGCCACTATAAACTTTTTACTGATATATTAAAACTGTATATTCATTCCTTCGTAACTTGCCGTTTCCTCCATGGCATTAGAAACCAAGTTCCCCATTATTCCTAAGCCAGTTCTAGGTGTCACTTGTGAGCCTTTTTATCTGCTTTAATTGGTTTCTTACCAACCACATTGGCACCTTATTTGAAGTTCCTTAAAGCCTCTCCCTTCCAGCTCCCCAACCGTAGGTCAGAGAGAGAGAAAGAGAGAGAGAGAGAGTAGAGAGGGAATGCAGACCCCTTAACTTCTTCCAGTTGTTTAGAGTCAATGGTTCTTTTAGGGCTATTCCAATCTCCATCAACAGCAAATGCAGCAAGCAATCTCCTCCAAGTTGCTGCGCCACAAAGTACCTCTCCCATGTCTTTCCAAGTCACCACATTGTCCATCTCTGGTCTCTCCCAAACTGTCACAGGCCACACTTTCTCTCTCCAGGCTTTCCTATTTATTTTCCTCAGAGTCCTAGGCCTTGCCCCTCTCCATGTTTCATGAGGCAGGCAGTTACAAGCTGGTAAAGACCACACCACACAGGAGGCAATTATCAGCTGTGGACAAGCTAAAGCCCAAACTAAAATCCCACACCTGGGATTAAAACAAAAACATATTTACATAACATAACTGAGTTTTTAAAGAAACAAAAATTTTCATTACAACTGAAGCTCACCATAGGTTCTCCTCTTGAAACACTTCATTTCCAACCTCAATTTCCTATTGAGAATGTAATTGTAAATCTTCATTGATGTTTAGTCTGACTTTTGGATACAGAATTCCACTTCTCTGTTTTGTAAGGCAAACCACATAGCCAGTCTCTAACTAACCTAACTTATCTGTTCATAGAATTAAGTTCACAGATGCAGATTCATCCAAAAGTTCAATAACCTGTGTGATGCTTTCAGAAAAGTGAAAAATGTATTTTAAATTTCTATCAAAATAGTAACTTTATGTAGTTACATTTCTCATCCAAATTTAAAAGCTATTACCTAAACCCAGATGCAAGAGTTAATGAAAGATTAAAAAGGCAAGTTAGGTGGTGAGGCAGCTCAATGGTAGATTGTTTCCCTGGCATGCATGGCCCTGGGTTCAATCCCCAGTACAAAAAAAAAAACAAAAACAAAAACAAAAACAAAAACAGAAAAGAAAAGAAAAGAAAAGAAAAGAAAAGAAAAAAAATTAGGTCACAAGCGATTTTATTGTCTTAACTAAGTAAAAACAAACAAAAAACCAGATCATTATTTAACTTTACGGTTAACATTAGATCAATTTTCCAACCTGTCAGAAAAAAATACCTATTACTGTTTTTGTAAAAGATTATTTAAATAGCAATATAATAGAATTTGGGTCATGTGGTCATTTTATAAAAATTTTATGTAATGACATGTACACCTTACCTAGTTATAAAATGATCATTTTATTTTGTTTTTCAAAACAGGGTTTCTCTGTGTAGCCCTAGCTGTCCAGGAACTCTGTAGATCAGGCTGGCTTCAAACTCACAGATCCATCTACCTCTGCCTCCCAAGTTCTGGGATTAAAGGCGTGCACCACCACCGCCTGACACAAAGCCGTTATTCTAGTCCGACGTATAAGCAAAATAAAACGTTTCTTCGGGAGGCAGAGGCCAAAAAAGTTGCTAAGAGTTTGAGGCAGCCTAGGCAGTGAACTGAACTTCCAGATCATCCCCCTGGGCTACAGGATGTCTTAAAAAATGGAGGGAGCCCCTCACCACCTGAGGCAAGCAGGGAGCTACCCTTGCTCCTTGCCAGCTGCCGCAGAGTAGAGCTGGCCCTGGGAGTGTGGGTGTGGGAAAACTGGCGGGCTGTCCAACTTAGCTACCACCCAGGCCCCAATCCAGAACTTCGATTTTCTCACCCCAACATCTACCCCATCTGTGAACTGCTGGAACACTTGAAAAGGCCGGTCCTGCAGACCCAAAGCTGCAGGATCTCCATGACAGCAGACAACAGAATATCTGAGCGGAGTCCCAGTGGCTCCAGAATTGACAGTGTAGCAGATTCCAGAGGCCTCAAAAGAGAGCAGTGACTCATTGCAGTGAACGTTAGCAAGTGAAAACGTATGGAACATACTGTGACATTCTACAGCTTCCATGACAAGATTTTTTTTTAAAAAATTCTATCTTATTCACTTTTTTGGGGTAGTGGGGAGGTCACAGAGGTGGAGGGTGGATATGAAAGGATGGAGAGATGAGTGGGACTGGGATGCATGATGTGACGTTCACAGGAATTAGTAAAAAGTTGTTTTTTTTTTTTTTTTTTTTTTTTTTTAAATGGGGGGACAGGAAGAATTTTAAAATCACAAAGAAAACCAGGCTGAGGCTGTGGCTCAGTGGTAGAACATGGGATTGGCATGTGCAAGGTTCTGGATTTGATCTCTAGCATCTCAGACACAAACAAAAGCCCCACTCCCACTAGTGGCTTACTCACTTTGCCAGGTATCCAGCACATACACCACTCTGTTTGTTTGAGATTTGGGACCAGGGCAGGTAAAGCAACGTGAGGATTTAGCACATCCGGAGCCACCAACACCAGGCTGCTTGCTTCACACCCCCCCCCCCCATTTAAAATTTTTATTGTTGGCCATGGTGGGGCACACCTTTGATCCCAGTAGTTGGAAGGCAGAGGCAGGTGGCTCTCAGTGAGTTTGAGGCCAGCCTGGTCTACATACTGAGTTCTAGGACAGCCAGAGTTACATAGTGAAACCCTGTCTCAAAAAAATCATATTTATTGAGGGAAGCATACACGTGCCACAGCATGCTTACGGAGCAGAAGAGAACTTAAAAGTAGTTCTCTCACCATGTGGGACATTTAGGACTGTTCGGTTTGGTGGCAAGCCCTTTTACCTGCTGAGCCATCTTTAGCTTTAATCCTTTCCTCCTTCACACTCAATAACATAGAAATCATTTAAAATAACCTATTGCATCAAATGTTAGAGTTTATGTCTTCCTTTTAAAATATCACTATAAATAAAATTCACATCGCCTGGCCATTCTTGGGTATGACTTAATCTCCATGAATCACATCAGTGTTGCTATTTTTTTTAGCCCAGTCACAGTGGTCTTTTGTATCTCAAAACCTAGGACTTGTCCTTGTGATCCAACTTAAGCAAAAAGTAATTAATGATATTCTATAGTATTAGTTCATAAACTGCCAAGAATTAATTTTCAAAAGGTATTAAATATCTCTGGAAAAAAATCAAATAGTTACAAAAATTTCTTCCCAATCCCTAACCCCAAATTTTCCTCTTTGGAGGCAGCCATATGCTAAGCACGTGCCCTTCCTGTGACAGCTTTATGTATATGAACCTGCAATTAATTCTGCGTTTAATCTACATTATGACTAAACCACACCTTACGACACTGACATTGCAGCAATATGCAAACGCTGTGCTCTTTCAAACTATTGAATTCTACAACTTATTTATCCAATAGCTTCTTGATAAACATTTACCTGTTTCTACTCTTACTCTAATACAAATAATTCAGGGAATATTCTTCTGCCTAAGTCTGTGTAATGGTAATCAGTTACAAGTCAGGCTTAGGGAGCATGTAAGTTTTATATTAAAAAATACAGTTATTCTGTAAAAAAAAAAAAAAGGCACCAATTTATAGATCAAATAGAAGTGCACTAGAGTGCCTGTTTCTCAATACCCACCCCAACAGTTATCCAACATTTTACATGTGTCAATCTAAAATGTGAACAGTTTGTCATTGGGTTTTTTTTTTTTTCTTCTTTTGAGATAGCTTCTTGTTGTGTAGCCCAGCGTGACCTAGAACTCACTAACTAGCCCAGGTTAGTCCAGAACTCACAGTTTTCCACAGTGCTTTCATAACTTGCCTACCACTGCTAATTTTCATTTTTTTCAAATTATGGATGAGGTTGAGCCTTCCGTGTGTGTGAGTATCCAAGTCTGTATAAGTTCTTGGAGAGTATACTTACAGGTGGGGGTCACAGGCTGACGCTGGGTGTCGTCCTCGTCTGCTTTCCACCTCTTTTTTGAGACAGGGTCTAATTGCTCCATCCCTAGGCAGATAGTGCCAACACCCACGCCAGTGTCGCCATTGTAGCATGTGCTACAGGGTGGGAGATACGCTTTCTTCGGAAATTCGCTCCCTGGAAGGTCCCTGGCAGACTCACCCCACTTGGAAAAGAGACGTATTCTGAAATTTCTACGCTTTTTCAGTTGTGGCTCTGGGGCTGGATTAATAGATTATAAATCTTTAGCAGGACATATGGGAGGATGGTTAACAAAGGTGTAATTAGATTTTGATATAGAGAGCAACTTTGGCAGGCATCTGACTTAGCTCCTGACTTTCCTCTTCACTGGTTAGCAATAATGAAACTGCATTTGAGGTTTCTTTTTGTTTGCTCTGATCAAAAAGTTTTTAGGCCAAGATTTCTTGTGGGCACTGCTTTATGTTTGACTGCATTTTGAGTTAAAATGTAAACTTTGTATTCTTGGTAAAAGTCTGAATGTTCTGGGAAGTATGCCAATTTTAAGGTGCCTTGTAGCACAGGGGCTACAAGATTCAGTAGACACACTGTGGGCAATTCTGGTAACCGGATTCGATTCCAGGATTCCCCAAGGTGATAGTAGAGAACTGACTCTAGGAAAGTTACCCTTTGACCTCCACACTTGACTGTAGCCGAGTGACACACATACATCAAATACTATCACAATGGTACTATAAAATTTACCCCTAAACCACTCAACATCCTCTTAAAGTATTGAACACAAACACTTAATAGCTGTGGGGAACAACGGAGTACGTCTGTTTAGCAAGCCCACAGCATTCTCATAGTAAACTGGCATAATCTCCATTGTAGATAAGGAAGTGGTGAACATCAAATTTAAATTTCTTTCTAAAATTATCAGTGTCTGAACATGTTTAAAATTCCAACATGTTAAAAACCTACAACGGTCGGTGATGAGGACACTCATCTGACTGTGTTAGTGGGCCCGTCCCACTAACAATCCCCATGGCACTACTTCTGGATATGTTATGGTGGGCCCTCTTCCATCAACGATACGTAGTCCCCCAAAGCTGGCCTCCGCAGAAAACTGTTACTGGAGAACTCGTCAAGATCTAGGTGGGGAACTTCCCTACGATCACGCTGAAAGGGATTTACGCGTCGTCCCCGGACACCCGCTCGTTACTATTGAAGTGTCCGACGTTGCAGAGCCGAAATGATTTCTTTAATTGCGTTTTTCTCTTTCCTGCCTGAGCTGTAATAAACTCCCAGGCCCGAAAGGGTCCCCTCTCTGGAAGGGGAGCAAAAAGAGGACGCGTGAAGCTCTCCCGGCTCGGTCGCCAAATGGGGCACGGTGGGCAGCACTCGATCCTCGGAGTCTCAGCGTGTAGGGTCTCTGTGGCCCTGCTCTCGAGGGGTGACTCCTCCCGCGAGGTCCCCAGTGTCTGAGGTTTTCCACACAGTAGAGCCTCCAGGTCCCCACAGTCCCGACGCGCGCCTCAAGGCAAGGTCCAGCAATACCGGAACCGCGCTCCCTCCCAAGGCCCCAGCCCAAGGAACTGCTTCAGCTCCAAGCTCCGGTCGCCTCTGGAGGCGCCTCAACCTCACAGGAACCACAGCGTCCTACAGAGATCATGACGTCCTGCAAGAGCTGTCGCACACGGGTGACACAACCGCACCTCAGCCCGTTCGGCTGGTTTCGGGGCAGTGCAGGCTGCCGGCCTACCGGCAGCGCTGGCTGAGTGCGTCACCGCGCCTGGGTCCAGCAGATGGGCGGAGCCTGGGGCTCGTTGCCCTCGGGGCTAAAGTTCTAGCTTTTCCCCGAGCGGCCAGGTACAGATTTACTGCGCAGCACCCTCCACCTAGCCACCCCGGGACACGAGGACCAGGCAAGCGTAAACGCAGAGCCTTGTGGCACCTGGGAAGTTCTCTACCAGGTTTAAGTCACTGGTGGTGGCGGACGGGAACGTCACCCATCACCCCAAAGAATCAAACGTAAACCTGCCCTGAGATTCAGTGGTCAGACGTCGTAGGACTGCACCGCTTAACTGGCCTGTATACCTTGCTCATAACTGGCAGGGCCTTTTCGAATGAGCAGGGACCGGTTCAGGTTCAGCCCAAGGTCCAGAGTGTCCACAAAGGCAGAGTAAACATTAGCAGCTGGGGGTATAGCTCAGTGGTAGAGCATTTGACTGCAGATCAAGAGGTCCCTGGTTCAAATCCAGGTGCCCCCTTGTCTTAGTTTTTGGAAACTAATTTAAACCAGGTATAGCGGTGCAATCCCAGCACTCCAGAGGCAAAGACAGGTGGATATCTATGAAATCAATACCAGCCTTATCTACTTAGCGAGTAGTAGTATATAGGACAGCCAGAAGCCGGAGCTACTATACTGTTGTTTCACTGTGTGCTTATCCAACAGACTTTTAAAAAACCAAACAACACAGCTTTTTAGCCCCCTGCCCCCCCAAAACAAAACAAAACAAGCAAAAATTAGCCGGGTGCGGTAGCTCACGCCTGTAATCCCAGCGCTCAGAGAGGCAGAAGGAGGTGGATCTCTGTGAGTTCGAGGCCATTGTAGTCTGCAAAATGAGCCCAGAACGGCCAAGGCTACACAGAGAAACCCTGTCTCAAAAAATCAACCTAGTTAGAAATCTCACTATTCCATTTCTTAGCTATCTTGTCAGGGACCTTGCTGAATTCACTTTATCTCCTTCTTATAATAAATCATAAATGCTGATTTCTAATTGAGTTGCAAATTTTCAATATACATGGAAGGTATTGCCTGATTCTCAATAAACTTGTGCCCTACGAATGAGCAAACAGGAATGAATGATACTTAAATTTAGCTGCAAAAGGTAACTTCAGTTTTGTTTCATTTCATTTATTTTATTTTATTTTTATTTTTTGAGACTAACCAAGGCCTCAGTATGTAAAGTGCTTGGTTTGCAAGAACTGGGGTCTGATTTCCAGAACCCAGTGAGATGTCTCAGCAGATAAAGGGACCTGCTCCAGAGATGATGACTAGATTTCTATCCTGGGGACCCTATGGAAGGACCCACTTTTGTGGGTCTCCCCTGACACCTACACATATTTTGTAACATGCATCCCCCCCTGCCATTATACACTTTTTAAAAACGTGGCGTGGTGGCACATATTTACATCTGTGATTCTGATCCTAGGGAAGCAGAATAGAAGGACACACGGGAAGTAGAAGGGAGAGACATTCAGTTTGAGGGTTTTTTTTTTTTTTTTTTTTTTTTTTTTTGTTTTTTGAGGTATGGAGAAGTTGGGGATGTCAGCTGAGGAGAAAGGTCAGCTGGGTGCTTTCTCTGCCTCTCTGAGCTAGCAGGCTTTCACTCCAGCATCTGGTAAAATAAAGAAAAACTGAGATTTTTATTAAAAACAACACAGACCAGTGGAGAGAAAACCCTATCTCAGGCAAAGGGGATGGAAGTGGTGCGCAGACATACAGGCAGGCACTCGCCCGGACACACAGGACTAAAACTAAACACTCTTTCAAAGATGGAGAAAATAGCTGGGCAGTGGTAGCACACAGCTTTAAACCAGCACTCACAGAGAAACCCTGTCTATAAGTAAATAAGAAAGAAAGAAAGAAGGAAGGAAGGAAAGGAAAGGAAAGAAAAAAGAAAGGAAACTCTTTCATAGTCTGAGAGTGTAGCTGCTCCTTAGCTAATTGCATGTCTAGTTGCATCAGGTCTTGAATTCAAGCCTCACCACCCCTGGAAAAAAATTTTATTCATATTCCTTAAGATTACCTCATTTTGTCTCTCAAAACTGAATTTGACATCCTATCCCTAAAATTTATTCAATAGTTTTCTTATGTTACTTTTCAAAAAAGATCTATGCATATGAATGTTTTGCTGTATATATGCATGCATGTCTACCACATGAGTGCCTGGTGCCCTCAAAGGCCAGAAGAGGGCATCAGGTCCCCTGAAACTAGAGTTACAGACAGTTGTGAGCCACCTTGTGAATGCTTGGACAGAACTGAGGTTCTCTACAAGAGCAGCAGGTGCTTTTAACCTCTGAGCCATTTCTCTAGGCCCTGCTTACATTTCTTTTTGTGTTTATCACGTTCTTTGAGCATAAAATCATCCAATAAACATTGGTGGGTTTCATTATTTCTAATTTTGTTATTTGTCCTTGTAAGTAAATAAATAGAAAAAAAAGAACCACATAAGATGCTCTATGAGCAGAAATAGTGCAGTACAACTGTAAGAAAGTGTCAGCTGGGCACAGTGGCACAGCCTGTAATCTCAGTACTTGGTAAGGGAGAAAACAAAGCAAAGGTTAAAATCAGGGATCTCTTTCTTTTTCCGCCTCTCTTTCTTTTATCTTTTTCTCTCTTAGTTAGTGTTAGGGGAAAGGAGGGGAAAAGGGAATGATAAAAAGGGGGTGTATAAGATTATAGAATAAAAAGTAGATTATTGAATTTCCTTGTGTCAAATATTTTGTAATGGTATGGATTATGGTCTATTGACAAAATTTTAAGATTGTTTTGTTCAACTTTTGCTTAATGTATTGTACATATGCAATTTATTTATTGCATATTGATAGAAATTTAAGGTTTTTTTAAATCAACTTTTGCTTGATGTATTGTACATATGCAACTCATTAGAAATTGTGGTTTAAAATTCCAGTCTTATGAACGCTAACTATTGAAAACTGTTCAGGATGATTGGAGATGCAAATTAGTGGTTAGTCACCTATAAACAATTTTACTTGTAGATTGTAAAATTGTAAGATTGTTAGATTGTAGATAGAGTCATACCACCCAAGGAATACCATCCACCTCATTTGAGGTGGTGTCTGTCATTGGCCTGGAGCTCACTAATTAGGATTGAATATTGAGCCCTAGAAAGCCCACTTCTGTCTCTGCCTTCCCAGTACTCTAATTATAAGCCTGCCACCATGTTCAGCTTTTTTACATGGACTCTAAGTACTGAATGAAGTTTCTCATGCTTGCAAGACAAGCATTCTTCCCAGCTCGAAAATACCTCTTTTAGCATTTTAAATGAACCACACCTGGTGACACAAGTCTATAATCCCAGTTTCTAGGATAATTGAGGCAGGAAGACACTATGTCTAAAGCCTGCCTGAGCTACAGAATGAATTCAAAACCAACTAGGGCAACTTAGTGAGACTTTTCCCGTAAAACAAACAAACAAACAAACAAACAAACAAACAAATAAATGAAGGCTGAGGCTGTAGTTAGTGTCTACCAAGTTTGTCTAGCACTCATGAGGCTCTAGGTTCAGTGCCAATCAAGCACAGAATAGTTTATACAACTGCTTCTCACCCTGTAGGTTGGGACCCCTTAGGAGGCCAAACTACCTTTTTGCAGGGGTCACTTAAGGCCATTGGAAATTTCAGATATTTACATTATGATTCATAACAGTAGCAACATTACAGCTATGAAGTAGCAAAGAAAATGATTTTATGGTTGGGGGGAGATTACCACAACATGGGGGAACTATATTAAAGGGTCACAGCATTAGGATGGTTGACTTGGCTGGTTTAAATACTGGTGATGTTGTCGTAAGGTCATATATTCTTTTTTTTTTTTCTTTCTGAAACAGGGTTTCTCTGTGTAGCCTTGGCTGTCCTGTACTCTGTAAACCAGGCTGGCCCCAAACTCACAGAGATCTGCCTGCCTCCCAAGTGCTGTAATTACAGGTGTATGCCATTGCATTCTGCTCTATTTGTTCCTTTCTACACAAGTTTTGTTTTAATTATTTTGTTATAATCAATGGGTGATTAAAACATGCTCATTGGCTTGGGTGGTTGAGGCACACACCTTTAGTGCCAGCGCTCAGGAAGTAGAGGCAGGAGGGTCTCTGGTCAGCCAGGACCTGTCTCAACAAACAAACACCAAAACCAAAAATTAAATTAAAAATTCATCATTGATTCAACTTATCCTCTGGCAGCTGTATAAAGCTCCACCCAATATCTGCATTCGTATTAGTTATTTTGTCATTTTCATCTGCTTACATTTCTCAGAGATGTTGGATCTTCTTTTCTTCATCTGAGTCTCCCTCGACGGGAGATTGCCCTTGCTTCTCTCCTCCATCAGTTTTCCCGTGTTTCCTATATTCCATCTCCTCACTGGTTTGGGTAGAGAACATCATCCTTCACTCACAAAGAGAACTTAGAAGCAAAGTCTTTGACATATCATACACTGGGAATCCTCTTCCCCCACAGTTTTCCAGAGATGCTGAACAAATTCAAATTACTAACAGAAGTGTGCAAAGCTTCCTTCCCTACTCTGCATGGCCTTGCCAATGTCTGTTACATATTTTCCCAATTATAAACACCCAAGCAGGTGTGAAGGGATTTTGAGGTTTTGGTTGCATTCCCCTGATAATTAGTGATGTCCAATATCTTTGCATGCACCTTATTCTTTGGAAAAAATGTTGATTCAAGACCTTGGAACCTTTTTAGGTGAGAGAAGCCTTATTTTCTAGGTCCTTCCAGCTTGGAACTTCAAGTCTTTTGCTTCTGGAGAAATATTTTCTTACTTTTTTTTTTTTTTAATTACAGAGAGAGGGATAGGGATGGAGGAAGGGGAACAGAGAAGCTTGCAGGAATTGAGTCTCTCTTTCTACCATGTGGGTCATGGGGTCCAAACTCAGGTCCTCAGGCTTGTTGGCAAGTGCCTTTACCCACTGAGACTCCACCAGCTCTGGAAAACCTTCTCTGAACAAGCTGTTTGATAGTTTCTTTCTTTTCATTTTCTCTGATCTCTTTCAGGGACTCTTATGCAAATGCAGGGCTCTTCACTCTTCTTTTGTTATTGGGGTATCATTAAAAAAGAACTTCTGAGACTGCTGTGGTGACACAGGCCTGTAATCACAGCAGGAAATTACAAGTCTGGGTCACCCTTGCAGAGACAGAGCCTCTGTTTGGAAAACAAAACAAAACAAAACAAAACAAAACAAAACAAAACAAAACAAAGCACATGTACATGCATTAAAATGTCTTCCTGAGGGGCTAGAGAGTTGGCTCAGTGGTTAAGAGTACTTACTGGCTGCTCTTCCAGAGAATCTGGGTTCATTTTCCAGCACCCACTGCTAGAGCCCGCTGGCAGAGTTGAACAGTTTTTGAGTGGGGAATGAGGATTGAAAGAAAATTAAAAAACCAACACACTACGCATGGGATCTGTTCAAGAGGGCTTTCAATAGAAACTGTCACACCTAGTTTATTCCAATAATCCCTTTTTATAGCCAGAGCAAAGCACCTTGATACAATGAAGGAGTTCATGAAGAAGTCAAACTTGTTTACCTTGACCACCTGTCTGTGTGATCTTCACACAAATGAAAGGAAATGAACTTTGCAAAACAGCCTGCCTATTCCTGTCTGCAATTGAAGGCCAGAGAAAAAACATGCTTTTCGATGAGAGCTAAATAAAAGCAGCCTGACAAACAAGTGGCTCTCCACAGGTCTTCCTTTTTAAAAATATTTTAAAAATTGACTGTAACTTAAGAGCTATGGAGCAGATGACTGTGCCTGTCTTAGGTTGTCTCTATTGAAAGAATTCAATACAAGAATTCCATCATTCATGCCCTGTCTTAGGTTGAATATTCTTCAGAGAGATTTTGCCCCTTTTTGATTACCAGCCTCCATTAGGGTAGACACTGGAGTTTTATCTCATGCAGATCAGCTTTACCATTAATAAGCCAAGTCATATAACACTACATAAACGTCACTTAAAAGATGACCCTTTATCAGAATACCAAGCCTGAGAAACATTCACAGGAACCATAATAAAAGAAGGCTGTTGAACAACCAGAACCTGTTGTCCATTTGAAAGCTTAGAAACACAGTTTGTTAGTTTACATCGATGGCAAAAAACATTAAAATGTGGCTCTTGTATAAAAATGTTGACATTTCCAAACAACAAAACATGGCAAGCTTCCAAATATAGATCTGCTGAAAACCAGAATCAGAGCAAAGTCCCATAGTCAGGCCTCTTTTTCATTCTTCCTGATTTTGTTGAGAATTGTTCTGATTACCAGACCAATCAAATCCAGTCACACTGTATCTAAAAAGTTTCTCTCCACAAAGTCTTCTCGAGGATGAAAGGAAGGTGGGTCAGGAGCATAAGCCCAATACAGCTCTTCCTTCACCATCAGGACAGAATCTACCATGGTCAGCAACAGGAGCATCCTCCTTCCAGGGGACATCTCCTGCAAATAGCACCAACGTTTCTGGGATCCACCTGGCTCCTCCTTCTGCGTCCTTTGGAAAAACACAAACATGCCCTCTTACCCATATTAACAAAAGGTTGGGGCCCTGCCATATTCCAGTAATTGGATCTTCCAATTTACTTGAGAATAATTATCTTCAGTATTAGGGTGCCACAATCGATCAGCCACAGAATGGCCTTGTATATCCACATTCAAAAAATTTGAAATAAAGAGAGTACGGTTAATATAATTCTGTGGTGTTTGGGGATATAACTTGTCTTTTTTTATTTTTTGCACTTGGTTTTTAAGAGATCCATGGACACGCTCTATAATTCCTTGACCTTGAGCATTATATAGAATACCTGTTTTATGACTTATATTCATTTGCACACAAAAACTTGGAAAAGCTTGACTATTTTATGCAGTACCATTATTAGTCTTTATAATGGAAGGAATACCAATTGTAGCAAAACATTTTAAGTAATGGCTTACAGCCTGTTTGGTGGCTTCTCCTGTTAAGGGAATTGCCATGATTAATCCTGAAAAAGTATCAATTGTTATGTGAACATATTTTAGTTTTTCAAATTCTGGGATATGAGTTATGTTCATTTGCTACAAATGACTGGGAATCAATCCTCTAGCATTGACACTATATTGAGGAACATGAAAATGTTCAGGACAAGAAGAACATAATCTTACAATTTGTCTAGTGGCTTCTCTGGTAATATTAAATTGCTTTCTTATTATTTATACAATACTCTGCCTGCATGTATGCCTACACACCAGAAGAGGGCACCAGATCTCATTATAGATGATTGTGAGCCACCATGTGGTTGCTGGGAATTGAACTCAGGACCTTTAGGAAGAACAGCCAGTGCTCCTAATCTCTGAGCCATCTCTCCAGCCCTAAATTGCTTTCTTAAACTCTGACTATTTTTATGATGTAAGGCATGAGATTGTTGAGCCAAGTCTTGTTGAGTTAATCTGACCAAGTATGTGGCTTAATCTGCTAAATCATTCCCTAAAGTTAGAGGTCCAGGAAGTCCTGAATGTGCTCTAATATGCCCTATATAACAAGGCTGCACACAGCTCTGGATACTTTGTTGTATCTCTCTAAATAAATCTTGTATTTGTTTATTAGCTGTATCAACATGTGTTACAGTTTCTAGGACTTGCAAAGCCTTACCAATATAATGGCTATTAGTGTACAAGTTTAAAGAAGTAGAAGCCATATTTTTAAAGACTGCAGCTACAGCTCATAATTCTACAAATTCACCTGAGGCTGGTAATGTTTGAAAAACAAAAGTTTGTCCTTGCAGTACATATACAGCTTTTTCATTTGAAGATCTATCTGTGAATACTGTTCGAACTTGAGGGAATGGCTCTTTTTTAATTATTTTAGGAAATACAAAAGCATGCTCATTGACAAACTGAAGTAATTTATCCTTTGGATAATGTTTGTTAATATGTCCTAAATAATGAGTAAAAGGTATGATCCAAAAATATGCATTTTAAAATACCCAGTCTACTTGCTGTTTGGTAAAAGGAACTCCAATTATAAGGAGGACTCTCTAGCAAAATACTTTTGAGATTCTATGTGAGCCATTTGAACTAAACTAGCCACTGCTTCATAAAATGGTGTTAGAACTCGCACAGGAGACACAGGCAAGTGCAACCATAAGAATGGTCCTTCTTGCCACAATACAGCAGTTGGAGTAAGAACAGTAGCCAGAATATATGCACCCCATTTTTTTGAATAATCTATATATTGAATGTGTAGTTTTTCAGTAGCTAATTCTATCTTTTGCAAAGCATCATGAGCTTCGTTGGTAAGTTCCCTTCTTGACAAAGGATAAGCCTCTCCTTTTAAAATGTCATAAAGCAGTTTCAGATCTCCTGTAGTTAACTTCAGATAGGGTCTAAGCCGATTAATATCACCCAAGAACTTGAAAATCATTTAAAGTTTTTAGATTGTCTTTCCTTAATTGAATTTTCTGAAGCATAATAGTCTGAGGGTATAATTTATGTTCCAAATACAAATATGGTGGCTCTGCATCTTTTCTGGTGCAACTACTAAACCTTGACCCTTCAAAGCTTGCTGTTAGTGTGCAAAAGCACTTAATAAAATCCCTTCATTATTATGAGCCATTAAAATATTATCCATATAATGAATATGTTTATCTAGTTTTAAAAACAGCTTGAGCCACAAATTTTTGACATAAGATTGGACTATTTGCCATACCTGGAGGCAATACAAGCCAATGATACCTCTTCATAGGTTCTTTAAAATTTACTGATGGCATGTAAAAGCAAGTCTTTTACAGTCTTGAGGAACAAGAGGAATAGTATAAAAACAATCTTTCAAATCTAGCATAATCTTAAAAGTATCTCTAGGTATAGCAGAAGGGGTAGATAATCCAGATTGCAAGGCTCCCATTAACTCCATGGTCTCATTTACTTTTCTGAGATCTTGTAAAAGTCTCCATTTTCCTGACTTCTTTTTTTATATAACACAAATAGGGGAGTTCCAAGGTGAGTTTGATGGAGCAATACAGCTGCTATCAAGCTGTTCCTGTACTAACTGCTCAGTGGCTTTAATTTTCTCAAGGGAAAGAGGCCACTGATCTAACCACACAGGAGTATCTGCTTTCCATATTATCTACACAGGGTACAGGTTGTTCAGTGACCTCCCCTAAAAATAACCCAACCCTTTTAAAACATTTCTTGGGGTAGGCATTAATGGCTGAGCTATGCCTTGTCCAAATTTTCCTAATCCTGAATTTGGTAAATATCCTTGATAAAGCATCTGATTTGTAACTACATTACAGGACTGTAAAGATACACTCCCATGTTACTTATCACATCTCTACCCCACAGATTAACAGAAAAGCCAGGAACAATATATGGTTTAAAGGTTCCCTCATGTCCTTCCTCATCTTTGCAAGTTAATCCATCACTACTTCGTTCAGGACATTGGCTTTGTCCTATCCCTTGTAATTGCATAATAGAAGATTGCTTAGGCCAGTGCATAGGCAGTTAAAACAGAGACATCAGCTCCTGTATCCAACAACCCTGTAAAATTTCTTCCACTAATTTGTAACACTAGTTCAGGTCCATTGGGAATGATAGCTTGTATCCAATAAGTATCAGAGGATCCAAAACCTGCATCTCCTCTCCTATCCTTCTTACTTGCATTTTTTTTTTTTTGCCTGAACTTGGGGAAGCAATGTTAATTGGGCTAATCTCTGACCTTGTTTTAATACAGAAATTCCATTTGGAGAGTGTGTCATAATTTTTATTTCCCCTTCATAATCGGTATTAATTACCCCATGAGCTACTAAAATTCCCTGCATAGTTATACTACTTCTTCCTAGTAATAATCCCATATCTCCCTATGTAATGGACCACAAACTCCTGTAGGCAAGGCTTGCATCCCCATTTCAGGAGTTAATACTGTGTAGGTGGAGGAACTGAGGTCCAGTCCTGTGCTACCTGTAGTTGCTCTACAGAGGTCCTGAATGGATTTCCTTGCTGAAGGATGAAATTCTATAGTGCTCCAAAATATTGTTGTGAGGCCTGGGGTTGACCCCTTTTCAGTTTCCCTGCATTAAAGGGTTTCCTGCAGCATCCTGTTTAGACTTACATTCATTAGCCCAGTGCTTTCCTCTTTTACATCTTGTGTATAGACCAGGTTCCTTTTGACTCCCTTCTTTCTTACTAGCATTAGGACAATTTTTTCTTTGATGTCCCATTTGTCCACAACCATAACAACTTCCAGATACTCCATTCATTGGGCCTTTCTGTTGCTGAAATAATACCTCTTTAATAGTCTTCTCTTGTAGGTTGGCAGCCATAGCCACTCCTTGAGTATAAGATGGCCTGAGGTCAGAACATAACCTAATATAGTCAGAAATATTTCTTTTCTTCCTAAAGGGTCTCAAAACTGCTTGGCAGGTACTGTTAGCATTTTCATTGGCCAATTGTTTTACTAATAATAACCCAGAATCTGTATCTCCTACAAGTCTGCTTGCATTAATCTTGCTACAAAATCTTGAAATAATTCATCAGATCCCTGACAGATTTTAGACAAATTCTCCACCTGTCTACCTGTTTGTGGAAGTTTATTCCAGGCCCTTTGGGCAGCAGCATTTGCTTGAGCATAAACTGCCACATCAAAATCCAACTGCTGTCCTGTTTCCCTATAGGTTCCTTCTCCAGCAAGCATGCCATAAGTTATAGGAACTGCTTGAGCTCAACTGAGTTCAGCTGTACCTTGACAGTGCACTGAAAATCCTGACTTCCATAATAAATTATCTCCTCCTGATAAACATTCTCTTGAAAATTGCTTCCAGTCCCTTGGGCAGAGGGCGTCAGTAGATAAGCACTCTAACAGCTTGAGTAAAAGGTGCTGTAGGACCTCATTGAGCACATGCAATTTTCAATTCTTTTAATTGTCTAAAAGGTAGAGGAGCATAGACTCTCACCATATTACTGTCCACCAGGTTGCTCTGAACTGGAAAACCACACAACTCAGTTATATCTTCTCTGCTCTGCCTGGCTTGTTGTAAAAAAGCTTGTAAGGGGGATACAGTTGCCCGCACAGTGGACAAAGGAAAAGGTCCCCTTGTCTTTTGAGCTACAGCAACTGTAGCAGTCCCAGGAGGAGGGTCTAATCTTGCAATCAATGAGGGAGTTTGAGTGGGGGATTAAGCCTCATTTTCCCTAGTAGATAATTCTCCATTTTTTTTCTGTTTATTTCCTCCAAGCCCCATTCCAACTTTTTTTTTTCTTTTTGCCAAGGGTTAAGTTTTTTAAACACTCATACCCAGAATTGGAGGTTGTCTCTCAGAATAATACTTAACTGCTGCTTTCTCCAACTCTGCAACCTCATCAGGATCTAAGTCATCCTCAAAGATGGGCACCAAACTGCTGGAGCCCGCTGGCATAGTCGAACAGTTCTTGAGTGGGGAGTGAGGATTGAAAGAAAATTTAAAAAAACCAACACACTACACATGGGATCTTTTCGAGAGGGCTTTCAATGGAAACTGACACACCTTGTTTATTCAAATAATCCCTTTTTACAGTCAGAGCAAAGCACCTTGATGCAATGAAGGGGTTCATGAAGAAGTCAAACTTGTTTGTTTACCTTGACCACCTGTCTGTGTGATCTTCACACAAACAAATGGAAGTGAACTTGGCAAAACATCTTGCCTATCCCTGTCTCCACATGAAGGCCAGGGCAAAAGCATGTTTTTTTCACTGACAGCTCGATAACAGAGCAGCCTGACAAACAAGTGGCTCTCCACAACCCACGTGGCAGTTCACAACTGTCTGTAACACCAATTTCAGGGAGTTACAGTTTCCCAACATCCTCATACAGATATACACGCAGGCAAAACACCAATGCATGTAAAATTAAAAATAAATAAATTATTAAAAATGTTTTTCTGAGGACCAAGGTTACAACCCAGTGCTTGCCTTGCACAGCCCTAGATTTGATCCTAAGGGAAAGAGGGAAGAAAAAAAAAAAAAGAAAGGAATGAAAGGCTTTGGAGAGATGACTCTCTCCAGTTAAGAGACTTGGCTGCTCTTCTAAAGAACACAAATTCCGTTCCCTTCACTATCAGCGTCAATCACATAGTGACTGACAACCAACCGTAACTCCAGTTCCAGGGGGTCTGACATCCTCTTCAGGTCTTCACTGGCGTCATGCCCACATGGTGCACACACAATCATGCAAGTAACACACTCAAGTCACATAAAATAAAATAATAGATAAAAAAGTTAAAAGGGAGCCTGGAGAGATGGGTCAGTGGTTAAGAGCGCTTGTTGATCTTCCAGAGAACCTTAGTTCAGTTCCCAGGACCCTCATGATGCCTCACAACTGTCTGTAACCCCCGTTCCAGGGACCCAACATCCTCTTTTGGTTTCCATGGGTACCAGACATATAAGTGGTGTACATATTCATGCAGGCAAAGCACTCATATACATAAAGTAGATGATGATGATCATAAAGAATTTTTTAAAGAAGAAGGAAGGAAGGAAGGATGAATTCTGATTTGATTTCAGTGTTGCAGTACTTTTCATTATTTCATTATTTTAAAGGTGTAAACCACCATGCCTGGCCTTCTCTCTTATTTTGTGGGGCACGAGTGTTTTGCTTGCTTGTATGCAAATGAACCACATGCATGCAGGTGCCGAAATACAGAGAAGGCATCAGATCATCTGGAACTGGAGTTACGGGCTGTCTGAGACATCATGTGGGTACTGGGAACTGAACCTAGGTCCTCTGCAAGAGCAGCAAACCGTCTTACCCGTTAGGCCACCTCTCTAGCTCCGTTTTTATTTCTTAGAGGTTATAGTAATCTATCAATTTTTAAGACATACTTTTTTTTTTTTAACATCATAACTGTCTCCAAAAGTTATGGAGACTGTGTTAGGTGTACTGACTTTGAGACATCCAGTGGAAATCTGTTTCTTATGGCTGTTGTAATAGACTACCATAAGCATGACTGTGTAACAACAGAAAAGTGTTCTCTTACATTCTGGAGGACAGGAGTCCAAGGCATTAACATGACCATGCTCCTTCCAAAGGCTCTAAGGAAGAATTTTATTATAAAATATTATTTGCAGGACCAGGGTCGTGGTAATGCTGAACTTGCTGTATCCTGAGCTACAGCTACAGCCCTTAGGGGAGAATTCTCCATTTCTTTCAGATTTACAAATTATTTATTTATTTTATTTTTTTGAGGTAGTTCTCTCTATGTAGCTCTGGCTGTCCCAGAATTCTCTATGGGGACTAGGGAGGCCTCACACTCAAGAGATCTGCCTGCCTCTGCCTCCTGGGATTAAAGGTGTGCACTACCACGCCCGGCCTGGTGGGCTTTTTTATCCACATTCCACTTGACCTCCCCAGGTTTCCAATTAGGATCCGTATGTTAACACAGTCAAAACAAGCATCTTGCTTCCTTCCCCAAGCCCCAACTATAACTTTGAGAGTACTACGATTGTATAATCACTGTAAGCCTCTAACTACATTCTCCAAGAGACTACAGGAAGATGGAAACAGTTGTTACAGTTTTGGAGATCTAAGCACCTATTTCTTTTAAACATTCGGTCTAGTTATCTCGCAGGATACATTTTAAAAAGAAGGACCGTGTACGACAGTATGCAATCATTTGCCCAGGCTTTTCTCAGACTAAGTTACGAGGGATCCCGCCGAGCCACCGTCCACAGGGTGGGCCTCACTCGACGCTGGCCTGCGTCACGATCAGCCACTCCCTGGGCTCTCAGCGTTCCCTCCGCCCCACTTCCTCTCTCCAGGCCCCGCCCCGCGCCCGTGCGCCTGCGCCTGGGCGAACACGTGGCTGCCGCGGAGCCAGAGCAGCAATGGCGGCCGGTGGCGGCGGTAGCTGCGACCCCTTGGCCCCGGCGGGGGTCCCCTGCGCCTTCTCGCCGGACAATCAGGCCTACTTCGCGTTAGCCTCTAGCGACGGTCACTTGCGGGTGTGGGAGACGGGCAACAACCGGCTGCACCAGGAGTACGTTCCTTCCGCGCACCTCAGCGGTACCTGCACCTGCCTGGCCTGGGCGCCAGCGCGGCTGCAGGCCAAGGTAGGGCGACCGGGACGGCGGCGGGGAGGGCGCCCTCCTGGCCGGGCTGCGGCGTCCCGGGCCGGGTGGCGCGTGGCACCGCGTCGCGCGTGGCCCGGGGCGGGCCGGGCGAGGAGGCGCGGGGCCGGACGGCGGCGCCTCCTGGCCCCACGCCGGGACCGAGAGTGCGGCCTGTCCCGAGGGGCCAGTGAGAGGGTGCGGCCCGATCCGGCGGTCTCCGGGCTGTCTGTACTGGCTGTCGCTGGGCCGCCATGTTCGCCGGAGCCCTCGGTACCCCCCGGGAAGTGCCCCCCGGTACTTCCAGGCCTGCCTCCTCAGCGTGTCCCCATCAGAGCGACCGACTGCGTACTTTAAGACAGTCTAGCGCTTCCGCATCCCAAACCCGGCTATTGGTTTTGCTTTGGGCAGTTGGAATGCGCAAGTCTCGTTTTCTCCCTTCCGGGAGCCCCTTTGCTTGGATGCGTGTTCAACACGTGTTCTAGGCTGTGGGAGTCTAACTCCCACAAACTCTCTACTTTCTTAGCTTCCTTTCATGCTCAGCCTTTTAACTTCTGCTCAAGTTCCACCTTTCTTACCCTCCCCTCTTATCCTTAGGATGCAGAGGTAAAGCGAAATAGTAGAATCGCCTGGTTTAAGGCATATGATGGACATCCCAGTGATTCCCCCCCCCCCCCCATAGTTGGTAAACTGCTGAGTTAGGGAATCCTTTTCGATGTCAGGTAAATGCTGTTCACTGTTGAGTCACTCAGTTTCATCTCAACGCGCACGTGGTTGTTGCAGTTAGGCAGTAGATAGGCAAAAGGAAGCACTTCTGTTTGAACCGGAGCTGGGGGGGCATCCTAAAGTATGTGACGTTTTGCTGTCACTGGTGTAAAATTTACGAAGTTAGTGTTTGGGATAGCTTATTCCTTCTGATCACCAGAGAACGCTTGTGCTTAAATCTTTGGGTTGGAAGTTGTTGCGCTTATGTCTAACTTGCTGTACTTTGGGTTAGTATGTTTAGGTATTTATCAGATTTTTTAAGCTATATTTCCAGTTTCTCTTGGTAACAAAGAGCACATATTGGGCCCTATAAGTCAAATACAATTAGTTTTGTGAAAGTTTTATAATTGTCAGTATTATAACTGTGGTACTTTTTACTTTATAAAGTTTGCTTTGTAATTTAACAGTCCTTTAAAGTGGTGCAAATAGCAACACTCAGAAATACAGATCAGTGGTTAGTTAAATGAACGTACCCAAGCAAGTCTAGCCTCTGTTATAATTGTGTTGTTCCCTATTTATAACATGAGGGTAGTCATACCTCTTTATAGAGTAGTTTTGAAAGGTAGTATATTTAATAATGCAGAATCACTTAGAATAGTATAGGGTGTCTTAAGTGCAATGCTTATTACCTGTATTAGTATTTCGCATTTGTATAGTTAGTCCTGCAAGGAATGTAAAAGTAAGCAATGTCAATAAAGCCCAAAAGGAATTAGTCCTTAAAACCTATTTCTTAGTTGTCTGCAACAGGTAGTTAATATTAGATAAAGTGAACTTCATTCACTTTGCTTTCCTGTTGACTCCTCATCTTCTATGCCCCAGAATGAAACCCAAGTTTTTTAACATCATGGTTTGAATATTATATTCATCCACTGTGATACAGTAGGAATAAAAGTGTTGTTAAAGGAGCCCTACTTTAACCTTCCAACAAGGTTAGAGCAAAGTTATATGACAAAACATCTGACCTGAATACTACTGGTTATGAGCCTAAAGCGGTGTGCCTGATTTGTATGTGGTTCTGTCCCCAGCAAGCCCTGTCCCCCAAGTGTTAGTGTCACTTTTTTTACGCATATGTTGCCATTTTTGATATGTAACCACAAAATGTCCTGTAATCACTGCATTTTAAAGAACTTAGGCTGGGATGTAGCCCAAAGATAGAATACTTGCCTAGCACATGAGAAGCTCTGAGTTTAATCAATAGCACCACAAAATTAAAAATAAAGCAGAAGAGATTATAGCATTTGATTAAGTCAGGGCCCAGGAAGCTAAATGGCTTAACCAAAGCAGTGGCTGCAGGATCATGGTACTGACTCCCAGCCCAGTGCCCTTACACTACTACCCTTGCGCTTTAGTCACGAGAGCCAGGATACTCAGAGAGCTGCAGAGATACCATCCTGGGTATGTGACTTACTGAAGCATCAGTTTTACTTGAAAATTAGGGAAGCGGTTTTCTGGCATTAAGTTTGTACATATTTCAAACAGTGGAATTGAAAGGTCTGGCTTTGTGATGGGGCAGGGAGTAGGATGGGGGTGGGTTATGGTAGGATATGGATCCAAGTTTGTGGCTCCCTGGATTGTGTGCCCTGCTATTTTTTAAGTACTAAGATGGTTTCTTCATACTAAACCCATTTTATTTTTCATCTTTGAGCCTTTAAAGTATGAAACACACAAAAAGGTTGTTTTTATGAAGACCATGTTCCTAGCATATTGGTAAGGTCTGGTATGAGACTACTTCAGTGTGGAAGCAGAGATAATGCTCTCCTACTTCCAAAACCTTTAGGATTAAATGAGATAATGTATATGATTGTTGTAGTAAGACCTGGTCCATGAGCCAGACACAGTGGCACACACTTGCAATCCCAGCACTTGGGGAGGCAGAGCCTGGAGAATCCATGAGTTTGAAGCCAGCCTGGTCTACAGTGAGAGTCTAGGACAGCCAAGGCTACACAGAGAAACGAACAAAAACAAAGACCTGCTCCATAGTAAATATTCTGTCTGGACTCATGTAGTGCTGTGTTCTTCAATGTCAGTAAGTTCATGTGGGTGTTCTGCACTTGGTTTAATAATTGACACTTTGCTGGAAGGACAATGTATGAAGATATTCTATCACCAAAGAAATATAAATTCATGCTGTGTTTCTTGGATAACAGGTTGTCGTAGTGGTTCATAAATGTTTAAAAAAGCTAGATTGCTTTTTCTTGTCTCCAGAATGATCATACAGCCTTTAAGTTTATGCATTGATAGTTTTAGCCTTTTTCTGGTTTATATTTGTGATCTTATGCTCTTATGCTAGTGGCAGGCTAGAGCCACACATTTAAGCCACCTAGAAACTGATCCTGTTTCCTCCCCAACCCTTCTCTCAAACTTTTCTTTCTTTATCCTCTGGTAGTAGAACCCTTGTTCTATCTGGCCTTGTCTGATGTTGTCTACCACAAGCTTTGGAGAAACAAATATACAGCATAGAACCTGACTGAAGGAATTGGCATTTCAGGTATTAGATGTCATCAGAGCAGGACTGAAACACTGATGATATTTCTAGGAAGAATTTAAGCTATCTTCATTCCCATTTCTTGGAGATACAGCACAGTTCAGCTGTGTTCCTGACTGTCTAGAGGTCTCAAGTATTTAAATTTCAAAAGAAGGTAAAGGTGGCAGATTAGAGCCTTATTGGCAGAATATTTGTTTTGATATATTTGTAATTTTGTGAAATGTGTATTTTTTCACTCTTATTTATGAAATACTTATGGCAGAGTAAGTACCACTAAAACAGGTCAAAAATAGATTACTTTTACTAAACTGGATTACTACTTACTAAAAATTGAACTTAATTTTCAGTGTCTAGAAGTCAGTTTTTAAGACTGGTTTGATCTGTTAGTGGGTTGTGAAACAGATTTAGCAGGTTATAACAACAGTAATTGAGGCAGATTAGAAAGGTAAGGAAATGATGAGGATAAGTTTTTCTGTGAAACTTGTTTATTTATTTGAATTCCCCCCCCCCCCCCAAGACAAGGAAGGGTTTCTCTGTGTAAAAGCCTTGGCTGTTCTGGAAGTCACTTTCTAGACCAGGCTGGCCTCAGAGATCCACCTGCCTCTGTTTCCTGAGCACTGGGATTAAAGGAATGCATTGCTGTGACTGACTTGGTTATGCTTTTTAAGCCCTTGTCTTCACCTGATCTATAACTAATGTATGTGACAATCTCAGCATTCTGATAACCTTGATTAGACAGGCTTCTGGTGTTTATTGCTTAGCTCACATTAGAAACCTTTTTACTCTAAGAAACCACATTTTTAAAAATAAGTTTTCACTCCTGCCTTCATGCAGATTTTTCAATTACAGATACTTGAGCCAAATTCTCAGCCAACCCTTTTTATTCAACCTTTTTTATTATGTGACATAATGCTGAGCTCTTTAGAGGGAAAGCTATGACTAACAAATGGACAGCTCAGGATTTAGTGGTCTCTGACATGGTATGACTTAAGAGAAGCAAGAGGTTTCTGGAGGAAGAGATTGTGTAAAGTTTAGAGAGTGTGGTGTAAGAATGGAGCTGGAGTCAGTAGCGCTGACCTGGATTCAGGACTGTTTTGTGTGGAGTTGTACTTTAAAACACTAGATTGAGGGGTGGTGAGGTAGCGTCGTAGTTAAGAATAAGCATTATGGCCCAGTCAGAGGCCCTGAGTTTGCCTCTCAGCACCCACATTGGGTGGCTCCCACGCCTATAACTAGAGCGTCAAGGGATCTGATCCCCTGCTTCTGTGGACACTTACACACACATACACACCAACAGTTTGAAGCCATTATATTTTACTAAGGTGCACATTGGTTATATAAATTACTGATTTGGTTGCTGTGTTATATGGTGAACTTGATCATCTTTCCATCTGGTACATGGGCAGGTATGTATAGTTGCATTTGCTTTTTTGAGGGGTACCAGAGATTGAATTTGTTATGTAAATGCTCTAACCCTAAGCCAGGCCTCAAGCCCTGTACTTGTTTCTTAGATTGGGTCATTTACTCAGGCTGACTTGGAACTCAGTCTGTAGCCCAGACAAGCCTTGAGACCATGATTCTCTGTTCTCTCCTACTCCAGTATTGAGTTGAGATTAAATACACGAAGTATTTAGCTTTAGAAGATCACCAGGGAGTGATTCTTGAAGTTGTGAAAAACCTGAAGTGAGTCCTTCCACTAACTAGCTTTTGCTTCCACCAGAAACTGATTCTGAAGCTGGGACAAACAAGGTTTTGATAATACTGTTAATTTTTTTCTTTAAAAAAATAAAGCATATTTGGACGAGTTTTTGTTTTATACTTTAAGAAACTTCAATGTATATAATTTAATTTGGATAAAGTAAAAACATACATATTTTGGTTTTTCTTTTTTTTTTTTCTTTTGTGTGTGTGTGTGTGTGTGTGTGTGTTTGTTTGGTTTTTTTTCCCAGACAGGGTTTCTCTGTATAGCTTTGGCTGTCCTGGACTCACTTTGTAGACTAGGCTGCCCTCAAACTCAAATCGATCTGCCTGCCTCTGCCTCCCTGAGTGCTGGAATTAAAGGCATGTACTATCACACCCAGTTGTATTGTGGTTTTTCAAATGTTTTCCTGTGTTGTACTGGCTATCCTGGACTACTATGTAGACCAAGCTGGCCTCAAACTTACAGAGATCCTCCTGCCTCTGTCTCTCAAGTGCTTGACTTAAAGACATATGCCACAATGCCCAGCTCTTTATTTTAGACAGTCTCAGATAACCTGGGCAGGCTTTAAGCTCTTCTGTAATGGAGACCAGGGCTGTGCCCATACAGAGAAGACACTTTGGTAAGGCGGTAGTGATTGTGAGGTGTTTCAGAATTGAGGAGTTTGGGATATCATAATATTTGCCTTCACTTTACTGTTTGAACATTTCTGATGTGAAAATTGAAAATCTGAAATGCTCTAGGTTAGTGTCCCCGCCCCACCCATCGTGATACAGGTGTTTCTGTTCGTGATCTTGAGTAGAAATCTCATTTGTGATTTGGGGCCATTCAAAGTCACTTTAAAAACCATAAAACTGAGATAGGAACTAGGGTGTTCCTAATTCAGAAGTTTCAGTGTTTCATATATAGTCTGAGACTTCCAGACTATATTTTGGCTTTTGGATTTTCTTGTAACATCTCTTGGTTTTATTAATATAGTTACATTTCTAAGGACTTGCAAAGATGTTACTCTTTAGTGAAAAGTTACTTTTTCACTAAAATGTAACTATTTTTGTCAGCGGTTCTAAAAGTTAAATTCTTTAAATGTATTCCTTTTAAGACCAAAAAAAAAAAAAAAAAAAAAAAAAAGAAAGAAATAGGGAGAAAAAGAAAATACGCTTTAGGAATCTGGGGGAAAAGGGCTGCTTTAGAAATCTCTGATCAGTGGACTGACCATCCTACTGACTGTCCTGTCTGTCTATCTTTCTTGGGAGGAGCGTATGTAGCTTAGGCTAGCCCGGAGCTCCTGGGCTTGTTTCAGGACCTCCCGGGTACTGGGTTACAGGCACATTGTGCCATTGCTGCTTCTGTCCCTTGGTCTTCTCCTCACATGGCAGTGTTGTAGCTTTCACCAGCGGTTCTTGGATTGAGTGGAGCTGTGTTGAGCAGAGACCCTGCCTGAGTAAGGAAAGTCCCCTTTCTAGGGTATTAGTCTTGCTTCATACCAAAAGATTTCCAGAGCTTCCTTACACTAAAGTTTAAACCACACGGTTATTTATATAGGTTGGAAAGTGCTAAGGAATCCACGGAAGTGGGTTGGAAAGATGGCTCAGCTGCAGAGAGCTTCCTGCTCTTTTAGAGGCCCTTGATTTGTTTTCCAGCACCCACGTGGCAGCTAACAACCAACTGTACCTCTAGTTCCTGGGGATCTGATGCTCGCTTGGCCTTTGTGGGTACCAGGCATCCGTGTTACACACATACATACATACGGGCTTATACACATTTCTAAAGTCTATGGAAGAAAAGTTAATAAAAATTGAAATTTCAGCATTACAAGCTCTGATGTAATGGTACTCTTGAGTTCATGAGTTTTTGTTTGCTTTCAAATTTTGAGACAGGCTCTCATGTAGCCAAGAGTGACCTCTACCTCTTGAGTGCTGGGCTTAGATGCTTGGTATACCATAGCTGGCCACTTTTGATGGCCAGGCATGAGCTGTGATGTATCACAGTCTGATGGCTTTTCCCCACCAGGTGGATAGGGTGTCTTCAAAGTCAGCAGAAGCAGCAGCCCAGCAGGAAAGTACCAGATTAACCCATAACCAGCCACTAGGGCATGCTGCTACTCAGAACTATTGGTTGACTCAGATTGAAATTGATGTATGTGAATAGAAAATTGTGTTTTCTTGAAAATGAAGCTAGAATTTAAGGAAAATGAAGAGTTGGCTGCTTGGGCCTGCATGTATGGGGTTCATAGACCCTTGCTGTAAATCTCTTGTTGTGGAGGGGAAACTTCCCTGGGACCTGCTAGGAAGAGTTGCTATTTGAGAAGAAGAAGGAGCGTTGAGAAGAAGGAGTGTTGGGTCTGTTAAGAGAGTGCTAAGAGTGTACGAAGTGGGACAGTTTGCTGCCTGACCTCTTTCTGAAGGGGTGGGAAGTGGACCCAGAAACTTTGTAAAAGTGTCCTTTAGGCCTAATGGGACTGGTATTTATATATTAGCGATATTTGGTGTATATTTGAAATACTAAGTTAAAATCCTATTTTTACTTTTTTTTTCCCCCAGGAAAGCCATCAAAGGAAAAAAAGGAAATCAGAAGTTATAGGAACAAGTGACCAGGTTGACCTGTTGGCTCTTGGCACAGCAGTTGGTAGCATTTTATTGTATAGTACAGTAAAAGGAGAATTACACAGTAAATTAATAGTAAGTATATTTGTGTGTTTTCTATAAAAGATGTGACAGAAACTAATTATTAGAGATTATTAAAAGTACTTGAAGATAGTGATGAGCGCTGTATGTGAGAGCAGTTGCCCATCCCGTTGCATTGAAACATTACATAATATTCTTTCAGAGCTCTGTAGGTAATGCACACTTACATGAGTCAGAGTACAGAGGGCTCTGACAAGTCAGAGGGGATTGGGGCTTGCAAGTCAGCACAGACGGCAGCTTCAGGAAGACTCTTCCTCTTAGAGGGCACAAGGGCGGCACTCGGAGTTGCAGCTGAAGCGGAGACCAAAGTAGTTGACTTTGCTCGCACTACTGTCCTCTGTGGACTCTGGGCCTGGGACACACATTTCAGAGACTGTTCCCCTAATGGCTGAAGGGAGGGATGACACTGTTTTCTCTCGGGTTAGGAAGATTGCCTCTTGGCAGTTTATACTGCCACGGGTGAAGAAGCCAACAATTGGGGTGATGCAAACAAGAGGCCAGGGGAAATAAGGTCCTATCTTTCCCTCCAGCCATGTCTTCTCGCAAAACATATTGGCAGTGGATCCAGCTGGCACAGCAGACCTGGGTGTTGCAGAGTCCCAGCCCAGTGTTTCAGACACTGTAGAAGTGTGGGTCAGCCGCTGGAAGACAGTTACTTTCCTGGTGTAATTGGTTTCAGGCTATGTTACAGTGTGCTTTTGTTCACTGGACAGATGTCTGTATAGAGAACGCTTACCGTGTGAAAGGACAAGACATCAGGTTTTTCATTTTAAACAACCATAGAAAATTTGGAATGATACAAAATTGAAAATGGAAAAGTAATGAATCTGTCGCCAAGAGAGCTCTCCCTTTATTAGTTTGTGTATTTTTTTTTATTTTGTGTATTTTTATGCTTAATACATAGACTGAAAAAAAATAGTTCATGTGGTCATTAATAGTATTCTGATTTTTGTGTTTATTGTTATAAGCAGTTTTCATCTAATCTGAAATAAGTTGAAATCTTTCTAATGACTGTCCCAAGTTTGTGTTAAATTGGATAGTCCCTTCAGTATATAATTGACCATTTGGTAGTTTTCAGTTTTTCTCTTGTGAAAGAATGGACCCCTTCCCCCTAATGTCGTCCCTTGAATTTATAAGTGTGGTGTAAGTCAGGGTTTTAGAATTAATAATGATTTCTGGAAGTCTTCCTCATTTGTCACCATCACTAGTGAGAGGATAATCCCTGTGTTTCAGTAGCATTATTGCATTGCCACCCTGAAAAGCCCATGCAAACAGCAACAAGAAAAATCCCCAGAGTTTGGTGGATGAAAAATGCCTGGTTTTCCTCTGTCTGTTTCCAAAGGCCTCTCTGTGCATATGCAGACAAATACATGCTCATATATGTGTGTGTGTGTATACATATGAAACTTGAAAAATGATTTGGCTTTAAAGCTGCTTTTAGAAATTATCTACATTGGGCTGGGAGATAGCTTAGTTGGGTATGATGCCTGCCTTGCAGTAGAAGGCCCTGGATTTAGTCTCCAGGACCAACATGAAATTTGAAAAGGTTAGGCATGGTGGAGTATGCTATCCCAGTACTGGGAAGGCAGAGACACATAGCTCTTTGGGGCTGGATGGCAAGATAGCTTCGCCTTCGTGGCAAGCTTCAGGCGAGGAAAAGACCCTGTCTCAAAATAAAATTTTAAAAAGTAACAATTTCTGAGGAATGTCAGCTGACATTGTCCTCTGGCCAGCACTCAGATGAATGTGCTGGCACACACATACAATTTCCAAGCATGAATATACACACATACCACCAAAATTGTCTACATTAAAGATTATAAAGATGACAAAATTTTGGCCTATGTCAGAATGTGTTATTCCTCTCCAAGTGGGTTCTACCTCTGTGGTTGGAAACTAAAAACGATAAAAGCATTGTTGATAGAATATGTTGTCATCTGTGTTACACAAACAGGGTCTATCTGAAGAAACACTGATTTCTTTATTGAAAAAAAAGCTCCTTTTGAGGTAGCACACTACTGTATAGTTCAGGCAGGCCTCAAACTCCTCAGTACTTCTATGCTATGGTTAGAGGCTAGTGCCATCCTGGTTGGCAGATTTTTATTTTGTGTGTGTGTATTTTTTTCAACTAACTACCTTAAAAGTTGATTTCAGCTGGACATTGATGAATGTCTGTGATTCAGATGTTTGGCAGACAGAGGCAGGAGGATTACTGTAAGTTCAAGGCTATCTCCATCTGCATAACAAGTTGGAGACCAGTCCTTGTTTCATAAAGAAGTTGATTTTTGGATCCATGGTTTGAGTCCAGTAGTTCTTTCAAGTATGGTAGGCTCACATCTTATGCTGTCATTTCTGTCAAAAGTGAATGACATTTAGTCTAGTACCCTTTGAGGATGCAGAAGTAGGTTTTTTTCTACAGAGGAACAGAAAATTTACATTTTAAGCTCTAGCTGGTTTGTCTCATTTTTGATGTTGGAATACTAAAATGGATAAGATGTAGTTAAGGACTAAGGTTTTGGGTAATTGTTTGGTAATTCTGGATTCATACTATTATGTAAGACTTTGTTTCTTTTTTTTAAATCTGTAGAGTGGTGGGCATGAAAACAGAGTCAATTGCATACAGTGGCATCAAGACAATGACTGCATATATAGTTGTTCAGATGATAAGTATATTGTGGAGTGGAGTATACAGACATGCAAAGTAAAGTGGTGAGTACCTCCGATGCCTGGGAGTGGAGGTTGACCCAGCATCTTTTGGGATACTGTAGGGAATATATGCGTTCATAAAGTTATGTAGATGGTTCTCCAGGGACTTTTAGTCAAATTAGGCATTCAAGATTTTTTTTTCAAATTATTTATTTTTATTTTATGTGCATTAGCATGAAGGTGTCAAATCCCTTGGAACTGGAGTTACAGACAGTTCTGAGCTGCCATGTGGGTGCTGGGAATTGAACCCAGGACTTTAGGAAATGCAGACAGTGCTCTTAACCACTGAGCCATCTCTCCAGCCCCAGCATTCAAGATTTTACTACAAAAACAAAATAGAGGAGATTAAGGAGAATGAGGTAGAGGGAAAGCAGCTAAATGGCATAAAGTAAAAAAAAAAAAAAAAAAAAAAAAAAAAAAATGTACAAGAAATTTTATAGTTGGCGTGAGGTTATTTGTCAGATTCACAAGGTAGAGTTGGAAAGGGCTGGTGGACCCTGCATAGATAGATTTGGATAGGGAAAGATGGAAAAACCCTTTTTTAAGAATGTGCAAAGGAAGGTAGAGATATGGTCAGAGCAAAGGCCAGGGGATAGGAAAGTAAAAGATTAACTTGGTAGTGAGTAAATTGATTTAGAGGTGGGTGTACTAATGGATAATAGAGGATAAAAATACCCTTTATCCCCTGTTGGGTGGAGACTTTCCGCGGTCATCTATGGTAGGCTCCTGTCCTGTTCCCTCTTCCACCTCTGTGGTGTCTATCCTGTTTGCCTTCTGAGTGAGGATTATGCTTCTTCCCTAGGGTCCTCCTTGTTTAGCTTCTTTAGGTCTGTAGATTTTAGTATGTTTATCTTATATTTTATGGCTAATATCTGCTTATAAGTGTGTATAGGCAGCCAAACTTCAGGCAGAGTGCAGGGAATCTTATGGAAGAAGGGGGTGGTTACAGAAGGACATGAAAGGGACAGGAGCCCCATAAGGAGACCAACCAAATTAAAAAATATCTGGGCCCAGGGGTCCCTGTATACCAACCGAGGAACATGCATAGAGAGGACCTAGACCTCCTGCTCAGATGTAGCCCATAGGCAGCTCAGTCTCTATATGGGTATCCGAGTAAGGGGAGCAAGGGCAGTTTCTGATATGAACTCAGTTTTGATCACTTCCCTCAGGTGGGACGACCTTGCCAGCCTACAGAGGAACGGGATCCAGGCAGTCCTGATGAGACTTGATAGGTTAGGGTCAGATAGTAAGGAAGGAGGACCTCCCCTTTAGAGGACTAGGGGAGCGGGATGGGGGTCAAGAAGGAGGGAGAGTAGGACTGGGAAGAGGTAAGGGCAGGGGCTACAGTAGGGATATAAAGTGACTAACTTGTAAAAAGTAAAATATATTTTAAGATATCCTTTAGTTACAGGCATTACGGTCTGAAAAGAGAAGTGGTTTGGGAGCTTTCATACAATTTGAAGTAAAAGACAGACTTTGCATACATGATCACAAGAAGGGTTTAACATCTAAGGAAGGGTTTGGGGCTGGAGGTGCAGGTGAGCTTGCCAGTGTTTGTACTGCACTTACTGCTGGTCACACTGGCCAGAAACACCTGTGGAGAGTCTTGACAGTGGTCTGGAGTGGGCCTTGCAGTGTACAAGCACTCTGTGTGAGAGTCCATGGTCATTCATACAGAAATGGGTTAGCATGTTAGACATAGCAGTGTATAATCATAACTTCATGAGCCTGCATGTGTTCCTGTTGCAAAGTTAAGAAATAGGTTAGATGAAAGCCTGACTGCTTTCCTACTTAACTATGCTATAATAAAATAATTGAGTTTCCAGCTTTATTTGCAGTGTTCTTAACCACTGCTAATTTGTATCTTCCTCTTCCTCCCATTATAAATATTATGCACCAGTTTGTGCTGTGAAGTGTTAGGATTATTCTTTTTCTCTCCCCCTCCATTAGTTTGTCATAAACAATATGACTACTTACTGTTACAGCAGAGGCTTGTGGAGTTCTAGGTTTATATTTATATTTCTGAAAGTTTTGCTTGGTCTCGTGTCTTGTTTTATTTTCTTGGAGTAGTGTAACTTAGGTACATGTAGACACATCCTGTAATCAGTTTTATGTGTGTCCCAGAGGACTTCAATAACTTTAGTCTGCAGAACAACTACCAGCATGAGTTCTGCAGAAAGTGTTCTTTGTTAAATGGAGCCTGTTCCCTAATCCTATTTCCCTTTCCTTTTGGACATGTTACTTCATAGATTTCTATGAAAGAAGTGTGCATGTGTGTACTGTGATTTTGCTTGCTAGTCACTGTCTTTAATTTTCTTCTCATGGGGCTGAGAGGTAGCTCAGTGGTTGAGAGCATTGTCTGCTAGGACTTGGGTTCAATTCCCAGCACCCATGTGGTAGCTTGCAACTGTCTGTAACTCCAGTTCCTTACACCAACACATAAAGTAAAAATTAAACTTAAAAAAAATTCTGTCCTCACAGTTGATTGGTGATTTGTGGAACAAGAGTGTTAGGTTCAGAATAATTTTATACCAGGACTCTTTTCTTTTTAAAAGATTTTTTTTTTTAAGCTTTAATTATGTGTATTTGTGTTAATATGTGTATATGAGGGCCCGAGACCAGAAGACCTGGAGATTAGTTATGAGTTGTTGCAAGCTGTGTGTCAAGACCTGAACTCAGGCCTTCTGCAAGGGTAGTACACTTTTTTTTTTTTTGTAGATTTTATTTATTTAATGGATGAGTATGCCTACATGCCAGAAGATAGCATCAAATTCCAGTATTGATGGTTGTGAGCCACCATGTGGTTGCTGGGAATTTAACTCCGTACCCCTGGAAGAGCAGACAGTGCTCTTATCCATTGAGCCATCACTCCTGCCTTACATTTTAAAAAAATATTTTATTTCATGTGCATAGGTATTTTGCCTGTATATATGTCTGTGAGGGTATTGGATCCTCTGGAACTGGAGTTAAAGATTCGTGTGAGCTACCATGTGGGTGCTGGGAATTGAACCTGGGTCCTATGAAAGAGCAACCAGTGCTCTTAACTGCTGAGCCATCTCTCCAGAGCTGTCTCTTCAACCCCCCCTGATTCTTGTCTTTTCTTTTAAAAATTGTTTATTCATGTGTATGTGCGTATGCATTATGGCTTGTGTGTAGAGGCTAGAAGATAAATTTTGGGAATTGATCTTCTCTTTCATTCCATCATGTGGGCCTGGGGTTTGAATTCAGGCTCTTAGGCATGACAGCTTGCACTTTTCCCGATGAGCCATCTTGTAGGCCACTGAGTCATCTGGTAGGCCCTGATATCTTTTGTGCTTGTGTGGGATGTGTGCTGTCTGTACAGCTGGAGATGTGATTTTCTGTAGCCCGAGCTGGCTACACAGAAAAACACTTGTCTCGAAAAACCAAAACAACAACAAAAAGTTACAATTTCTTTGGGTGTAGTTGTTAGTAGGGGTGGAAGTTGGTATTATCCTCTACGCATGAGGACAGACTCAGGAAGCTTCTCAGGTTTCTAGGCAGCGTGAGGAGTATGCATATGGAGGCCAGGGGTCAATTTCAGTCTCTTCAGGTATCCATCATCTTTTTTGTTCTGTATTTTTTTTGAGACAGGGTCTCAAGGGACCTGGAACTTGTCTATTTGGCTAGGTTGGTTGATCAGCAAGCTCCAAAGTCCCTTTTGCCTTAGACTTTCCAGTGTTGTTCCTTTTAATTACAATTTATATTATAGTTTTGTTTTGTTTTTTTTTTTTAATGTGGCTACTGGGGATTGAACTAAGGTCTTGATGCTCTTGGGGTAAGCAGTTTATTTGCTAAAGCTGTCTCCTCATCCTTTGCATCATGTCTTTTGAATATGTATCAACTTGGTGAATGCATAATGAATAACTAAAAGAGCCTTTAAATGATAGAAATTGATAAGAAACTGAAAAATTGGTTCCTAGCGAGTTCAGGTGTTTTTGGCTTTTCAGCAGTATTTGTCTTACGAATTGACTGTTTATATCCTTTGCTTTAATTTTGAGTTCTTACTGATACAAAGGAGCTGAGCTATTACTACATTCTAAATATTACTCTGGTTCCCCATTGTTTATCACAGCATCACTATGTACAGAAGATTAGACTCATTCTTCTAGGACTTCTTCCATGTAGATCTAGGATAGAAATAGCCTTTGGGACTGCAGAGAGACCAGGTGTTGCTAAGGGGATTAGACCAGTCTGCCAGAGGATCAACTTATGGAAGTTTAGCCAGCATGTTTCCTGGGCATTAAGACAGCCTACCTCATCGTCACAGAATTCCCAGCTCCCTGTATTATTCTTACAGCATTTGTCCTCCCATTTCCTGATATGTCAGGGGATTTTTATCCTCTGTTTGCAGAGAGGTCTGACCTTGTCAGGGAGGCTTTACCTTTGTGGTATGTCTGGGGTTACTAACGTAATGTAAGGTTGTAGAGGATGTACTTGGCACAGGACCTTAAGTAGTATTTTTAATGTCTGACTTGTTTTTTGATATTTTCTGCTCTGAATAATTTTCCCTCATTTATTGTGATGTTTTGGTTTTCTCCCACAATTCAGCAAATGGAAAGGAGACAATAGCAGCGTCAGTTCTCTGTGTATCAGCCCAGATGGAAAGATGTTACTTTCAGCTGGTCGAACAATCAAACTATGGGTTTTGGAGACCAAAGAAGTCTACAGAGTGAGTTCATCACACTGTTTATAAAAATTACAGAGCAGGTACATAGAAGTGAGAGTCATAATAATATGGGTTCTAATAGGCCAGACAATGGTGCATGCCTTTAATCCCAGCACTTGGGAAGTAGAGGTAAGTGAATCTCTGAGTTAGAAGCCAGCCTGTTCTACAGATGAGTTCCAGGACAGCCAAGGCTACAAAGAAGAACCCTGTCTTGAAATGCCCCTCCCCGCTGCAAAAAACAAAACAAAACAAAACAAAAAAAGGAATATGGATCCTAGTAGAAGGCTTATCTCATATGTGTAAGGCTTTGCGTTCAGTCCCATCACCACAGCACCACACACACACACAGAACGGATGCTTATTGAAGGATGGTAATGTGCATTGGGAGGTGGAGGTAGGAGTGTTTACGTTTAGAAAACAGGTAAAATTCAGTTTCAATAGACTAAGAAAAACCCAGGTTCTTTGTTTGTAGATAGACTAAACTGAATTAACAGGGCTGAAATTGGCTCAGTTGGTAGAGTTCTTGCCTAGCATACATGAAGCCCTGGGGTTCAGTCCCTAGCACTAAGTAAACTGTATGTGGTAACGCATACCTGCACGTATATGCATAATGAAAGCAGAGGTAGGAGGACCAGACCTCTCAGGTCATCCTTGGCTTTATAGCAAGGCCAGCCTGGGCTTTTCAAAAGAAAAAAAAAATTACCAGTTGTCAAGTAGTTTGTTTAAATAATAGAATTAGGATTAGAGAGTTGCCTTTGAGATTGAGAGCATTTGCTGCTCTTCCAGAGGACCTAGGTTGTGCTTCTAGGGGATCTGACACCCCCTTCTGGCTGTTTTGTGCACCTGGTACAGACATACATGCAGGGAAAGCACCCATACACATAAAATGTTTTTACAAATAAGTAATAAAATTAATAGAAAACATTTTTCAGATTTGATTTTTTGATACTAGTTTAGTCATGTTCATTTACATTTTAAATGAGTAAAACAACTGGAATTTGAATTAAAAAAACTTATGCAATGATTATAGTTGTGGTTTTTTAATCAGTATTTTGTAGAGATTGTTATCAGGAGTTTTAAATAAGTTATGCTCAGGGGTATTGAATTTACGGTGCTGTGATGATGCCTTAAAATTGTGGTTTCAACTCACTGAGAGTAACATGAGGACCTACAATTCCTTGGCTGTGTCTGAGCACCCTTTAGAAATGGTGGAGTGGAGTCCAGAGTGGTGCTGCGTGCCTGTAGTCCCATACTTCGGAGGTTGAGGCCAGCCTGGGCTGCATAGTTCTAGAACAGCATGGCTTACAGAGCAAGGTTTTGTCTCTTAAAAAAACAACAGCAAAAACAAAAAACCAAAAAAGGGGTCAGGAGGGGGAGAGGCAGGCCAACAAAAACAAGAGGAAAAGAGATAAAATTAAGCAAGTCTTAAATTCAGAAGTGAGAGAAAGTGGTTTATGGGGTAGGGTGATGGAAAAGGCATCTTAATTTCGTTCTAATGTCCAAGTGTTTTCTTTTTTATTTTTTTGTCTATATGATGTAGACAAGCAGACTTGCTTGGGTTGAATTTTAACTGTTTATGTACTGTGGGTACCACTGTTACTTATGCATACAGACTTAACTTTGCACTGTTTGGAGTTTGTCTCCCTAAACGAGCTCTCTCTTTCTCTAGCACTTTACAGGACATGCGACACCGATCTCCTCACTTAGGTTCACTACCATCAGACCTAATGAGAGCCAGCCTTTTGATGGGATTACAGGTCTTTATTTCTTATCTGGAGCAGTACATGACCGGTTACTTAATGTCTGGTACGTAGCTATTTTGGATTGGGGAGACAGCTTTTTAAGAATCTGTCACAACTTATGGGATCAATAGAAATGATAAGTTTGATTTATTTTATTGTATTAATTGTTGGTCTTACATTTAGCTAGAATAAGTGAGTTAGAATGGATCTTATTCAGAATTTAAGCATGCTTTTCATATAATTCCAGCATTAAAAAAATAATAATTGTGTAATTTTTGTAAGTACATTTTTAAGTTAAAGTGTTTGTACATTTAATGCATATTAACTGTTGATTTTCTTCTAGACTCAAATATAAGATTGTTTAGTAGGAAATAAATCTCAATAGTTAGGACTAAATTTGAAGCATATTTTTTTTTCAATGCTTTTTTTTTCTTTTTTAAATTTTATGTGCATTGGTGTTTTGCCAGCATGTATGTCTGTGTGAGACAGGTATGTTATATCCTGGAAATGGAGTTAAAGACTGCCATGTAGGTGGTGGGAATTGAACCTGGGTCCTTTGGAAGACCAGCCAGTGCTCTTAATTGCTAAGCCATCTCTCACCAAGCATATTTTTCTTTCTAATGTTTATGTGTATGGGTGTTTTGCCTACATTAGGTCTGTGCACCACCTGTGTACCTAGCACCCTCGGAGGCCAGAAGAGGGTGTCAGATCTCCTTGCAAAGTACCTTTAGACAAATGTGAGCCACCACGTGGGTGTTTCAAATTAACCTACGTTCTCTGGAAGAGCAACAAGCTATTAACACGGAGCCATCACTCCAGCCCCAAAAGCATACTTTTAAATCACATGTTAACCTAATCGTTATCATTTAATTTGTACCTAGTTCTATTGATGTAAAGCTTAAAGCATACAGATTGCGTCTTGGGAGATAGTGTAGATTATAAGGGCCTGCCTGTGTTTGGTCTCCAGAACAGAGAGTTGTGGCAGCCAGGCAATGGTGGTGCAAGGCTTTTAATCCCAGCACTCTGGAGGAAGAGGCAGGCATGGGCTAGAGTAAGTTCCAAAACAGGGCAATGCAGAGAAACCCTATCTCAAAAAAGCCACATACAAATACAGTATGTATTTGTTTTATAAATACAGACTTAAAAAAAGTTGGTGTGACACAAACACAGACACACATTTAGATGATAAAGTCTTTATGGGCTGGAGTGATGTCTCAATGGTCAGTACTGCCTGGTGCTCTTGCACAGTTACCAGGTTTGCAGCTCTAGTTCCAGGGAACCCTGCCCCCTGTTTCTTCTGGTTTTGAGGACAGCAGGCGTGTGCATAGGCTTGTAGTTCTTGGGCAAATCTGTCATACTAATGACTGGTTTTGTTTTCTAGGCAGGTCCGGTCAGAAAACAAAGAGAAGAATGCAGTGATGTCTTTTACGGTTACAGATGAACCGGTTTATATTGACTTGACTTTGTCAGAAAACAAAGAAGAGGTGAGTGGCTTGATGTGTGAGAATTGATTTTAGGTACTACAAAAGTTAAGTGAATGAAGAGAAGGCTATGTAGGATTCCCAGAAACAGTACCAAAGCTGTACCCGTGTGGTAGCTCTCTGTAGTCCTAGCATTTGGGAAGCAGAGATTCGACAAGAGACCCTGCCTTAAATGAATGGGAGAGCGATTGAAGAGAACTAACACCTTTGGTTCCCACATACATGCACACCACACATAATGCTTTTTTAAGGTACTTTTTAAAGACATTTGTGTATGTCTGTATATGGTATAAGTGCTTGTGTGTCTGTGCAGTTACCTGCCCCCATACATGTGGAAACCACATGAGGGCATTGGGTGTCCTGCTGTCTCTCTTCCTTACTTAGTCTTTGGAGGTGGAGCTTCCCACTGAGCTTGGAGGTAGGATGGTGGTGGTGAGCAAGCTACTGGGATCCTCCTGTCTCCTCCCTTCCCACCCCAGTGCTGGGGTTACTTGTATGCATGTGATCATGCCTGATATATTTTTTTTTAAATGTAAATTCTAGGGATTTTAATTCAGGTCTTCTGCTTTTCTCTTTTTGAGTCATTGCCCCAGCCCAGACATACAGCCCCTGCTTAGTCTGATAATTACTGTGTATTGCAGGCTGCCTTGAACTTATGGAAATCTCTTGCTTCAGTCTCCTGAGCTCTAGGATTATAGGCATGTACCTATTAAAGTGTGCCCAATTAAATCATCATCATCTTTATTGCGTTTTAATTTTTGTTTTTCTTGAGGTAGGGTCTCATATTTCAGGCTGCCCTTCAACTCACTGTCTTTCCAGGCTCTTTTGATGCCACACTGCCTATATTTTAGTGTTTCCTAGAGGGTTGTCCAGTGTTTGAATTCTCACACCAGACATAACTTAGAATACAATTTATTTATTATTTATACAGTATTCTGCCTGCATGAGTGCCTGCAGGCCAGAAGAGGGCACCAGATCTCATCATAGGTGGTTGTGAGCCACCAGGTGGTTGCTGGAAATTAAACTCAGGATCTTTGGAATAACAGCCAGTGCTGTTAACCTCTGAGCCATCTCTCCAGCCCCAACTTAGAAAACAAATAGCAAGATGTTGGAAGTGATAAGTGCTAAGAAAGTTTTCCTCAAGAAGTTTCAGAACTTAAGTCTAGTCCTTGCCACAGGAAGCTGATAGCAAAAATATACTGGTTTGGAGTCCCCAGACCATGAGCCTATAGGAGCTGACAAACAGAATCGAGACATGTTCCCCTCCTCTTCCTTCATGGATGGAAAGTGGTGTTTTCATCAGTCTTGCCATTCCAGGCCATTCAGACATTCTCTTTTTTGTTTACCTTGGAGGCTGCATTGTGCCTTTGGCTCCTTCTTGGCCTAAACATTGCTTTACAATCTTGATAAGAACAATAATTATTTTGTCAAATAACACAGATTTTGTTAAAAAAAAATTGTGTGTGCGAAGCCCCACGTGGTGATGCACTCTTTTAATCTCAGCACTCTGGAGGCGGAGGCAGATAGATCTCTGAGTTCAAGGCCACCCTGGTCTACATAATTCTGGGATGTCCAAGGCTGCCCCTCAACCTCCAAGTGTGTTTGTTTGTCTGAGTATGTGTGGTCAGAGGACAATTTTGTAGTCAGTTCTCCATTTTATTTGGCTTCTGGGTGGTGAAACTGAGGTTGCTATCCTTCATGACAAGTGTCTTTGCTGTTGGCTGAGCCATCAGCTGATTTTAAATAATGATTTTTAATGTGCTGTTGTTTTTATTGTTCTAGTTACTTTGAAGGTGGGGCAAGAGCAAAAATGAAGACTGGGTATATGATTGACTAGAATTAATCAGCCATGTTTTTCTTTTAGCCTGTCAAGTTAGCTGTTGTTTGCAGAGATGGTCAAGTCCATCTTTTTGAGCACATATTAAATGGGTAAGTAGGAAGTCTTTAAATCAGAAATGCTTGTTTCTGTGTTTCGTCTCATTATAATCTCACCTCATTCTTTGTATTGTATTCCTGCTTATTCCATAGTTTACTGTGAAAAGCACTCGATTGCTTATCCACATGAGTATGTGAACTCAAGTTTTTGGGATCATAAGCCATGTCATTCCTTTGTGGTTAGGAGAGTGGCTTTTTATGACATATGTATAGTGAATGTTGATAATAAAAATTTGGAGAGAAGGCTACTCAGTTAGAGACTTGCTGGTGGGTTGGGTGGTGCCTCGTTTAGTCTTCCACGGTGGTTTGTTTGTCTTTGTCTGTGTGTATGTAACTAAGAGAGGTGTCCCTGTGCTGTTTTCCTGATACCGTAAATGTAGGTAGAGTTAGGAAAGAAGCATGCACTTACTATAAACATTTGGCAGGCAACGATATAGCTGTGTCACGCTTTTGGCTAGGATGTACAATCAGGACTTTGTTTCTAGCATCCTAAGAAGGGGGAGGAAAACCAGGAATTTTGAGTCTCCTTCCATTTAACTCTCTAAGAGAACATTAACATTTCCATGTGTAGCACTTTACACAGTAGCATGTGCTTTCCCAGATTGTGATTATGCCTCATGAGGATTTTCATCTTTCTCTTTGGCACAGGCAGACCATTGAAGTTTTGTTGTTTGTTTGGTTTTAATTATTTTATGTATATGGGTGTTTGCCTCAGTGTATATCACTTACTTGCCTGGTGTACAAGGAGGGCAGAAGAAGGTACTGGATCCCCTGGAACTTTTGAGTTGCCTTGTGGGTACTGGAGTCAAACCTGAGTCCTGAAAGAGTAGTCAGTTCTCTTGACCACTAAGCCATCTTTAACCCCCACTGAAGTTTTTCTGGCAGATGATTCATTATCTAAAGGTTCATGAAAGTCATTCTGTCCAGGCTGTTGAAAATGGCTTAAAGCGAGATAAAGGACAAACGAGGTGCATAGTCCTGGGTATTAGAGACCCTTGTGGAGCCAGGATACTAGGGAAGGGAGTTGAAAAGGTAGCATAAAGTGATGCTTAAAATTGAGATGAAAACTGAGCTCACTGGGAATAAGCAAGAAAATTGTGTGATTGGGATGCAGTAAAGTGCCTGCGTCGAGAACCAGAAGACCAGAGTTTCAGAATCATCTGCAACTTGAGTACTGGATGTGAAATCTCAGAAAAAAGTCATGAGGAGTAGAGTTGGGAAGTGATGGTGGTGAGCCAGTGAACTTTCTCGAAGAAATGTGGTGCCTGTGATTCAGAAGATGGCCTCATGATGGAGAAGTAGCTGGCATTGGAGACAATACCATTCATACTAGACAAGCTCTGTACTACTGACACAGGCTCTTGCTAGGTAGCCCTGGCTGCCTATCAATTGCTTGTGCTTTCTGGGTGCTGGAATTTCAGGTATTTGTTGATTCCAGGAAATACTTTTTGCATACATACAGTTTAAATAAAAACGGTTTTTGGGGTGAAAGGAGGGATTGATATCTTAAAAGTGTCAGTGGAGAGCAAAATCATAATTGTATAAACAATGTGGTTGTGAAACAGCTGCCACTTAGGGCAGTGCCCGTGGAGAAGACCCAGGTGATCTTAACTGGACACCAGAGGTTGTGGTGAGGCTTTGAAAGTTGAGAGCGATGGAAATGGAACTATCTGGGAAAGGCCTGACATTTAGGGCAATGAGAGATCATATTGTTAGGGCTGTAAGAGTTGGAAGGCTGGTATTAGTCCACATGTGAAGTCTTTAAAGAGACTTGTCTTTCTGGGCACTTGTGATAGTACCGTAGAGAAGAGGAGAGGCGTCTTGTTTTGTGACTTGATTCTCTAATCTTACTTTCTCTTTATTCCTAGACATTGCAAGAAGCCTTTGACTTCAAATTGTACAATTCAGATAGCAACACCAGGAAAGGGCAAGAAATCAACACCAAAACCCATTCCTATTCTAGCAGCTAGCTTTTGCTCAGACAAAACGTCCTTATTGCTGGTGTATGGCAGTTGGTTTCATCCTACCATTGAGCGAGTGGTAAGTAGGTGCTACTTTGGATACAACAGTTCAGATTTTAAAAGGGGGCATTTGACTCCTTATGGAATACTTTAGAGAAAATAAACATTCTCCTTTAAAAAACTTACAGTGGGTTGTTTCATTTGTGAGAATTCTTTTATTTTTCTTCACCAGCAGAGTGTCAGAGTGTCACTCCTTCCTTTCCTTTTGGTATTTTATCTTAGAAATTTGATGTTTCCTACATAGGTAACTTGCCTTTTGTTTGTTTGTTTTTGTTTTCTTTTTTGGTCAACATGAATATGAGTATTTGCTGAATTACATAAAATGTACTGCTTACTAATAGCCCTTAGAGGTGACACCCATTGTGTTCTCTAAATGGAAATAGAATGGGAAATGCCTTGACCTTTTTTTGTGGTTGTTATTGTTTGTTTTGTTCGAAACACTTGTTTTTCTGTGTAGCTCTGGCTGTCCTGGAATTCTCTTTGTAGACCAGGCCTGTCTAGAACTCACAGAGATCACCTGCCTCTATGTCTCTGGATTAAAGCATAAATCACCATGCCTAGCGACATTCTTACTTTAGAATTTTCTTTAAAGATTTGCAGATCTTAGTCCAGTCCAGTAAGTGCTTAAGTTTGGTTTTATAATACTTTTATCTAGTAAGGCTCGTAGGGAGCCAAATAAGCTCTTGAGTTTATTAAAGAATATTCTGTTTTCTTCCTTGTACTGTTAGGGATTAAACTCAGCCTCATTCAATTTAGACAAGCTCTGAACCACTGACACAGGCTCTTGCTAGGTAGCCCTGATTGCCTATCAGTGTGTAAGGGGCTGTACTGCTTGTGCTTCCTGGGTGCTGGGATTTCAGGTGTTTGTTGATTCCAGGAAACACTTTAAAGAATTGATTACATACATAAATAAAAAAAAGAAAAAAAAGATGCAGCTGGAGACTCATCTGTTATATATATGGGAAGCCCCTTCCAGATAACAGCCTTTGTTATCTGTTTTGATTTTACAGATATTAGCTCTCTAGTCTTATGAAGTTATGTAGAAGCTTTTCTGGGACTTAAATAACTTGCATGTGGCTCCTGTCTTCCCCATCTTTGAGCATTGTGTCTGGACATACAAATCCCTCTTAGGGTAACCTTTCAGTAAACAGTTCTGTCCCACTTTTGCTTGTAGAAATAACTTAGGGAAATTTAGGGTAGGACTCAATGAGCTTTGTCTGGGTTTTTATTTATAAGAATGTTGGACCCCATGCCTTTTTCTGTGAGAACTGTCTGTGGCCTTTTAAAACTTAAATGAAAAATTCAAGTTGTCCATAAATAATGAAGTACACACTGCACCAGGGCTTTCAGTTTACATGTCTGCTGCTATGGGTCCAAGTGATGATTGTGACTTTCAGGCAGTGTACATTATGAAAATGCAGTCATTTGTTTTTTAACATCATTGGATGTTACTTTGGTTGACAGTCTTCTCCTAACCTCTCCTCCCATCTCTCCTTAAAAACCATTTGTAGGCTTTGAATTCCAAAGATAGTCATATATGTTTGGAAAGAGACATTTCAAATTGCTGGGCTCCAACAGTAGAAACTGCTATAACCAAGGTGAGTACATTATAAGTTTGGTGTTAAGAATAGTAATTTGGTTAAATTGAGTTGAATATATAGTACCATGTTAGGTTGACTTCAGTTATTTTTTCTGCTGTCTCTTAAGGTACAGTTTTGTTATTTACCCTCAATTAAAACTCATGATTCTTGGGTGCTGAGGTGACAGGTGTGTGCACTGCCACACCTGGCTCCTCTTTATTCTCTAATGTTTTCCTCTTGATGCTCTTGTCTTAGAAATGGGAGACTTTTTAGACATGAGGGTTGTGAAACTCCACCTCCGTGATGATCTGGCCAGGGAACTATGCAGGAATGAGTGTTAATAACACATATCCATAGGACTGGAGTTCATTACCATTCTTTTTGTTGAGTATAACTTGTTATTGGCATGTAGATACCTTGTTTGTGATGAAATAGGGAGTAAAGCCAACTTATGCTATGATGATATCCACATGGTTTCGCGTCTGGCTGAGTTTCAGAGATGACACCTTTCTCTTGGCTGTCTGAGCATGGTTGGCAAGATTTCATTTTGGAGGTTGTCAGATGTGTAACTTGAACATTTTAAAAATCATACAGCCTTACGTATTTGGTAGGTTTTATTTTTCTTGGTTCATACTCTTAATGAGATAGAGTGTGAGCTCTTAACTAGTATTTTAAGTTTGCCAATATTCATTCAATAGTTTGTCTTGAATTCCTGTTGTGGTGAGTACATTGTATTGCACTGCCTGATTGAAAAGCCTTGGGAGAGCTGCTTGCTAAGTTACACCTTTCTCACACCCCGATGCTCTGTGTGGCAGGTGAAAACACCAGTGATGAATTCTGAAGCAAAAGTTCTGGTGCCTGGGATTCCTGGACATCATGCACCAATAAAGACTCCACCTTTGCAGCCCAGTGAGGTGGAGAACAAGAGGAAATTAGGCAGCAATGAGGTAACAACCGCTTGCTTACTGGGAGAGTGTGTATTAGGTAGAGACAGAGCTGTTGTTCTGAGGCTTGCAGAGCCCACTGCTCTTTTCCAGTCCTGTTGTTTGTTTGTTTGTTTTTCAAGACAGGGTTTCTCTGTGTAGTCTTGGCAGTCCTGGACAGCTTTGTAGACCAGGCTGACCTTGAACTCACAGAGATCTGCCTGCCTCTGCCTCCCAAGTGCTGGGATTATAGGCGTGTGCCACCTCACTCAGCTGTTTTCCAGTCTTTTAACTAAAATCAGATTTTGTCATTTAATAGCTGGCTAGATGAGATTGAATAGATTAAGTCAGGGTCTGCTGTGATGACTTTGATTGGGTTTCGCATACTGCTGAGTTCCCATGATGCTTCCTTTTCTCTTGGCTGTCTGAGCAACCCTGGCTGGTTTCGTGCCAGTTAGTGTAAAATGGTGGTCATAGTCATTTACAGGGACTATAAACTTCAGCATTCTAAAAGTTTATTACATTTTTGGTATAAAACTTTTTTATTACATTACATTATTGATGTTTGAGTGCGTTAGCACCTGTCTGTGGTGTGTGTGTGTATATGTGTGTTACATGTATGTGGAGGTTGAGAACAATCTGGCATAATTGTTCTTTTTTTCCACCTTGGGAATTAAAGTCAGGTAGGTGGTCTTGGTGGCAGGCTCCCTTACTTACTTGCCTGTGCCATCTTGCCAGTCCAACTTTATATTCTTGACAAATCTGAGTTGATGCCAAGGGACAGTTGTGTTAGGGAAAACTTAATGTAATAGTAGCTCTTTCCTTTTGGATTAGAAGATGCCAGGTCCTTTTATTTTTTAATCTTCCCAGAGAGGAGCTCAGGATTTGTGTGATTTATATCATTAAAGAGGGTCATGTGCCTCCCTCCCCTTTTTTTTTTTTCCTCCCCAAGCCAGTATTTCTCTGTATAACTGTCCTGGCTGTCCTGGCCTCACTTTGTAGCCTTGAACTCACAGAGACTCACCTGTCTCTGCCTCCCCTCCTCCCCCCGCCCCCTCCCCCCCCCCGTGCTGTGATTAAAGGTCTGTGCTACCACGCCCCAGCTATGTATTTGTCTTTAAAAAAAAATTAAGAAAAAGATAAACGAATTTAAAAATTTTATTTGTATGGTTATTTTGTTTACACGTATGTCTGTGTACTGGGTGTCTGCAGTGTCTGTAGTTGCCAGAGGAAGGCATCAGATTCCTTGGAACTGGTTACTATCAGTGGTTACTAAAAGTGAGAGTTGTGAGCTGCCACCACATGGGTGGTAGGAATCAAACTGTGATCCTTTGGGAGTAGCTAGTGCTCTTACCTTTTGAGCCATTTCTTCAGTTGCCAGTGTGCCTATTAGGTTTTTGGTTTTTTTTTTTTTTTTTTTTCTTCCTAGGTTTGGAACATGTGGGAACTTGGTTTGCTGCTCTTTTCACATTTCTTCCACAGCCCTACTGTGGTAATGAGAATGTATTTCTGTGTCTGAGGCATGAATCTGAGCTTCTTTGCAGCCCCCCAATCCCTGTCTGGCTAACTTAGTGATGTTTTCATTCTGTAGGCTAGCATCGAGGAACGCCTTGGCGCCATGGATCTAGATAGAAAAGGAAGGAAGGATGACCTTTTGCAGACAAACAGCTTTCCAGTCCTCCTCACACAGGGCTTAGAAAGCAATGACTTTGAAATGTTAAACGTAAGTATTGCAACAGCTTTTCAGTGAATTGAGAGAAGTTGTTGAACTTGCACTCATAGAATGAGTAATCACGTCATATAGCAACATGTAATTAATTTTTTTGTGAAGTTAGTCAGATGTTATGTTTGGTGGCAAAATACAGACAGTCACCAACCTACCGTGGGAGTGTGCTAAATCTCTTGAACCTGGAATGCATTTTCTCATAGAAATGTTATTTTGAGTTGTTGGGTTCCTTAGGCTTTAGTTTACAAAAGCCCTTATAAAGTACAGCATTCTAGATCACAATTTATATTTTTTTCTGTAGGAAAATGCGTTCCTGAGTTTTTACTCTGGATTCCAGAAACTTATTTCCCCTGGCCGTGAGAGGGGGCAGTGAGGTGGAACCTTGACAATGGGTAGGAGTTCTGGGGGTCAGATTCAAGAGGGTTGGGGGTTATATTATTGTGTAGTTATGGAAACTTAAGGAAGCACTAACGGCATCTGTCTGTAAGTTGGTGACTGCTTGTAGGAAGCTACTCGATATGGCTCTTAAATTGAGAGTTTGACAGTGGTCTATACAGAAAAATTGAAATACAATAGGATTTAAGTACTGTCTGATTGAATTAATCCAATTTTTGTTATTTCTTCATGACTTAGCAATATTAGATTAGTCATAAAGGTGACCTTACATTTGTGACCTGATTTTCATTTGATTTCAATGTGTTTATCTATTTCTGTCTAAAATGATTTGTATAAGCAGAGGAAGCCAATAGGTCTAAAATCCTCAAATTACTTTCCAAGTAGTTTGTGATGATGTGTTTTAGGTGAATTTTAGGTTAATGTGACTTGGAAACCTAGGCAAATTTGATAAAAATTAATTACAAAACACTTGTTTGGTAGTGTCTTTGAAACGTAGTGCAGATTGCCTGCTGTCAGTGCATACGTGACTATGTTCTTAAACCTTCCTCACTAGATGATCCATGTTCTAGAACAGTACAGTAGATCACCAGGAACCCATCTCTTAGTTTGATAAACATCCCACAAATGCTTGCCTTTTTTTTTTTTTTTTTCTGCTCACATTCTTCTGCAGGTGGAGAAATAATTGATCATTGGTTCATTCATAAACAGGCTTACTTAACTTAAACACTCCTTTAAAAAAATGAATTACAGTCTGTTATCATAGCTAACAAAAATTAATTGTACTTTTAAAATTATTTGTTATTCTGAGTGCAGGTATGCCCATAGAAATCGTAGGGTAAAGGAATAAATAGTCATTTGGACACTTTCAGCACAGCTTCTGCTCTTGAACACGCAATGGAAGCTGGGTTGTTGTAAATCTCAACAGTGGAGGCAAGGCAAAGATCAGGGCTGTGTAGCTGAGACAACCCAGACTACATTGGAGAGCTCCTATCTCCAAAAGCGACAGTGGTGGTTAGGTGTGGTATTGTACATAGGGTGAGGCAGGGGCCTTTAAGGTAGCCTATTTGAGACATAGCAAGAACCGAGCTCAGCAAACCAACTGAAAGACAGTGTTAGGGCCAGGAACAGAAGAGCACAATGAAACAGCACTTTGCAGGCTGAAAAATGTCTACTTACGTATCACAGTTTTACCCAGTGTATATAAAGAACACTTAATAAGATTTCATTTAAAAAAACCTGTAGAGAGATGAGCAGACAACATACAGAATTCAGATGGACAATAAGAGTATGGAGAAAAGGTTCATTGTCTTTTATATTTGTTTGCTTGCGTGCTTGCTTAATGTATATGCCAGAGAGTGCCACAGGGAGCATGTGGAGATCCAGGACAACTTTTGAGAATTGTTTGTCTCTTTCCCCCATGTGTGTCCTAGGGGTTAAACTTGGGTTGTTAGACTTAGTGCCAATTTTTTTTTTTTTTAAATAACATTAATCATCACTGAAAGGCAAAATAAAATCTCAGTGAAATGAAACTAGATACCCGCTATAGGCTGTTTAAAATTGAAAAGATGACACTGTTGTCAGGAGAATTTGCTGAAATTCCTGCCTTGCTGTTGGAAGTGTGAAATGGAATGGCGACCTTAGAGAACAGTCTGAGAGTTTATTAAAAGTGAGGGGTGCACTTACTGTGCAGTTCCACTGCTCTGCTCCTGTTTACCAGGAGACTAGCAGTGTGTCCTTGTAGGACATGTCAGTTTTCATTGCCAGCGCAGGCAACTTTTTCGTCTAGCAGTGCAAGGAATGTGCTACACACGGACTGACATGGATGACTCTAGTGTGTGCTGTGAGTGTGAAGTCTGACAAAAAGGGAAGACTTGCATAATTGATTCAGTCCAGCATGTAGTGGCTGTGCTGGATGGAAAGTAAAGGAGAGGCTTGAGGATGATGGAACTTTGTAAACTGCCTGTTTACTGGGAAAATGTGCTTGTCACATTGAAATACTGTATCTTAAATGTTTTATTCATGCTTAGTTGTATTGCAGTGAAGTAGTGAGGAAAAAATTATCGTTTCTAGAACTATCTTGGTAGTTTTAGCTGGTTTATAAGCTGTTTCTTTATGGCCTCGAGAGAAGTTACTGTAACTGATTGGTTTTTGCTTTTGCTTTGTTTTTGAGAAAGATTTCTCTATGTAGCTATCTATGTAGTTCCCTAGCTATCCTGGAACTTGCTCTGTAGACCAGGCTGACCTCAGAGTTCTACCTGCCTTTGCCTTCTGAGTGCTGGGATTAAAGGAGTGTGTTGCCATACCCAGTAAGGATTGTTTTCATACAGCTTCGTTTGGGACAATTTATTTGTATTTTTTTATTTTTTAATTTAAATTGTTAGTATGATCGCCTCTGCTCGATAGTTAGCATAAGAAGTTACTGAGTAGCGTATTAAAACAACTTTCTGCCTTTAAGTTTCAGATTACTTCCAAGTAGTTAGGCCTCACTCGTAATTGGCATCCTACAGTTCTGGTGGCCCATCATCTGAAAACATGCATTTATTACTAGCAGCCTCTTCCATTCCCCCAAGCTTTTCAAACTGAACAAACACACGATCACTGTTCAGATCATGAAGACAGTCCTTCCGTTTCCCTTTGTTTCCTCTCTTCTCTCTTTTCTCTCCCTCTTTCCCTCCCTTCTTCTCTCCTATCCTTCCTACCTATGTTCCTTCCCTCCCTCCCTCTCTTTCTTCCTTCCTTTTTTCTTTCTTTCTTCTTCTTCTTTTTTTTTTTTAATGCCAGGCTTCTCTCATGATGTTGACAATGACCTTGAACTTCCCAGTTTCTGGGATCACAGGCCTGGGTCACTGTACTTGTTAGTACGTGGTTCTAGGGACTGAACTTGCTGTGTCACATCCTAGCCTTAAAAAATTTATTTTTTAAAATCACACACACACACACACACACACACACACACACACACACACACACACACA
>NW_026585644.1:35529724-35534809 GCF_907164565.1 Psammomys obesus
ACACACACACACACACACACACACACACACACACACACACACACACATTCCTAAACGCATAAATACTGTTTCTTCCTGTTAGATGCTGGGATTAAAGGCATGCATCAATATGTCTGGCTGTATATGTGTTTGTCAGTCTCTCTGTCTTTGGGTTCCTCTGTGCGCTCTTTCCTCCTCCTAGTAGGAAAAAGGGTTTATTTAGCAAGCCACAAAAAAAGCAGGCACAGCAGTGGTGGAATGTGATCAGACTTAGTTTAAATCACAGGCATGACATACTGGCCCATTTTATATCCTGAAGCTTCACCACCCTCGTTGTAAAACAAATGGTCTTGTGTTAATGGATGTTTGAAGCAGTTAACAAAAGCATGGCAGTATCCTCAAATACAGATGTTTCTGGTAGCTTCTAGATGATTAAAACTTTGTGATCACAGATTTATAACAAAATGGCTATTTAAAGTCACCAAGTACCTTCAATATTATTGTTAAAGTTACAGTCAGCACATTATGCTTTAGTAGAGTAGGTTTTCATGTTTATTTTCTGCATTGCTAGTGATCAAAGCCAGGGCTTGTGTGTGCTAGGCATCAGCTCACACCAAGTTACATCTTTGCTTGTTTTTGCTGTTGTTTCCTTATGTCAAGGTAGAAGTGTGCTGTTCAGGCTAGTCCTAAATTTGTGATATTCCTGCCCAGTCTCCTGAGGGGTGGGGGTTATTTTTGGCATTTCTTTTTCTTTTTTTCTTTTTCTTTTCTTTTTTTTTTTTTTTTTAAGCAGTGCTGAGATCAAGCCTTAAATGTGCTAGGCAAGTGTTTACTACCTACAGCCCTAAAACTTTCAAAAATTCTGATACATAATTTTGGTAAGTTGAGAGTCTGACTTGGTGTTTGTGCTCTTCCTACCTTCGCCTCCAGATAGCTGGGATTGCACAAGCTTCATATTTTGCTTTGAACATTATATTTTGTTTATTAATACAATGAAACTTAGTTTAATCAAGAACTATTACATCAGCACATTCTGTGTCTCAGTTTCCCAATGATTGTATAAAATAAAAATTATATATTATAGCCACAAAATCTTATGTGATATTTAAAAATAGTATTTGGTGCAATCAGATTGGCGTAAAGGTCATTTTTACAACCAGATAAAATCTGAAAGGAACCTAAGCAATTGGAAGAAATTTGCTGGAAACTAACTTACAGTATTTGTCTTTGGTACCCCTGTTACTTAGATTTATATAGTACTTAAGAGGAAGCAAGCGTGCCTCAGACTGTTTTCTCCCACTCCCTCCTTTCCTGCTCTCTGAAATGTCTCTGACTCTGGCATAAAACACTGGTGTGCTCCTTTTTCTACAACCCAGTGTGGAATCTGACCTTCTCCCAGAGATAACCCTTAAGGTGCTTTGGTTGGAGCATCTCTTATGTAATCACTTGAGTGGTTTACCTTTTAATCAAATGATGTCAATTTAAAAAAGATTTTTCTTTAAGACAGAAACTTACTCAGCTCACTCTGTGGAGACAGTGCTCTAATTTAGAAAGATACAGGTTGGAGAGCATCACTAATGGCACATACTCGTGGAGACAGATGTTTTGAGTGTTACCTGAAGGCAGCTTAAACTGATTGCCAATTTGATTTGCCCAGTTCAGTCAGTACTTTATTGCCCTGGTCTCTTCAGCTGTTACATGAGACTTTTCAGGTAGTGTCCTTCCTGGAAGTATGCTTGTTTTAACTGTTGTTTATTTTCTCACAGAAAGTGCTTCAAACTAGGAATGTAAACCTAATAAAGAAGACTGTGCTAAAGATGCCCTTGCATGCTGTTATCCCATTGTTGCAAGAGGTAACTGCTGCTCTTTCAAGTGAGCCGTGGACCACTGTCTACCGGTGCTATTGTATGAGATTGTTTTAGTGTACCCCAACATGGAGCCCCAAACTCTTTACTTTTTTCCCCCTCTTTATGCCTGTGTGGTGCTCTAATATAATAATACTGCAACTATTACATGTTTTATTTTCTCTGTTTGGAATGTGAAGTTGGAGAGAACATTAAGACAAGTGGTCTATCCTCTGACCCCAGAAGTAACTTTCATGATTCTTGCAAGAGCTAGTGCCACCTTTGCTTAAGTAGCTGTTTAACTCTGTTAACAAAAGTAGGAGCAGGGAGGCGAGGAGAGGGAGTGAGGGACGGGACTGGAAACCCAGGCTTTAAGTGGTACCACATGTTTAAATGAATACAACTCAGGTGAAACTCAGGGTCTGTATTCATTCTGGGTGTCAGGAAAAGTAGATTCCAGAGGACTTCAGCTTAAGTTTTTAGTCATTTGTTAGAGTGGGGAAAAATCTCTTACATTTTACAGTGTACTTTATACAGAAGTATAATTCCACTGCAACAGTAAATGGTTGGGTACCTGTTATTAAATATTAGACCCGAAGAATGAATACTTTGTAAGTAGAAGTTGTACTTGAGTTATATTTGTTACTGATGAAGTGTTTTGTGAGAGTGGTTTTGGTAGCAGTGTATGCTATTTTTATATGTTGTTAGGAAAATTTAAAAACCCGTAGAGAAGTCTATTCATGTATTGGGCTGTTGTTCACTCCAAATTAAAATTTGCCTTCCCTGCCTTTTCTCCATACATTTTACGTAATTTTAAAATAGAAATAGTATCTACGCACGCCAGAGTTAGCTCTACTAGTGTACAGTACAGTTGCTCCTTTTCATATGTTCATAGATTGTCTTTGTTATTCCAGAAAGAATCTGTACCCATTAGTAGTGACTGTATGCCCCTTCCCATTTCTCCCTATTTATAGGCAATCACCAGGCTATATTTGGTCTCTATACATTTGCCTATTGGATGGTCATACAAACCATATATTTATGTCATGTATTTACTCTTATGAAAATGAATTCAAGTATGTCGTGTTAAGTAAAAATAGATGGCTAGATGGAAGAGCTTGTATAGCCATCATTGCATCTGGGGAATTGATGGAGAAAGGTTGTCTTTGCAATGCTAATGGCAACTGTATTTTCTCTCCTTTAGCTTACGAAGAGGTTGCAAGGACATCCCAATAGGTAAGCTGTTTCAGTGACTTAAGTTTCTTCTTTGACACAGAGCTTTACTCTGTAATTTACAGTGGTCTAGAACTCAGAATTTCCTGCCTCAGTAAAGATGTGAGCTGAATTGCTTTGTATCCTGGATGGAGGGATTGCTCAGTGGTTGTGTGCTTGCTTGACACTGTGTCAAGACCCTGGATTCTGTTCTAAGCCTCAAATTTCAAACAGTTCTCCTGTTGAGTATTACCTCCCTCCAAGTTTAAGTTGAATAAGTTTTATTCTTAAATTATTTTATTATATATTTTTTTAAAACAACAAACAAACTTCCAGTTATTCCAGCTTTTATCAGGTTGTCGGCCTTCAGGTCATTTTCTTCTTCTTCTTTTTTTTTTTTTTTTTAGCTTACCGACCAAATTATGTGGGGCTTTTCATACTTATTTTTGTTCTTTTGTTTTTCCAGACAGGGTTTCTCTAGTAACACCCTGGCTATTCTGGAACCTGCTTTGTAGACCAGACTGGCCTCAGACTCATAGATCTGCTTGTCTCTGCCTCTCAAGTGCTAGTTTAAAGGCATGTGCCATCATGGCCAGGCAGAGAAAGTCTGTTCTTTATCTGCATATAATCTTCAAACAAGTATTTGAAGGAGCTGAAAACAAACATGTGGGCAGTTTGCTAGAGAAATGGCCCAGCGGTTGAGAGCACTTCTTGCTTTTGCAGAGGATCTGGGTTTCATTCCTATCACATACCTGGTAGCTCACAACTGTCTGCATCTCCAGTTACAGAGGATCTATGCTTTCTTCTGACCGTGGACACCAAGCACACATGTACATACATGCATGCATGCAGATAAAACACCCATTTATATAATAAATCTATACGTAAAAGCAAAAAAAAAAAAAAAAAAAAAGAATGCCCCAAACTACAACCCAAAGGGAAATTGATCTAAAGTGAGAAAAGCAGAAACAGAGAAATAAAATGCAACACAGTTAATATGGTTAATAGGGTAATTAATAGGTAATATCTTAGCTTTGCAAGCATGGTATTAAAACAAAGGTTAGACAAGTTACAAAACTCAGCATTATCTAAAAGGGGAATCATATGTTCTTTACCAGTAGTAACAGACAGCTTATAATTTAACTACACTTTTTTTTCTTTTAAATCTGAGAAATGGAAAGAATAGCTTGCTTCTTAGTCCCCAAGATAATATACAAATGAATTTTCTAAATGACTACTGAAAAGTTTATATGGAGGCTAGATGTCAGAGAGAACAGAACCATGGGAAGTCATTGCATATGTAGCCAGTCAAGCTGTGGCTCGGCTACTTCTTTGTATGTTCTTAAGTAAATCCTAATGTCCTTAGGTCCTCAGTTTTATCAGCTCTAAAGGAAAAACACCTCTATCTTCAGTTATCTTTGTAAGGATAAAGAATGCATATTGAGTTATAATAATGTCTTAGTTCCTTTCCAGTTGTTGTGATAAAACACTATGACCAAGATAACTTACAAAAGAAAGCATTCATTTTGGGGCTTGCAGTTGCAGAGGCACAGATTTGATGACTCATGGCAGCAGGCAGACAGGAAAAGTCCTGGGACAGGAGCTGAGAGCTTACACCTTGATCCACTAGCATGAGGCAGAAAGGGTTAACTGGGAATGGCAGTGCATTTTGAAACCTCAAATCCCACCTCAGAGACACACCTCCTAGTCCTTCCTGAACAGTTCTACCAACTGGGAACTAATATTCGAACTTAAGAGTCGATAGGCCCATACTAATTCAAATATTAAAAATTTGGATATTATAAATACTATGCAGATACATATTATTATAAGCACATTGGTAGCTGCAATTCCAGTTTGATTTTATTTTAGAATATAGGACTATGATTGACAGTACAACAATACCAGGATTACATTAACAAATATATAGGATACCTCATCTATCTTTCTTTCTTCCTTCCTTTCTTTCTTCCTTCCTTTCTTTCTTTCTTTCTTTCTTTCTTTCTTTCTTTCTTTCTTTCTTTCTTTCTTTCTTTCTTTCTTTCTTTCT
>NW_026585644.1:35534819-35535057 GCF_907164565.1 Psammomys obesus
TCTTTCTTTCTTTCTTTCTTTCTTTCTTTCTTTCTTTCTTTCTTTCTCTCTCTCTCTCTCTCTCTCTCTCTCTCTCTCTTTCTTTCTTCCTTTCTTTCTTTCTTTCTTTTTCTTACCTTTCTTTTTTTGAGACACGGTTTCTCTGTTTAGTCCTGGTTGTCTTGGAACTTGCTTTGTAGACCAGGCACAGTCTGCTTCTGCCTCCTGAGTGCTGGGATTAAAGGTGTGTGCCACCACC
>NW_026585644.1:35535157-35612849 GCF_907164565.1 Psammomys obesus
TTCTTTCTCTCTCTCTCTCTCTCTCTCTCTCTCTCTCTTTCTTTCTTCCTTTCTTTCTTTCTTTCTTTTTCTTACCTTTCTTTTTTTGAGACACGGTTTCTCTGTTTAGTCCTGGTTGTCTTGGAACTTGCTTTGTAGACCAGGCACAGTCTGCTTCTGCCTCCTGAGTGCTGGGATTAAAGGTGTGTGCCACCACCGCCCTACCAGGATGCCTAATTTGTATAGCTTATCTTATTATTTAGGCCTCCAACTATTCAAACCTGCATGGTTTCAAGCCAGACAAAATTCCAGCACTTAGAAGGGGAGGTGAACACAGAGTTCCACCCCTCCCAAGTCGGCCACCACTGCCCAGCTTGGGTTTTTCATACTTTTGTGAAACATTTGAAATGGAAGTTGATATCTCAAAGATAGATACTAAGCTTTTAGTACTGTGTTGTTGGGATCTATAATACATGGTTTTTCACTTGTAGTTTCTAAAATTAGCTGTGTATGTACATGTAGGTGTAGGTGGGAGCCAGAAACTGGCACAAGGTGTCTTTTTTGATTTGGAGGTCTCTCATTGAATCTGGTACTTGCAGATCTGGCCAGCCTGGCTCCAGGGGCTGGCCAGCAAGCCCCAGGTGGCCCCATTTGCCTGTTGATGTTAGTGTAGAAGGTGTTCCTCTTTGTTCCTAGTACTGAACAAGGTGATTGGTGTGCTCAAATGTGATTACAAGATAAAAAGTCGTTTGAGTGTACATGGATGATTACTACTGTTTTAGTATCAGTTATTTATTTGAGGTAAAGCCTGGCTTTAGTCTTGAAATAGTAATTTTGGGGGGAGGTGTCCTGCTGGCAAGTCCACCTGCAAAAGTTAAATATTTTACAGAAATGTCTGCAAGGTTCCATGATAGAATGAAAGGCCTTGGAAATACAGTGCTTTGTGGTCACCTTCACAGACTTCCTGATCTAAGTTGTGTTTACTTTTGAGTCAGTGAACATGTTCTTTGATTGTATTTCTCTTCTTTGCTAGTGCTGTTTTAATGGTTCAGTGGCTGAAATGTGTGCTGACGATTCATGCATCGTACCTGTCCACGGTAAGTCTTTTCCTAGGGTGAATGTTTATGCTTTGGTGAGGATTAGAAACTAAAACTACTCTTTGCTTCCTTTAGAGAGTTATTTAGAGATTATTTCGTCATTATACTATTGAGAAAGGGTCTCAGTATGTAGCTCTGTGCTGCAGCTTCCTATGTAGGGCAGACTAGCCTAGAACTCGGAGACATCTGCCTGCTTCTTGAGTGCTGCATTAATGAATGTTAACTAACATTCATTAATGTGCACATTGTTGCACATATGCGCAACAGGGTTTTTCTGTGTAGCCCTTGGCTGTCTTGGAACTTGCTTTGTAGACCAGTCTGTCCTGGAACTCCCAGAGATCCGCTTGCCTTTGCCTCCAGGATGCTGGGATTAAAGGCATGAGCTATCACTTCCTGATAGAACATGAAATATTAGGTAAAGCCTTTAATCTCAGTACTCAGGACATAGAGGCAGGTGGATGTCTGAGTTCAAGGCCAGCCTGGTCTGCAGAATAAGTTCCAAGACAGCCAAGGCTATATTATGCAGGGATGGATCGATGGATAGATAGATAGATAGAATAAAAAAATTTAATGCCAGGAAAGTCAGTTTTTTATGTTACAGTATGATTGGGCTATTTGCATACATTGGTTTGTTTGCATGTGTTTGCTTGTTTTGTTGAGTTTCGTATTTTAAATTATGCTTATTTCTATTTATGTGTTGGGATTGCCCATAACATGGCATATGTAGAGGTCAGAAGACAGCTTGGCTCTCTCCACCATGTGGGCTTTGGTGATTAAATGTGGGTCATCAGGCTCAGGAGCAAATATCTTGTCTACAAAGCAAGTTCTAGGACAGCCAGGGCTGCATAGAAAAAGCCTGTCTTGTGTGTGTGTGTATGTGTGTGTGTTTCAGTTCAGTGGCCTGTTGTGAGGTTTTTTTAATTTTATGTGTATTTTATGAGTATTTTGTCTATACATATATTTGCCAGATGCCTGCAGAGGAGAGTTTTGGATATTTTGGAACTGGAGTTACCAGTAATTTTGAGCTACCATTTGGTGTTGGGAACCAGACCTTACTCTTCCAACTGCTAGGCCATCTCTGCAGCCTCATTCCATCTTTTGATTTTTTGGGAGTGGGTGGGTGGGGAGGGGTGAGGGCTTTACTTTGTAGCTTGTGCTAGCCTTGAATTCACTATGTAGTTGAGTCTGGTTTGTTCTCCAGCCCATCCATCTTTAGTTTCCTAAGCGCTGCAGTTACAAGCATGATGCAGCTAGCTATCAGTTATATTTTAAACTAAAAGTAAATTTTTATTTGCTTAGTATTTTACATTTTCCTGAAAAGTTTAGCATTTGCCTTAAAAAAAAAAACCTATCCATAATTAAGCTATAGATTCCTTCCTCTTACATGTATGTGTATAGTTTGCAGTGATGTGTGGAGACCCAGGAATCTTCCTCCATCACTTCCACCTTATTCTTTGAGGGAAGGTCTCAGTCAAACTCAATGTTTGCTGGTTCTGCTTAGTCTCATGAGGTTGGAATTGTAGGCAGATTGCCATCCCCCCACCTGACAGTTACATGGCTTCTGGGGGTGGGGCTTCTGCTTTTACAGTCCAACCTCTGAGCCATTGCTGTAGCCCAGCTTGCCTTTCTTAGTACAGTTTCTCTAATGTCCTGCCTGTTTACTGTGTACTGCTCTTTATCTCAGGATCCTCTCCATAGTGGTTCTAAATAGGCGTACATTCTGTTTTGACCACTGACAGAATATTGGAAAGGGGGAAGAAGCAACAGTAAGAATGGCATAGGACTCCTGTGGGCTAGAGTTTTCAGAGGTGAATTAGAGGTAGTATTGAGTAGAGTTGGAAGAGGTAATTGTTTTATGTTCAGATGTCAGAAATAAGGCCAGTAAAGGCTAATTTAAAGGACAAAGTACAGGATATTTTCCCCATCTACAGGGACCAACAAACAAACAAACAAATAAATAAAATTTCCGGTTTAATTTTTAAGTGTGATTGGCAGGGTTCATTAATAGATGAAATCTTCACAATGTTGTGTTCTGAGTCCACAAGAGTTCACCCTGCCCACTGCCCTACTTGATGGTTTGTGGATTTTTTGAGGTGATTTTCCCGCCGTGACATCAAGGGCCTTCTTAAGTTTGTGTTGTTGCTAGGCAATGTCCAAACACCCAGTGCCTCTAGAAGAACTGACACATACTTGTGTGGGGGCTGGCTCCTCCGGAAGGCTGAACATGATGGCGTGTGTTTCTTTAGAATGTGGTGCTGATGAAGTGGTCATTTGTTTGTCTGTTTCTCCAGTTGCCTGACCTGGTACAGCAGCTGGGGACCTTGTACCAGCTAATGGAAAGCAGAGTCAAAACGTTCCAGAAACTCTCACACCTGCATGGAAAGCTCATCCTTCTCATCACACAAGTGAGCAGATGGAATGTTTCCATCTCAGACTTGGCTGTGCTAGTGCAGAGGGGATGGGCAGTTACCTGAGTAGTAACACACTGAGTTCAGGAAGAAGTTGGCAAATCAGAGTCCCGGCGTTAGCCTGGAGCCTACTGGGTGACAGTGCGGAAGCTGAACTGTACACCCTCACCACTGGCTCGTTCCCTCTCCTTGGGTGGCCTTGAACATACTCTGTAGCTAAGGATGATTTCACTTCTGCTCAACCTGCAATTACAGGCCTGTACAAAGCACAGACCAGCACTCACCAGCTGAGCTGCATGCACCACCCCTCACCATTGTATTTTTAGCTCAGGGTGTTACTGGGAGCAGTAGTTGGAGGGCAGTAAGATACTCTAATCAGTGCATATGATTTCTGGATTCTCACACGTTTTTCCTTTCATATTTGTCCTGTGCTTGTTCCAAGTTGTCTGTTTGGGTCAGCCATTCCTTTGGGGGAGGCCAGTGGAGAAGGGTAAACTAGCTGAATGTTAGAGAGCTGGGTATGTTGTTGTCTATACTTGGAATAACCTTATAATTGCTTTATAATTCTGTCTTCCAGGTTACAGCATCAGAAAAAACAAAGAAAACGCTTTCCCCTGGACAGAATGCCAAGTTGGTGTATGAAGAAGGTAAAAATTGGCATAGAGAGGCAAACCCACTTCTCAGTACCCCTCAGTCACATAGTTTTGTTATCTTTGTATAAATACCCATGTATGGTCTTAAAATTTTTTTTTTTCTTTTAGTTTTTTGAGACAGGGTTTCTCTGTGTTGCTTGGCTATGCTGGACTTGCTTTGTAGACCAAGCTGGCCTTGAACTCAGAGATCAACCTGTGTCTGCCTCCCAAGAGCTGGGATTTCAGTGTGCGCCACTGCGCCCAGCTCTTTTTTTTTTTTAATCGATGTTTTGAGTTAGCATGCAGTGATGACTTTTGTCATGGAATCTTCAGACATATATGTCCTCATGCTTTTCCCTTGCTCCTCTCCCTCACTGCCTTACCCCATGTTGCCTTTGCTCATTGTACACATATGCTTTAAAACCTAGTTTCTGCATACAAATGAGAACATGTGAAGTCTTGTTTTGTCACATTTCTTCTATTACAATAGTCAAAACTCTGACAGAACCCAAGGAAAGGAGCAGACAAGTGATCTGCTTGACTGGGTGTTAGTCATAGAAGAAGTGGAAGTAAAGGAGCTTGAACTTAGACCGTGAGGTATTAGTGATCAAGAATGTCAGTGATCAAAACCGACCTAAAAGCCAATTGCTCTGACTGTACTTACTAGAGGCCAGAGAGAGGAATCAGCAGGTAAAGATGCTTGTTTCTAAGGCTGAGGACCTGAGCTTCAATCCCTAGGACCTCACCCAGAGACAGTTAAGAGTATTTTACGTGAATTTGTACAGTTAACATGTTAGTATAATTAAATATGAGGCTATTGTTAGACATCCTAAGTGTAGTGTATTGATGATAGAGCCTGTTGCAAAGTGTTACAGGTTACGTTGCCGAGTGTTACAAGGTGATACAGCACCAAGAAATCTGTTAGTACAGTGACCAGTTTTCCAGTTCAGTGGAGAACATTAGGCATAGAAATGAATTTGGAAGTACACCATCATACATCTCTAATAATCTCAGCAACCAAGGAATTGAAACAAAATTCCACATCAAACAGTATATATAATTGTGAAGCTAGGAATGAGATAGTAATGGACCTTTTTTCTAAGACTTTGGACTTTACATATATTATCTTTTGGTACATAATACAAAAGCTGACCTTCAGTCAGCTCTTATTAATAAGTGCTATGCAAATCAACAAGTGTCCTGGACACCAAGACCAGGGAAAAGGAGTCAGCATTATTATACCACAGTAACTAATCATAGAATGTTTAAAAAAAAAAAAAAGCCATAGCAGCAGTCAAAACTTGGAATGCTGGAAACTCTAAAAGGTGAAATAGAATGTATATAGAGAAAAATAATACACCTGTATAAACTAGAAGATAACCAGTAAATTTCCCTATATTTTAAAGTTGCTAGTAACCTCCAAATTATTTTGTTTACTTTTTTGCTTACTTATGAGTCAAGAAAAATCACAGTAATTGTGATTTAGATGAACAATGTTGGAAGTCTTACCTTGTATGTCAAGACTTAGTGCTGAAAAATCCATAGAACTGTGGGGAGTTGTAGACAGCATCCATGAAAGGCTTAGTCTCAGAGCTGAATTATTGAGGAAATGCTGCAAAGACTGACCATACGGTACACAGGACTGTGCTCATGTCACAGTATGTTATTTTGCTCTTTACACCTCGAATTGCACACAGCATGTTTGGGCTACTTTTCTGAAGGGAAAAAGCCTACTAAGCTTAACAGTGAGCTAACACTTCATGCAGTGATCCATTTTAAATTGAATAGCTGAAACTAGGTATTGGCAAGAGTTCAGAGAAGTGAGAACTCATAGACGGAGTGTGTATTTATTGTCTTTGGTTGGTTGTTTGGTTGGTTTTTTGAGACAGGGCTTCTCTGCATAATTGCCCCACCTGTTCTGGAATTCTTTGTAGACCATGGTGGCCTTGAACTCACAGAGATCTGATCTGCCTGCCTCTGCCTCTGGAGCGCTGGCATTAAAGATGTGTGCTACCATGCCTAGCTTTTATGTCCTTTTTATTGAGCATCTTTGTAAGGCATCAGAATTGAAGGTTGGTGTATTCACTTTCACCTGGGTACCACCTGGATACTTCCAGGCATTTACCTTAGTGACTGCCACTTTCATGAGCAGTGGGCCTGGGTACTCTTGAGGTCCTGTGATGGGTCTATACTGTGTGATGTTTTCTGGCCTCTATTTCTTGGAGCTAGATTTTCTTCATAGTGTTCAAACAGAGCACTAAAAGTTTAAAGCTCATAAAACCTTTTTCTTCTTCATAAAGTTCAAGCAGAACATAAAAGTTAAAGGAGGAAACAGACATGAGAAGTTTGTTTAAAAAAAAAGTACCACCAAAGAAACTTTTTTTTTTTTTGCTTTGGAAAATATTTTTCATATATATAACGTAAACAGCATTATTTGTAACTATTGTTTATTTTTACATTTAAAAATTGAGTTTTAATTTTTAATAAGATAACTATCTCATGAAACTTAACTCATAAATAAAAATATTGGGGGTTGTTGGCTTTGAAAATTAGTATATTAAGACTAAGAAGCTGGAGAAAAGTAGCTTTTCTCCATGTCAGAAGAGTTGTACAGATTTGTCCATCATAGTTTGTTTATAAAACATTGTAGCACTGTCTTATTAACAGTGTAGTTCATTAGTGGGCAGTGGTCTATTCCTTCAGCACACAGCATCATATAATATGTTCATGATGTGAGAAAATAGGAAGTAGAGTTCTATATTACGAACAAAAAATTGATAAAAAATTGGTCACAAAAGTAACTATACACATGTGTGAGAACACAAAGTCCACAAAAGTTTCAAAGTCCACAAAACAGTACCGTTTGAATATACACTCATAAATCAAAATTCAAAATGCTTGGGACCAGAAGTGTTTTGGATTTGGGGGATGTGTGCAAACACTTTTCACGTGTTTAGTATTTCTGATTTGAAAATCAGAAATAAAAACTGTAGCAAAACCAGAAATTCAAAGTGTTTTATGACTGCACACACATAGCTCATGGCTGCATGTCCTTTACCATTGTACCGCAGTGTGCGTGACACTGTGTCACAACGTGGTTTCTTTAGGGGGATGGGCTTGGCTGTGGGCACATGATGGCTTACATTAACTTTTTTCAGAGTAAGTAAATGTGCCCAGGATATTAATTTAAAGGGTAGGGACACTATTTTACGTATTATTGCAAAATATTTCCACACCTAAGCAAATTAATCGCCTTAGGAAAAAGAAAAGACGGGTTTGTTTGTTTTTTTTATAAAGCTCTGGCTGGTCTTGAGTTCACAGAGATCTGCCTCTCTCTGCTTCCCAAATGCTGGGACCCAAGAGCAGGCACTAAGCTGCCTGCTTAATTGCTTATGTGTGTATTTTGCCTGCATGTATGTATTTGTAAGCTGCCATTGTAGGTGCTGGGAATGGAGCCAGTGCTCTTAATCATTGAACCAGCTCTCCATCCCTAATTCTTGAATTTTTCATCCTTTTTAAAAGTTTTTTTCTTTCTCTCTCTTTTTTTTTTTTCCTTCTCCATACTGGGTTTCTCTGTGTAGCCCTGGCTGTCCTGGACTTGCTTTGTAGACCAGGCTGGCCTCAAACTCATCGGAATCTGCCTGCCTCTGCCTCTGCCTCTCTGAGTGCTGGTATTATAGGCATGGACCATCACGCCTGGCTATAATTTATTTTACGTGCATTGGTGTTTTGCCTGCATGTTTGCCTTTGTGAGGGATCTGAGAGTTACAGACGTTATGAGCTGGCTTGTCTTTCTGGGACTTGAACTGGAGACCTTTGGAAGAGCAGTCAGTGCTCTTAATTATTGATCCATCTCTCCAGCCCCTAATTCCTTAATTTTATCCTGTGCCAGCTTACCTTTATTTATTTATTATTTTCTTCTTCTTTAAACCACTTATGTCCACCCATGTGTAAAATGTCATGGCTTATTCAGACCAGACTTCAGCCTTGACCTGGCACTAACTCTGGTTTGTAAAAGTCTTACAGAGCTCCTGATGGTAGAGACTTGCTGAAAAGCCACCATTTGACTCCCTAGAATGTGCCTGTGTGTGCTTGTGGATTGCTTCTTCTGGGTTTCATTAAGTTTTATCCTGTAAATGCTGAAATTCTTTTGAACTGGATCTACAGTGTGAGGCTGAGTTGAGTTTCAAGTCACTTTTTGTGTGGGGGTCCATCATTGCAGGTGGATTTCCTTACTGCCTTACATGAGAGCTCAATTTTGCTTCTTTTTCCGTTTATTTCCCATGGTGCTTAGATAACAACTTAATTCTGTTATTTTGTACATTTTAGTGTTTTATTTCTCAAAACTGTATGTTTAACATAGCAGTTTTATTCTGTAACTAGTACTTGTTTTTTGAGACATGGTTTCTCTGTGTAGCCCTGGCTGTCCTGGAACTTGCTCTGTAGACCAGGTTGGCCTGGAACTCATAGAGGTCTGCCAGCTTCTGCCTCCTGAGTTCTGGGATTAAAGGTGTGCCCTCCCACTGCCTGGCTGGAACTGGTGCCTTTTTGCTGATGTTACAGACCACAAACCATGCAAGAGCATTTTTTCAGGTAGATGCATGGGCCATCATTTCTTGTGTAGAATTTTTACATGCCTACTGTGTCTATTTGGTGGTTCAGAAATGGCTGAATATTTTAAGATAATGTTTTATAGGGGTTGATACTTACCTTTATGCTTTTGTGCATATACATATTAAATTTAGGGCTAGTGGCTCATGTGTTGAAAACATGGTTGGTTCCCAGCATCCACATCAGGTTGCTTACAACTGCCTGCCACTCCCACTTCCTGTTTCTGCTGGCAGCTACACTTACAGGCGTGCACACAATTTAAAATTAAAATAAATGTTTAAAAAAGGAATAGTAAGCTGTTCAGTGGTGGCGCACACCTTTAATCCCAGCAGTAGGGAGGCAGAGGCAGAGGCAGGTAGATCTCTGAGTTCAAGGCCAGCCTGGTCTACAGAGTGAACTCTAGTACAGCCAAAGCTACACAGAGAATAGTAAAATTAAAAGCTGGGTTTAGAAAATGTACTCAGGTAATGTCAGCACGTGGGTGGCTACAGCAGGGAGACTGCAAGTTCAGGCCTTTCTGGCATACAAGATCCCAATTCAGACTATGCAAACAACAAAGAAAACTCTTCATTGAATAGTTGTCGGTATTGATGGTTGATAGCTCAGCATTTCATTAATAATGCTCTGTTTCATTATGTGCTCTGCTGTTCTCTTACAGAATCTTCTGAAGAGGAGTCTGATGATGAAATTGCAGAAAAGGATTCTGATGTGAGTGATATTTTCTGGTCCATCTGTTTTTTTCCCTCACTGTCTGGGCACTTCATGAATGCTTTCATTTGCTATCTCTCCACTAGGATAATTGGGATGAAGATGAAGAGAAAGACAGTGAAAAAGATGAGGCTGTTGATGAAGACAATGAAGAGGAAGATGAGGACACTGAAGACAAAGAAGAGAATGGGGAGGACAGAGAAGTGTCAAGTGAAAAAGAATTAAATGGAGATTCTGATTTAGATCCTGAAAATGAAAGTGAAGAGGAGTAAAGACAGAAGCAGTCATTCACACTGTGACCGCCTTGCCCGATGCTACCATGTCCTCCCAGGGAGGCTTGCCCCGTGCCAGGAGACAAGAGGCTGTCATATGCTTTCCAGTCACAGAGGCGATTTTCACACCTCCTTCCTGCCCTGAGTGCCCCAGACTCTTAACTGTGTAAATAAGAGTGTTTCATTCAAATGTTAATAAACTTTACACAGTAAATAGACACATTTTCTGCAATGTACTGACATGAGTGTCCAATATATGGTATATTTTTATAATACAATACTCTAGTATGATTGGTTCTATCAGAAACTGACTTAGGTGGAGATAGACGTGCCATAGGGGTCAGGAACTGGACGCCTGTGAAGGAGTCGGCTCTCATCTCAGGTTGGCAGCTTTCATCCAGTCCAGATGCCACACAGCACTAATGAATTATTTTTAATCTGGCACACCTAATTTGACATGGTCATAAAATATGAAGGAATAACAAATTTTAAATGAAAATGGTTGTGATTTACAGAAATAAAATCACAGTCTCCCTAGTTTGTCTACTCACTGGTAATCTGACATGGATCAGATTGGATATTTGGAGTGCTTCCCCAAATAACCACTTATTTTTTAAAGTGTCATGTGAGATATTTTTTTAAACAAAACAAAATAATGGTAATTAAAGAAGCAAAGCTTCAGCCATATTAAGGGATTGCTTGTCTGCAGACTGTAAGCACTCATCAGTGTACAGGTCAGGCTTGCTTGTTACCTGCAACTTTTTAAACCTTCAGTCACAGCTGCTTTTGAAGAGGTTTCCATTTTTATTTAAATTACTAATGGATCAGAGAACAATTGTTTATTTTTTTCTCTTTGGTTTTAGATATTAATAATAACCTTGCTGGAATTTTTTTCCAAAGAAACTATTTTTATAATTCAGTAATTTAACGTTTTCTTTCCTTTTCATTACCCACTCTTGGCAGGGCTGGGGTATTTGTTTATCTTTAAAAATGGTAAATCTTACTCAAGATTTTTTTATGTATGTATAAATAAGTATTTTGGTGTGCTCCACAGCTTTTCAAATTACCAGTAATTTGTCTTGTTTTTAAAGAGTGGGCTAGTACTGACAGATAGAGAGCTCGCTTCTGCAGAGTGCTGAGCAGATGCGTGTATTTTCCCGCCTTTGAATGTGTAAGAACGAGGAGCTGGGAGGACTTCCATCAGAAGCAGAGTAGGCCGCATAGCCGGAGATAGCCGGAGCGGGCAAGCTGCTGGCGGACCCATGTACAGTTGTTTTTGTCTGTAAATGGAGCTGTTTATGGCAATTTAATACCATTCTCTTTGTAAAGTGAATAAATACTCATCTTTACCCGGTGCGTGTCTCATGATATGTATAGAGAATGTACAGCTGTATGTTTGGCCTTTGGGCATATGATGTGAAGGTTTGTAAGGTGGTTTCACATCATTAGCATTCGTCCACAGGTAAGTACTTTTAAGTTTGCAGCAGGTGAAAGGAATAGGCATCTTGTTTTAAGTCTTTCACGAAGGATGTTTATTTGAGCCAGCCTCGTCTGGGTCGCAATTCCATATGTTTTAGAAATAAACAGGCATCTGTCTCTTATGAGGAAACAACAGGGGAAGTTTTTACTGTTGCTGTCTTTTGGTTTGGAAAAATCAGGCCTACACATTTTTTTCCAGTGATAAGAATAGTTCACTGTTCTATCTATTGAGAATGAAGTGTTGTCTAGGATCTTCTGGCTTTTTTATCATTGAGAAGTTTTGAATCCTGCAACCATAGGCGGGCCAGTGACCTCATATCCCAGCTGGTTGCCATGTTTACTCTCTTAACCTGGGTATTCTCCCGTATTTCATTTTTAATTTTTTAAATTTATTTTTTTATTAATTACAGTTTATTCACTTTATATCCCAGCTGTAGCCTCCCCTCATCCCATCCCCTCCCAATCCCATCCCCTCCCAATCCCATCATCCCTCCCTCTTCTGTGCCCCTCCCCCAGTCTGCTGATAGGGGAGGTGGTCCTCCCCTTCCCTCTGACTCTAGGTTGTCAGGTCTCATCAAGCCTGGCTGCACTGTCTTCCTCTGTGGCCTGGTAAGGCTGCTCTAAGGGGTAGGCTGGTGACTCCAGTCTCTTAAGTCAAAATAGAGTTACAAGTTAGTCACCTCAGGTACTTGTTACATTAGTGAGGCCCCTGTGGGAGGTTGGTGTGTGTGTCTGTGTTAAGGAAATGTATATAAATGTGGGATAAACGCAGAGGAAGGGGTTTGGTCTGGGAAAGGTACAGATTACATAAAATGTAATCGGGTTATTGAGAGCTGCGAACATTGGAGGGGGTGAGTCGAGCTTACCTGGGAGTTTCAGCTCTCTCAGTTGAGAGTCCAGGAAAAAACTGCAGTAGTCCATGACAGTGACTTGGGTTAGGATGGTATTTACAGAATTGGAGAAAACTGTTGTTGGGTTGTTTTGATGTTAAACTTTGTGGTGTTTGCTGCAAAGTTTGACAGGCATCAGCTGGCCACTGCCACTGTTGATGTTTTGCTAGGTCGATGACCATTGAAGCTGGTGTCATCTCAGACATCACTAACCTGGGTTAAAGGCATTTTCTAATAATTTGAGGTATTTTGCAGTGATGCTACCAACTAGTCATCTTGAGAGATTTGGGTGGAGATAGGGGTTTGGCCTTGACATGGATGTAACATTGCTCTTGAGCCACTGTGAGTTTCCGTGGTGAATAATAGGAATGGAAGCAGCACAAGGCATGGTGTGCGGTAAACAAGTGCAAAGAACAGACAGGTTCAAGGGACGATTTTATTGGCCCTTTGAAGGCAGCTGGGGCATAGAATTCAGTTTCCTTTTAATCTAGTATAGCGCTCTTGACTTGGTGGTACCACAGCAGCATTGCTTGTGCTCACAAAATTCAACACCACTGCACAAGCAGTGGTGAAACGAAGGCACAAGGTATTAATGGATTAACAAGCTTCAAGCTTGTTAATTTTATTCAGACAGTCCTGCAGCGTAGGATGGCTGTGAGCAGTGGAGCTGGTGCAAGCTGACTGGGTGGGTATGCAGACAGACCACTGGTATTGGTCTGTAGGTTGTTTACTTTTTTTTTTTTTTTAATGCTTCTGACAACACCAAATTACAAACGCTGTTGTCTGAAGCATTTATAGTTTCCTGCAGAGGGCAATATAAAATGAAGTTTTGCTTGAATGGAGTAGATTGTTAAAAGGTATGAATGTCATGAAAAGTGAAAGTTGGTGCATTCCTGTTGTAATCACAGCACTCAGGAGGCTGAGGCAGGAGGATCCTGGGCTTAATAAGCCCACACGGCTTTATTACAACCTTATCTCAAAACCCACACAGTTGGCCCAGTATGTTTTAGGTTATTGTGGCCTAAAGCAGAAGAATTCCTCCGCTTTACTGGTTTAAGAACTGAAGGTTCTCAGGAATAAATAGTACAAGTGTTTGCCTGGCCTGTCCCATAACAGTTGTAGTCAGTTTTCTAGTTAGAATCTTCCTGGATCTGGGGCTGGTGGTGAGTGGAGGGAGAATGTGGCCCTGTTACAGGCATTGGGCATGTCACAGGCAGTCATGACAGTGAGGTTTGACTTTTGTTTGACTTTTGACCACCACAGTCTGGTGGTCACAGTAGCATAGTGCTGGGCCGAGCTTGGTGTTTGTCCTCATGGCTAGAGCAGAGGCACTGTCGCAGTTGAGTTACACAGTAACCCACTGGATGGTTGATCTTGAGCCACCTGTGGCATTGCAGTAGAGAAACGGACAGGAGTGTCTGCACAGCTGATGGCAAGGACAGCTGTTGTCTTCCCCAGTGGTGGGTTTTGATGTCTTGGCTTTATTAAGGGCAGTGCTAGGCCCCACCCAGGTCTTCTCTAACAGGACAGTGACTTCATCAAGATTTGGGTATGTTGGGTCGGTCTCCTTAGGTACCATTTAAAGCTGTGTGTTAGGGTTGTGAGTCTGGCTAGTTTGCTTGTGATTGTGGGCACCCCAGCTGTATATGTGGTTGTACCCGAGGAACAGATAGTAGATTCAGCTAGATAATTATTCCCAGTCTGGCAGAGCCCTTTCCTTGATTGTCATTAATACACAGGACAAAGATGAACATTCTGTTTTTAGGTGTAAAATTCTGTGTATTGGGCGGTCACATTGTAGAGTTGGCAGCTTGTTTAATTGGTGACTTGAGAGATTTCGGTATGAGAAAGGTAGGTGCATCAGCAGAATACAGTTCAGTTCATCCTGAGAGGAGATTAGACCAAGGGGCAGGAAGAAGATGGAGTGCCAATCCTGGGTTCACACCACAGTGTCTACTCCATTACTGTTCTGGTGTGACAGGAGAGTAGCCACAGCGCCACTGCCTCAAGGATGCATGAAACTGAGGGAACCTTGGGTCAGGTGTGGACCTGCTTCCGGTGGTTATTTTCAGATTGTTAGACATCTCCCCAGTGTGAGAAGGAAAAAGAAAGGTGTGAGTTTTAGAAAAAAAAAAAAAAATCTGTTTAAGCCTGGCTCTTTAAAGAAACAGCCCTTTGGGTAAACAAAATTCTTTTCTAATGGAGAGCTTTGTTTAAAAAAATACTGTTCTAACTTGATAAGCATCCATTTGTTGATGAAATGGGCTAATTCAAGCCAAGTTAAACTATATAAATGCAGGTGTATTGGGGATAGGTCTTGGGTATATTCACTGTCCCAAGGAACAGGGCTAGAGAAGTTGCCATGCAGAGGGAAACAGAAAAGTGTGTGGGGGTGGGGGAGAAAGTGTGTTTGCAGAGAGGGAGGGAGGGTGGAGACAGGGAGAGAGATAGGGAAACTATATGGATTATATATAGGGAAGCCCATGCCTTGGGCTGGAAAGTTCAGGATAGAGTGGGGTATGCCAGCCGTGCCCTATAATGGGTAGGGACTGAGGGATGCTGGAAAAACCTGGAGACCAGGTCTGCTTTAATATTGAGGCACCTCAGCTGCTTGTCCAGGGTCTGAACCCCAGCATAACCAACAACAAATGCTGGAGGGCATGTGGGGAGGAAGAGGGAACCCGTATTCACTGTTGGTGGAATTGCAAACTAGTGTAGCCAGTATGGACATCAGTGTGGAAACTTCTCACAAAGCTAAAAATAAATCTACCATATGATTCAACTTCCCCGACCCAAGGAACAGGACTAGAGAAGTCGCCATGCAGAGGGAGACAGAAAAGTTCGAGATGGGGTGAAGGGGGGAGGCTGTTCACAAAGAGCTTGGCAGCTGCCCAGAGGTCTTCCTCCACAGTCCTAAGCAGCCATGACACTGATGATCAATATCAATGACCCTGAGGGTCCAGTAGTGGCAAGCACACTTTGGTGGTAACCAACAGCTCTCTAGCTGGTTTTAAGAACCACTCAAAAAGAGGGAAACCATGTCTGGTACTAGAAACCTAACTATTCAGTGCTAGTGAAGTCATGGTTATTAGAGGAGAACTTATGTTAATTTACTAAACCAGCATAACCCTTAACAACGTTCTATGAACCTTTATCCTTATAGGACCTAGTCTTCACCCCTCAAGAAAATCTGTCTCAGCAACACACGGAGACCACTACAGAAAACCACAACCAATCAAAATACAGAGTTGTAGAGCCCAGTCCCAAGGGTTACACCTACAAAAACACTCCTTCGCCTCAGGGAAGGGCGAAGAAGGGCTGGAAAGACTGTAAAAGCCAGAGAGAGGCTCAGGGAGTTTTCTGTGAGACTGTGTCTCCTAGTAAGGTCAGAAATTACATCCATCTCACCAATATGACTGCCGAAACATGAGCTGAGCCAGGATGACACCAATGGACACGCCAAAGACAGAGAAAAGCCCATGAGGCCTAAACTCTACACAACTGTACAGAGCTGAGGCAAGCTGGGAGTAGGAGAGGTGGAGTTCTCCAGGGAGGAGCGCACCAATTTGTTCTCCAGCAACAGCAGTCAGCCCTGAAAACAGACACACAGGTAACACTCTGGATCGAACAGGTTCTCTTTGGTGTGTACGTAATCACACATATTTGCGTGCAATAACGGTTAGTGAGAAGAGAGGCCATGAATTTGAAGGAGAGCAGGGAGGGTTTGAAGGGACAAAAGGAAAGGGAGAAATGCAAATAAAGTATAATCTTAAAAGGCAGAAGTAAAAAAAGATATCATATTGTTCTGAAAGTATGGCATTCTTGACGAGATCTAGAGAATACCAAAAGATAAAGAAGGAAGAGAGAGCTATAACGGCAAGTAACCACTCTATCGTTTTTTTTTCCCCCTCTTTGTGTGAGCATACGTTTTCTGTGTGCATGGGCGCTCTCATGACGTGTGTGGAAGTCAGAGGACAACTTGTGGGCAGATCCCAGGGGTCAAAGCTTGGAAAGAAGTGCATGAGCCATCTTGGCAACCCAGCATTAAAATCTACTTAAATTAGGCAAGTAATGTAGAATGCATGTCTCTAAAACGATGGTTCTCAGCAGGTGGGTTGCGACTCCTGAGGGGGTCGAATGACCCTTTCACAATGGTCGTCACAAATATTTACAACATGATTAATAACAGTAGCAAAACTACAGTTGTGAAGTAGCGAGAGAGATAATTGTATGGTTGGAGGTTCCGACCTATGAGGAACTGTATTAAAGGTAGTAGCATCAGGAAGGCTGAGAACCGCTGCTCTAACTAGACGATGAAGGCTGTGGTTTGGCTCAGAGCCCCGCTGCCCACTGCCTCTGATCCTCTTCCAGAGTCCCAACGGAGAGCAGCTGCATGGAGAGCTAACAGCAGTTCTTTTTGGGTTTGATCCTCCCATAATTTCCCCCGAGACTCTGCATGCAGACTGATGAACTGGTGAGCTGCAATTGGTTTCTGCTTCTCCACATGGATGGGCATTTCCTGATCAATGATATATATATATGGGCTGTTGTCAGCATCGTGATTAAAAAAAGGATGGTTCCTGGGCCCTCATGTTCCTTGTGTAGGTGCTGTGCTAGCATCTTTCTAGGAGGCGGAGCTGGATTCTTGACTTCAGGAAAGATGGCTTGTTTGGAGGTTTGAGCACATGCAGCAATGAAGGCGTAGAATGCTTGGCAACAGGTCACACTGTGTGCGCCCTCAAGAAGCAGGGAGAGATGGACGCTGTGGCTCTTTGCTTTCTGTAGCTTCCTCTTGATTAGATCTGGGCCCCCACCTCATGGATGGTGCTACCCACATTCGAGGAGGGGTTTTCCTCCTCAGTTAAACCTCGTTGGGAAGGTCCTCACAGGCATGCTCAGAGTGCCTCTAAGTGCAGCAAATCTGACAATGGTAACTATCACAGATGGTACATGTAGGCTGCGGTACTTGAGATTTCCATCAATCTGGCAGGTTGCCTCTTTGGTTTTAACAGAGGTGATGTTTCTTTCACATGGCAAATCCTCTCCTGACCCGAGTTAAACCTAAGTCCAATGGGAAATGATTTGCTTTTTGACCAGCTAATAGGTTGATGAGAATTTGATTTCTTGGACTATTGTAACTCTTTGTTACAATATTTGTTTAGAAGAGTCAGAATTGTTACCATTTTTAATCAATTACTTATTTTATGTGTGTTGTTTTATCTGCATGTATGTCTGTGTGAGGGCTTTACAGCCTCTGGAACAGTTGTTAGCAGCCATGTGTGTGCTGGGAATTGAACCCTGGTACTCTAGAAGAACAGCCAGTGCTCTTAACCACTGAGTGATTGCTCCAGTGCTCCCCCCCCCATTTAAAAAAAAAACATTTGAAAAATCATGTCTCTTGTCTCCACCTTTCCAGGCTTCCAATTTATCTTGGAAGAAATGACCAGAGCCTGAAGAATTTGCCAGCTCTTACCTCATGAACAAGTGATTCTTTGTTTCTTTCTTTTCAAGACAGGGTTTCTCTGTGTAGCCTTGGCTGTCCTGGACTTGCTCTGTAGACCAGGCTTGCTTTGAACTCACAGCAATCCTCCTGCCTCTGCCTCCCTGAGTGCTGGGATTCAAGGTGTGCGCAGCCATGCCGGGCTGTTTATTTCAAACTTCTGGTTATATATACATGAGGACTGGGGTCTGCTCAGTGAGAGCCTCTTTGGTAAGGACTGTTGGACACCTCTTCCCGAACAGCTCTGTGCACAAGTGGTTCCAGTTTTCAAGTGTCCCTGGAGTGGGGGACGTCACTTAGGTGTGAGGATGGTGAGGATGGGTAGGGAGACAGCGGAAGGGCTGATTATGATACTAAAGACGGTGAAAGGAATGTAGCCAGCTTTCACAATGAGGGGTTACAGGAGCCACAGGAAAGCACTGATTTTAGCCAGCGACCAGGATGGCTCCAGGGCTTGAGGGAGAGCCTTTTGGGAAGTAGGGATGTTCAAAGGAAAGGCAGAACAAATAGTTGCTTGACGGATGCATCTAGAAACCTGCAACAAGAACTCCTTAGAAATGAGGCTTTCGATTCAGTTAACAGAGATTTCTGCTTGTTAGAGATCAAGTGGGTGAGGTGGAGAGAGCTTGGCAGTTTTCAGGACACAGAAATCCTTCTAGTGGGCATCTTGGCTGTGGATTTTACAGTCTATTCCTGTGTGCTCTTCCAGTCTCGTGAACATAGTAGAACTACTTTTAGGCCTAGAGACAAGGAGTGCCAATAAAAGTCTCCCCTGGCTTCTCTATCCTGTTGTCCTGGTTTCTTTTTTGGGAGTCCAAGTGTAAATCGTCAAAATTAAAGTGAACCGCTAGGTGTCAGCCTTGCTCCGGGCAACTCTCGTAATTGCGCGCCAGTACCGGCTGAAGCGGGGCTGCCTGAGACCGCTTCCCTGGTGAACCTGTTAGCTTTCTGGGGAACAGCCTTCGGGACCCCAGGGAAACTCAGGGGTGCTTGCAGCTCTTTCTTTTCTGGAATCCATCCCAATCTGGAGGACGCCGGGTCTTTTGGTGGTGGCTGTGCCCCCAGCTTCTCTGGGATAGGGAGCGCCCCTGCTGAGCTGATATTCCCACACCCCGGACCTGAAGGCACCCACACAGGAGTAATCCGAGCAAACACCCAGCTGGCAGAAGCAGCATGGCGTCTCCTAGCATGTAACAGTCAAGCTCCGCGGCCTTCTTGTTCCCCATCATTATCTTAAGAGGAACCACCTGAGCAACAGAACCAGAAAATATGAACACAGGGAACTTCCCAGAGACTCATACTCCAACCAAGGACTATTCATGGAGATAACCTAGAACCCCTGCACAGATGTAGCCCAAGGCAGTTTAGTGTCCAAGTGGGTTACATAGTAATGGGAACAGGGACTGCCTCTGACATAAACTGATTGGCCTGTTCTTTGATCACCTCCCCCTGAGGGGGGAGCAGCCCTACCAGGCCACAGAAGATGACAATGCAGCCACTCCTGATGGGATCTGATAGACTAAGATCAGAAGGAAGGAGAGGGGGACCTCCCCTATCAGTGGACTTGGGGAGGGGAATGCGTGAAGAAGGGGAAGGGAAGGTGAGATTGGGAGGGGAGGTGGAAGGGGCTTATGGGGGATACAAAGTGAATAAAGTGTAATTAATAATAATAATAATAATTAAAAAAAAAAAAGAGGAACCGCCTGTGCCGGGCAGCAGAGGACATGATTTTCCCGAGTGGACTTTTTCCATAGAGCTAGGATTTCACATTTCCTCAGCCGCAGCGTGAGCGGTAGAATTCTTTTTGTTGTTGTTGTTGTTGTTTGGTTTTTGTTTGTTTGTTTTTTTCACTTGGCTTCTTCTCCAAACTTTTGAAAACTTCAAATATACAGAAAGATGAAAAGAATAAGTCGGGCATGCTTTTAATCCCAGCATTCTGAAGTCAGAGGCAGATGGCTTTCTGAGTTTGGGGCCATCTTGGTAAACACAGCAAGCCGCAGGAGAGCCAGGGTTATAACGAGGCTGTCCCAGGAACAAAACCAAAGGCAAAACAAACAAACAAACAAACAAACAAACAAAGAATAATAGGATTAGTCATTGCATACAGAACACTTAACACTGTCAATATTTTGTCTACTCTGTATCTATGTGCCTGTGTTTATTTTTGCTGATGTATTAGAAAGCATGTGAGAGATATCATGACCCTGTAAGAGCCTCAGCATGGCTTCTTACATAACCACCTCCTCTCCCAAAGTTGAGGGTATATTTCTTGTTTCTTTTCTTTTCTATTGTTTAGGTGTTTTGCCTGCATGCCTGTCTTAGTGCCAAGTTCATGCAGTCTCTGCAAAGACCAGAAGAGGTCATCAGATCTGGTGCCATGGGATCTGGTCCCAGTAAGCCCAGGTCCTCTGCAAAAGCAGCCAATGCTCTTGACCTCTGAACTCTCTCTCCAGCCTCAACATCTCTTAGTATTATAAAATTTCCAACTCTCCTCTCTCTTTCTCTCTCTCTCTGTCTCTGTCTTTGTCTCTCTGTCTCTTGTTTCCTCTCCCCAGGGTCTCAGTATGTATCCTTAGCTGTCCTGGAATTCTCTATGTAGACCAGGCTGGCCTCAAACTCACAGAGACCCACCTGCCTCTACTTCTTGAATGCTGGAATTAAAGGCATGACACCCAGCTGTATTTTATGTCCCAGATGTGCTTGTTATCTGGTTTTATTCCTTGAACTAGGATCAGCCAAGGTTTACTCTCTGAATCTGGTTTTTAAGTAGAAAACTTCAGCTGAGCACAGTGATAGAGGCTTGTGGTTTGAGGCAACTTAGCAAACCCTGTCCCCCAAAATAAAATGGTTCTTTTCTTAGTTCTTTTCTTTTTTGAGGCAAGGTCTTACATAGCCCAGGCTGGTCTCAGACTCTCAATGACCTCACTCCTGATTCTCCTGTCTCTGCCTCCTCCTCAGTGCTGGGTTAAAAAGTGTCACTGTGCCCTGTATACTTGCTTTTTTTTTTTTTTTTTAACAAAATTAAGACTTATTTTTATTTATATGTATGTGAAGTGTGCATTTCTGCATGTGTGTATACCACATGTATGCAGGTGCCCACAGAGGCCAGCAGAGGGTGGAGGAGCCCCTGGAGCTGCACTCACTGGCAACTGTGAGCTGCCCAACGTGGTGCTGGGAATGGAGCTCCGATCCTGATCCTCTGGAGGAGCAGGAAGTACTCCTAACTGCTAAGTCATCTCTTTAGCTTCAGGTCTTATCTCTCTCTCTGCTTCAAGTAAGGTCTCACTATATAACCTCGCCTGGCCTGAAACTTGCTATGTAGACCAGGCTGGCTTCAAACCCAGAGATCTGCCTACTTCTGCCTCTTGAGTGGCTTGTTTTAAAATGCATTGTTTAAGTGAATGGGCAAAACCAGATTTTTTTTTTTTCAAAAAATTTGAGGCTTTATTCATTAATTTATAGCTTTATTATTTTCTTAAGCAATGCAAACACACCACTACATTATACACATTAAAACTGGTAGCTCTTATCTCAAATTGTCCTCCAGTGGCCCCAGCACAGTTGACCCTGGGCTGACCTGCCATGTCTTTTCCTGGGAAGAAACTGAGTGTTTTGAAAGTTCTAGGGTGTCCAGGTCAGGCCCAACCCTCTGTGGCTTTGGGCAAGCCATTTACCTTCTATACGTTCAATTTTTTTTCATCTACAAAATGAAGACTGGATAGAGCACTTCAGACAGAGCCTCTGAAGAGGACCTAGAGCAGCACTGCACAGGGCCCAGGCTAAACCACAGTCCCAGAGCCAGGTAGGCAACAGTGCACAACTGATTCTTCCTGCTCCAAGGACATTTTAATTTAATGTATTTAGGAAAGATTTATTGTTATTACTTTTAAATTGTGTGTCTGTGTGTGGCTATATGCATGTGAGTTCAGTGAGGTGCCCAGTGAGGCCAGATATATCAGATCCCCTGGAGCTCGAGTTGCAGATGGATGTGAGCTACCCGACACGGCTGCTGGGAACCAAACCCAGATCCTCTGCAAGAGCAATGTGTATTAGCAACTGCTGTGACATCTTTTCATTCCCCCTTAACCCCAAACATTTTATGTGTTTGTTTACTTGATTTTGTGTGTAGGTTGTTATTATCATTAATATTATTGGTTATTGCAGTTTGTTTTTTGAGACAGAGTCTCTCTTTGTTGCCCAGGCTGCCCTGTGCCCAAGCTGTCCTCCTGTTTCAGTCTTTCAGTTACTTGTTCTACAGGTGTATCTAGCCATGCCTAGCTTTCTAATTCTAATGATATTAATATCACCCCATCCTCTGGGCTTCTTTTTCAGTAAATAAATATAACAAGTTCTATGCTTGGCTGCCATCATCATCTGTTCGCTTGTAACACAATCCCTCAGGATGGGTAGGTAAGTTTTTTGTTTGTTTGTTCGTTTGTTTTGAGACAGGGTTCCTCTGTGTAGCCTTGGCTGTCCTGGACTCACTTTGTAGACCAGGCTGACCTGGAACTCACAGAGATCCACCTGCCTCTGCCTCCCAAAGGGCTGGGATTATAGGCGTGTGCCACTGCACCCGGTGATGGGTAAGTTATGAAGATAGAAGGTTTATTTTGTGTCTATGCCTGGTTGTCCATTCACCTGGGCTGCTGAGTCTATCTCTGCCTGTCTGCCCCTGGCTCTGAAGGAGTGTGCTCTTTATATTCAGCTGTCAACTGACAGGTTCCAAAAATTGATTTATATCCATGGTTACTGTCACCCAGGAGAACAGCGAGAAACAATAGTGTTTTCTTCCATTCACATCGGATAGAGCCAGAGCCTGAAAACTCTCCAGCTGCTCTCCCTCTGGCCAGCCTTGGCTTGTCCTCTCCTGGAAGATGTGTGTATTCATCATCCCATTCCCTCTCCCTTTCCTAGAGAGCCTGTGCTGCGGGACTGAGCCACTGGGGACCAGCAGCTTGGAAAGGAACCTGGGCAGCATCTCTGGTAATCTGGGAGCCTGGAAACGTTTGTCAGGCACTCGGGGGAGGGCTCAAAACCACTCCAGTAGACTTGGGTTGGTGGCTGTTTCTAGTTTTAAAATTGGATTTGTGGGGGGCATCTTTAGCAAACTTCCTTGTGGTTGCCTCTCTCCCTTGTTTCTGGTGGTGGCTTGAGGGGAGCTATGAGGACATTTCTAGATCTGCTGGAGAGAGAGAGACAGAGACAGACAGAGACAAAAACAGAAAGAGACAGAGAGGGAGGAAGAAAAAGAGAGAGGGAGAAAGAGAGAGCTGGACAAATGTAGGTTCTGGGGATCTGATTTTTCTTATGGCCTTAAGTGTTACAATATTTGTATCTGAAGTGAATAATAAGTTTATTATTTGGTTATTTTCAAGCTCTGGCTGGTTGCCTTGAAATTTTTGCAATGTATGAGAGCTGAGATTTACAGGCATTCTTTGAAACTCTGGTCTTCAGAACCTTTCATATACAAACTGGTGTCCATAATGGCATGGATTTGGAAGTGGCTTCCTGCTCCTACCCTACTGGTGCTCAGCTGCTCTGAGAGGGAAGAAATGAGCACAGCACCGTTTACTTCCATGTCGTCTATGCTTCCTTCTCCTTAGAACCTATTTTTGCTTTCACATTTGTTCTACAAAACTGAGCTGGAGAAGTGCTGGACCGCAGGGTCTCACTGGCTCTGGGGCAGCCCCGGCCAAGGACATGATTCAGGACATGCTGGGAGAAAGCATATGAGTAACCTGGAGTTCAGGGGATTATGCCTTCCATTTCCTCCGGATGCCAGAATTTCTGATCTGGAAAGGCTCTTGGTAGGGAAGGTAGGTGGGTGAGGGTTGGTGTAGGAAGAGCCTGGATCTCCAGTGAACGTTCTAGAAGGTTACCTGGCTTCCTGAGCATCAGGGGGCCTGGATCTTTCCTCTGAGTGCTGATGTTGGAGCTGTGTGTTTAGCAGTTGACGCTCCTCCACTCCGAGCTCCTGCAGCCTGGTGGCCATGGCGGCTTGTTACTCCGCCAGTGGCTGAAAGGTGTTCTGACATTCCTCTGAGACCCCGTTCTCTGTCTTCACCATTACTCATGAGATGTGTTCTGGAGGCCCCTTGTTAGGCCTTGTTCTGGCTAATTTTATGTCAACTTGACCCAAACTAGAAGCATTGGAGAAGAGGGGGGCTTCCATTGAGAAAATGCCTCCAAAAGACAGGCCTGCAGACAAGCCTGTATGGCAAATTCTTAATTAGTGATTGATGGGACAGCGCCCAGCCCATTGTGAATGGTGCTGTCCCTGGGCTGGTGGTCCTGGGTTTTATAAGAAAGCAGGCTGAGTAAGCCATGAGGAGCAAGCCAGTAAGCAGCACCTCCCTATGGACTCTGATTCAGCTCCTGCCTCCAGGTTCCTGCCATGTTTGGTTCCTGCCCTGTTTTTTTTTTTTTTTTTTTTTTTTTTTCAGTGATGGAGTACAATGTGGGCATGTAAGCCAAATAAACCATTTCCTCCCCAACTTGTTTTTCAGTCATGGTGTTTTGTCACGGCAATAGAAACCCTAAGTCAGGTCTGCAGGGTTTCTGATGGGAAATCCATTATCGTTCATGTCATGGTCCTTTACAGACAAAGGCCTTTTCTTTCTACTTGTTTCCAGGACTCTGTTTTGGTTTCTAATTTTCTGAACCCTGATTATGGCATGCCCTTAGCATGGCTGTGGATTGCTGACATCCTTCTCTGGTGTGCCGAGGAGAAGCGATCTTAAGTAGGCATGGCATTTTACTTTGCTCGTGCCCCTCCCCAGGCTTGGTCCAAAATCTGACTGTCTTGCTAGCCTTATTTCTAGGGGAGTGGCCTTCTTCTGTGCTGGAAAAGGCTCACTGAAGTCCACACCAAAGATGTAATCTGGGTTCAAGTGGGCCAAAGTACATTATCAGTGCAGCGAGTGGGATGTGCTAGGCTCTCTGTGTTGGTCCTCACATCCTCCCTCCTCTGTGCCTGAGGCTCTTACACAGTTGTATTGTAGACATCACAGGGTCTAAGATAAGAAGAACTTCACCAGTCATTCTTGATCCAGTGGCTCAGAATGTCTTCAACCCTCGATTTCTACCTTCATTCTTTACTTCTGTTTAACTTTTATGTATGTATTCATACTAGTATCCCCTCCTCTTCATTTCTGCCTCCCATTCATAATTTTCTGATAAACAAAAATCCTCCTGTTTTCTTCTTTCCTATCCCATCCTATCTCTTTATTCTATCTTATCTAATCATACCCAGTCCATCTATCATCCCATTCTGTCCTACTCTGCTTTATTGACTTCATCCCATTCCATCATCCCATGCTGGACCACCATCCCCTCTGTGTGTAACCGAGAAAGCATCCTTCCTCAAACCCTTTGCTGTGGCTGTGTGATGGAAGTTTCTCCTGTCTGACACCCTGTTTGGAGGGAGGGGAGAAAGGAGAACAGGTACATTCCCACACACCCCATGGAGGCAAGCACTTGGTTTCATAGGCCAGGTCTGAGGGTAAGGACTACCGTTAGGGTACAAGAGTGAAATCTGGTGGTCCATGAGCAGCCAGGTCAGTTTGGAGGTGGTGCCACTTGCCTCTGTCTCTGAAAAGTGGCATGTGGAAGTGAAGAAGGTCAGCCCTCCTTTCTGGCCATTGGAGGTCACCCAATGTATGAGGCTCTTAGATACGAGTGGCAGTTTGGAAACCTAAGGAAGGCATGGGCTCATCAGAAACCACAGAGTAAAAGAGTAGACTCTCTTCTGTCTCCTCGCCTGGCGCTTGTGGCCTTGTCACATAGATTTTTCTTCATCGGTGCTCAGCTGCTCCTGATAGGTACCACATGAGACAAAAGCATGAGTTTCCTACCCCTCTATTACACCTGTTTCATGTAATTGCTAGCCATGGCTGGGGCCATCCTGGTTTGCCATGGCAAAGTCAAGAGGATCAGAACTCCACAATCCGCCATTTTCATAGCGCAGGCTCTGCAGGCTGGAAACAACTTCTGGTCTTGGTGTTAGCGGTATGTCTCAGAGAAGATGAGTTCTTAGGGGTTAACTGTTTCCTCTCCCACTGGACTCAGGTCTCTCTTTAGTCCTATGGGAGCGTGGATAGTGAGTGATGGCTTCAAGAGATACAGGATGTAACCCAGCTCCCATGATTCACAGGGTAGCATGTGTGGCTGGTTGGCTGTGCTGGGAGTCAGTGGATGAACGGAGATAGTGTGGGGATATTTGTATGAAAGGGAAGGAAGGGTCTCCAGGGGGAGAGAATAGGAACAAAAAGAGGAAGTTGTGCGGTTGTCACCCAGAGCCAGCTAGGCAGAGCAGAGGCCCTAGGCTGAGCGTGGGTATGTCATCTTACACTATGCCCAGCTGGTGTACATGCCCTACAGAAGGGCACGTGCCCAGGCCAACTGCATCTTCCCATCGCTAGACATGGACCCTTACCCACCTCGAAGACTGGCAAAAGCAAGGAGGCTCCTTGGTGACATGTTTGTTGAAGTATTAGACCCTAACAATGGTTCCCAACCTGTGGCACACGACCACTATTGGGGACTCAAAAGACTTTTTTTTCATAGGGGTTGGCTAAGACCATTAGAAAACACAGATATTTATATTACAACTCATAACGGTAGCAAAATTGCAGTTATGGAGTATCGATGAGATACTTTTATGGCCGGGGGTCACTGCAGCATGAGGAACTGTCATTTCAAGTGTTCATACAGAAGCTACTGTGAGGCTGGCATGAAAAACAAAACAAACAAAACAAAACAAAACAAAAGGATGGAGCCGCTATGGAAGGGATGTGGGTAGGTTCTGTGGAGACGGTGCACTCTGCCTGCATAGTGAGTTGGGAAGGCGCGTATCTGGCTTCCTACCTAAGGCACACAGAGGCCAGCCTGTTGTGTGGCCATTCTTCCCAGATGCTCACAGCTGGAGCATTAGAAAATTGAATAATTTAACAGGCTTCACTTTCCCCATCTGTAACAGTTGGTTTCTTCCCACTGAGAACCCATTCGGGTCTCTGAAGGCCAGGCTCAGGAATTGGGCAGCAGTCAGCTTCTCCCCTAGAGGGGACCCATTGGTGCCCTCCAGTGGGACCACCGCTCTTTGCAGGTATATCTAGTTGGTTTTTGTTGTTGTTTGTTTGCTTGTTTATTTATTTTTTCGAGCTAGGGTTTCTTTGTGTAGCCATGGCTGTCCTGGAACTAGCTATGTAGACCAGGCTGGCCTCAAACCCAAAGATCCACCTGCCTCTGCCTCCTGAGTGCTGGGATTAAAGGAGTGCACCACCACTGCCAGGCTGGCTCTCCATTCTTACAGGCAGGCCACTCTTGGCCTCTCTTGGAGCTTGCTCCTTCAAGAGGCTCCAGGCGGTGCCTATGGACCACAGAGAGGAAAACGTTGCATTGGATGCAAGCTATTGAGCAGCTAGGTGTCCTGCAAGCCTACTTTGTATTCTTGTGTCTGTCAAGCTGACTCCTCTCTGAGAACTTGGAGGGGTCACCTAAAAACCTCCTAGTCTTTGAAAAGCTGTATAAAATCAATGAAACCTCTGATTTTCCCCTGTGTGCCTTGGAGGGTAGACCGCAGATGGGGTCAGGAGCAGGGCTCAGTGAGCAGGCACACACAGAATGATGGACTTCGGATTTCCCAAATGTTGGGCAGGGTAATGTGTCGGTGGATGAAACCATGGCTTTCTTCTACATAGATATTTCTGGAGAGATTAGCAAAGGGATTTCTTCTAGAGAAACCCTATGCTTCTTCATGGCAGCTATTCAATCCTGACATCAACTCTACAAGTACCATTTTATAGATGGGGAAACTGAGGCTGAGTGAGCTTAAATCCTGGTCATAGGGCACAAGACAAGAACAGCAGAATCAGGATCAGACTTGGCTCTGTTTGCTGCCTATCCACACTTGGCATTTTGGCTATGAAGGCAAGCTAGTGAGCCGAGGCCCATGGGGCCCAGAGGCCACGCACACAGACTCAGGAGCCTGCCTATGGCACCTGCCTCAGCCTGCTCTACATTTCTTAAAGAAGCCACTATAAAGTGAAGCCTGGCTGGCTCTAGCAAGCTTATGTGCCTCCCACCCCACCCTCTGAATGCCTCATGGCCCTAGAAAATAGGTTGGCCGCTGGGGCATGCCCAGTACCTGGCGGTGCCACAGGGGAAATGAGACCGAGGGGAAAAGTCTTAGCTCTCTCTCTCCCCCACACAGGGACTTGGGCTCCTTCAGAGAGCGGTTGCCATGCAGCGGTGTTTATTCAAGAGGAGCCTGGCAGAGAGCAGGAGTGTGCCAGCAGCGGCTGTGGGCTTTCTTGCACCTGCTTGGACTGGAGGCCGTGGCCTAGGGCTCTTAAGCTGGGCCAGGGCCAAGGCAGGCCAGGTGGGTGCTGCTCCGACCTTGCCTCCCTACATGCAGGGACAGCATTGTCTCCAGAGAGAGACTAAGGACCCTGGATTCCTCCACTGACAGGGGTTTGGCCTCTGGACGGAGAGGTGAGAAATAATGGTGTTCACTGAGCTGTTTGGATGGGAGGGCCGAGCCTCTGAAATCCATTGAAGGAGGGACAAGATCCTGACTCTGGAGCAAGCAGAGAGAGCGTAATGAGAGGAAGGGGAAGCTGTGTGACTTGTAGGAGATCCCTGCCCCTCTCTGGGTCTCTCAAAATGAGGCTGGCCTTGCTGTTGTCTGACGGGTCTGACTCAGAGAAGCTGGGCTGCTCTGGGCTGTCCCCTTCCCCAGGGTTGTGACCTTAGGCGGTGGTTGGTTCTCCTCTGGGCTAAATTCCCCGGGGGTGCTGAGGATGATGGTGCCAAGCAGGGGTGGGGGACAGCACTGAGCTTGGGGACCAGAGCACCAGGTTACAGTGAAGGTTTTGGAAAGATTCTGCTCTGGGTTTGGATTCTAACACCAGAATCATGTGCTGGAATTCTGGGGCACTTCTGAGCCTCAGTTTCCTTGTCTGTAAAGCCTCTCCTGACCCTGATTTTGAGAGTGGAGACAGGGGGACACTTGGTTAGCTCATGGGCAGAAGGAACTTTGGTTCTTGATGCCATCATGAAAGTGGAGATCAGCGTGTTTCTTGCTTGACTGATTTTGGTCCTAATACTATGGTTCTACTGGCCCACCAGCCAGGATGAGGCCCACATTGATTGGTAGGGGAGCTGAAAGGGTGATTGTGTTTATTTTTCTTTTGTCTTTTTTGAGGCAGGATCTCATGTAGCCTAGGCTTGCCTCAGACTTGCTTTGTAACTGAGGATGATCTTGAACTTCTGGTCCTCCTGTCCCTACCTCCAGAGTGCTGCAATCAGATGTGTGGGCCACTGTGCCTGACTCTCAGAAGGGCTGAGTCTTCTGCCTCTCAGAAGTATGAGGAGTAAACAGGACTTTTGTCTATGCATCAGTGAGATAGCCATAGACCATGCTGGCACCTGGCCCCAGGTGGGGAAGCGACAGGCCCATAGTCAGGACATCTTGATTTAGGCAGGTCCTACATTGTTCCCGCAACTGGTTGAGGCAGGGAAAATGTGGCAGAGGATAAGGGACAGGAGGATGTCAACCACGGCTCTAAAGAGACCTGTCTCTGAAAGCAGCAATATCGTCCCATTATTCCCCAGGGCTGCTATCACTGTAGACAGGAAGGTATGCCGTTTATGATCCACAAACAGGTTCTGGAAAAGCTGCAATGAATGCTGATGGAGCCTTTGCCTACATCAAGATAGACATCACAGATCCCAGAACCATGGGCCCTTTTCTTGTCTGTATCACGGCCACCTCCCTACCAGGGCTTATCACTCCCCTAGTTCCTTCTTGTTTTACTGCAAAGCCCTACCACCTGTGTGTGCTCTCCCACAGACCCAGTTCACTCTTGCCTTCCTTTCAGTGCTCTCTAAAGAGTCATAGCCAGCCGTCTTTGGGGGCCCATCTTCCTCCATTAAACTCACTGCTGTGGTCATCCGTGGCACCAAATATGGCAGTTGTTTTCACTGCTGTGTCACGTGACAAGCACACCACAGTCCATCCTTCCGTTTTCCTGGTGAGCATTTGGATTGCTTTCAGATTCCATGGTTAACCACCTCACGGCTGCTCCGAACATTCTCACGCTTCGCCCCTGGACCACGTGCACAAGATCGTCTGTGGGTGGACCCCCCCCTCCCAGGAGTGGAGCTTCTTGAGCTCTGTTAGAGGACACGAGCCAGAGTACAGGTGAAGGACCATGCCAACTTGCTTGTGGCCAGATGGGTTCCCATCACTCTCCACTCATGCCAGCATCTGGTATCGCTTCTCACCTTAATGTGTGCCAATCTTTGTAGAGCAGTGGCCGAAGCATATACCAGTGAACGGGCACCGCCCTAGGATCTCTTCTTCCCCGTTTCCTTTTGCCTGTAGGTCCTGCTTCCCTCCGCTGTCAGCTTTCTTAGCCTACTCTGTGTGCAGGCTGTGGGCTGCTGCTTCCTCCTGCTCTCCCATTCCTGGAGGGCCAGTCTCTGGCCAGTGTTGTTGCTTCTCTCCTGTTGGTCTTTGAGATGCAGGTCTGGGCTCCAGGGCATCTGTCTGGAAGCTGTGGTTGCCAGTTGGCCTAGTTCAAACCCTTTGGTTCTTGGGCCCTCTCGCCTTCAATCCAAGATTAGAAAACAATGGCATTCCATGAAAGCGTTCTCAATGTCCCGGTCAATAGCAGCCTGTGGCACTTGGGTACCAGCTAGGACAGCCAACGTTCTCCTTTAAAGACGTCAGATGTGACTGTCATTGTGAGGATATGTATATGGCATCTGTAGGTGAGTGCCGAAAAGCACACGCACAGAGGTCAGAGGACAACTTGCAAGAATCAGATCTTCTCCTCCCGGTGTAGATTCTGAGGCTTGAACTCAGGCTTGAGATGCAAGAACTCCTGCCTTCTGAGCCACCTCTGAGCTGCCTCTGAGCCGCCTCTGAGCCGACCTTGGCTCAACAGTTGACTTTCTTATGGTGGGCCTTTGGGAAACAGACAGGGCTGTAGCCGGAAGTTCCCTGAGGGTCTTGGTGGACCTTTGTCAGGAGCCCTGAGGAGAGTCCTGGAATGTGACAGGCAGTCATTCAAATGGATTAGTGGAAGCAAGTTGCTCTGACTTTGCTTGGACAGATGTTTCATCTCTTTTCATCCTCTTCCTGAGCCTCTGGGAACCGGCCCAATGCTCATGAATCACAGCTGGATAATTTGAGCCCCAGAGATGGGCAGAGTATTTGGACAACCAAACCATGCAGAAGGTGTGCCCTAGTAACCACTGGAGAGGGAGAGGCCTTGATGGGAGCTGAAGAAGGAAGATTCCCCCCTCTTCACTGAGGCTTTGCCAGCTGGTGTCTGGAGAGGTGTGTGGCCAGGATAGGCATTGTCTCCCAATAGCCTTGTGTTTGTGTTGATGGATGGATACTGTGTCCCCTCTGGAGTTCACTGTACATCTCTGACACTCCCTCCCCATAATTTAGTGCTAGAGGAGGGCCTTCGTGGGGGGGGATTAAGTTCAAAGAAGATCATGATAGTTGACTCCCCGTAAGATGGTAAGTAAGTGTCCCATAAGAAGGGAGCAGAGGGCTTCTTCTTTCTCTGTTATGTGGGAACACACTAAGAGCCTTCTGCGGCTCAGCAAGTCCTCAGCAGGCCGTGAGTCCTCTAGCACCTTGACCTCGGCTCTTTCAGCTGGAAACCGGGTGAAAACTCTGTTGTTTAAGGTTGCACCCGGCAGACTTCGACAGAGCAGCTGGATTGGTCTAGACAGACAAGGGAAGGGGATGGCTCACTCCACCCCTCTCCCCAGCTCAAACCTTCGTAGCAGGTGCAGCGGGCACAGGCAGCTGTGTTCGGTGCCTTGTACGTGTTTGGATTCATCTCCCACTGCCCCCGTCCAACAGATTTGGAATTTTGTAAATGTAAGCAGCAATGAGGGGCCCTGTTGTAATTAGCGTCACAGCTCACCTGTGCAAGTCCTCTGTGAGTCAGGGAAAGATGCCTCTACTCAGCGTCAAATGGTCACAGTATCTGGATAACTGTAGTGTCTGCAAGTGTGAGTGTTGTCCCCTTTAACCATGATGCCCTCGTGCAGTGCCCAGCCTGGACAACCAGGTGCAGCAGCTGTGCTTGTCATCACCTTTGCTGATGTTCATCAACGGCGTAAAGACAGCTTTCCTTTACTCATGGCATTATGTCTATCTCTCCTGTTTGGTTTCAGCGCTGGGCATGAAACCCAGCGCCCCATGCACACTACCATTGAGCTACATCCCTAGCTCTTTCCCCGCATCCTTTGGGCCCATGGGTCTCCTGTCAGAATTCCCTAGGTACGAGGTTGGGGGAGCTGTTCAAATTCTGTGATCCTAGTTGTGGATGCATACAGCTCTGCTACCTCTCTCATGCTAGCCACTCTTCCCTCAGTCCTCTGAACACACACACACACACACACACACACACACACACACACACACACACACCACACCACACACACACCACACACACTGGAGCTCACATTCTGTGGTTTTGTGGGTTAGGTAAGGTGCTGTTTTTGGGTGTGGGATGTGTGTGGGTTCTTGGAGGCATGCTCAGTCCTGTCTCAGGAGGTCATTGAGAGGTTAGCAGCCTCTACAGATGATTCTCATTAAATGAGTCTCCTGGCACCAGATCTGTTATTCCGGGTGCCCTGCCCCAGCCTGCCAGCTGTCCCCTGCTCACCACAGAATACCCAGGAAATATGGCTGTCTATCTCTGGAGGGAACATCTTCACATTGCCCTTGACCTCAGCTAGTCCTCTGCAGCTTCCTGCCCCAAAGGCTTTCAGTGGGCCCAGGGTTCTCCTTCAGGAACTGCCGACTGTTGAATGAGAGGGGTAGGCACAGCATTCAATGACAGCCTTTTGTTCTTCAGCTCTAGGGACTGTACTCAGGGCCTCAAACATTCTGAGCAAAATGCACACAGTGACTTCTTAGTTTCTATTTTTTATTTCGAGACAGTGTCTCACTAGGTTGCCCAGGCTGGTCTTGAACTTACACTCATTCTGTCTCAGCTCTCCATCAGACCTGTTTTAAAAAATAATTATATATTTTTATATAATGTATAAATTTATATATTATGTTATATATATGTTCTATATAACAAGTGAATTCATATAACATATAAATTGTATATTTTATATAACATAATTTTATGAAAAAATATGTATATAATTTTACATGTATATATAAGATATATTTACTTTTATTCATTGACAAGTTCATACATGCATACAATGTATAATGAGCCTATCCATACCCAACTACCCCAAATCCCCCAGCGTGTCTCCCTTCTCTGCTTCATGACCTTTTTAATGACCTGCTGAGTCCTCTTGGTGCTGCCTGCTAGAATGTTGACCGCTGTTGCTGGCTTGCTCTTGTTCAGGTAACCATAGCCACAACGGCCACAGAAGACGGTGTTTCATGCACTCCTCCCTCTTCCCCAGCTCTGGCATCCTTTCCTCCCCTTCTTTGATGTGACTGAGGCTTGAGGAGGCTGAGGCAGGCGGCTCACTCACCAATGCTTGTCATATTTTCTGAGCACTCTTCTTCTTCTTTCTTACTTAAAAAAAAAAAAAGATTTATTTAATTATTTACTTAGGTGTATGTGTTGTGTGTGTGTCTGTCCATCTGTCTGTTTCTGTGTACATGTATATGGGTGTCTGCAGAGGCCAAAAGAGGGTGTCAGATCCCTGGAAGCTGGAGTTACAGGCTGTTGTGAGCTGCCAGCCGTGGGGTCTGGAAGCTGAGTTCAGGTCCTCTGCAAGATGGACAAGCACTCTTAGCTGAGCAAGCTCTCCAGCCCCTTGGGTGCTCTTGATAACCTTGGTGCTCTTGATATCTTATAAGATAGATGTTTTTAATTTGATTTTGCCGTGAGATGGAAGTTCACGGAGGTTTGTGAATGTGCCTGAGGCCACGGAGTCAGCAGGTGGCATGTCTGTTGGCTTCGGAGTGAACAGTCTGAAATCCAATGTGTGTCAGCCTCCACAGAAACCAATGGCTTTGGCTTTGCTGCTGCGGCTCTGTGGCCCTGATCTGCTTACCTAATCCTCCCTAACCCCCGTCATCTTCTTATGTAGGGTCAGAACATCTACTTTCTCGTTCTACTTCCAAGGCAAATTGCATTCCTGGAAGCTTGCAGTACCGGACCTGAAGCACAGCAATACAGGACTGAGGGACGTTAATTTCCCCCACTTTTCTTGGCAAGACTGTCTGTGACGACATGCTTCTGCCTTGAATTCATTCACTTATCTACACTGCTGACAGCTGTTCGCATACACCAGGCGCTGTGTTTGGCCCTTTGTGTTCCCTTGTGAGTGTACACTTGCGTGTGTGAAAGTGTGTGTAGGTACAGCCTTGTGCGTGGGTGCATGTGAGGCCAGAGGCCAACCCCAAGTGTCATTCTGCAGGTACCGTCCACCTTGTTTTATTGAGTCAGGGTCTTGTTGGACTGAAAGTCATTGAACAGGCTAGGCTGGCCAGCAAGCCCCAGAGATCCTCAGGTCTCTGCACAGAAAGCATTTTACCGACCAGGCCATTTCCCCAGGGACTTTCTCTGCACTCCTACAGGCTGCTACCTGACCCAAACATCATGTTATCTAAAGGGCAGAGCGCTTCCACTAGTGTCAGCACCATTTTACCTGTGATGGAGGGATGATTGTGCCAGCAGGCAGAGGGGTGGCTGCTGAGTTGATGGAGGGGGCCCCATTTGTGTGTGGGACTTTTCTCTGGACTGTCTTCTTTCTGGCCTACGAGCCAGTATCAGTGGGGGCCTGGATCTCTGAATGGATGGGAGGGCCTGGGCTGCCTCTACCCAGGGTGTGGCAGGTGTGGGTGTCTCCCTGGTAAGGGTGGAGGTGATGGGGGACCCGAGCTAGACAGCCTTCTATTACTGTCACAAAACACTTGAGAAAACTGACTTGAAGGGCAGTTTTGGTTTTGGCTCTGAGGCTTCAGCCTGTGGGTGGTCGCTGGCTTTGCTGTTCTGGGTCTGTGCTGAGGCAAGCATCACGGCAGGGGGTATAGGGTGGGGCAAAGCTGCTTGACTCATGGTGGAAGGGGAAGAGAAGAGGCGGTGAGAAAGGAGCTGAGGTCTCAATGTCCCTTTCAAGGTTATGCCTTCAGTGACCTACTGCCCACTCCTTAAAGGTTGCCCTCCCTCCCAGCACACTTCCCCCTTTGTCTCCAGCTCCCCCTCCCCCCCTGAGCTTCTCATGCAAACTTCCAGGAACTGTCTGCTCACTGCATCAGCTTCTTGCTCTCCCACCTGTTCATCGCTCCCTGTCCCCAAATGCACAGTTGACATTGGATGTCTTGTTGAAGCACAGGCCATGGTCTTCTTTGACACGGGCTCTCACTTAACCTGGAGCTTTCTATTTGTCCAGACCAGTGGTTCTCAACCTGTAGGTGGGTCTCGCATCTCTCCTGCATATCAGATACTTACATTATGGTTCATAACAGTAGCAAAATTACAGTTCTGAAGTAGCGAGGAAATGATTTTATGGTTGGGGGCCGCCACAACACGAGGAAGCGTTATTAAAGGGTTGTATCATTAGGAAGGTTGAGAACGACGAGTCTAGACAGATTGCCAGCAGGCCCCGGGCATCCTTCTCTCTCTGCCTCCCCAGCTCTGGGATTACAGCTGTGTCCTGCTGTGTGCAGGTATTTTTCTGTGGTTCTGGGGTTCCCATGCTTTCATAGCAAGCTTTGCACCAACTGAGCCATCTCCTCCTCATCCAGACGCCATGCCTTTGTGAACTGAAGCGCCCAGGTGCGCTGATCACTAACTGGGGGCCAGACCCCATGTTAAGTGATCATCCCTGCCTGTAGAATAGGTACTGAGGCTCACCAGGGGGGTTATCTCTTTCTGCAGCAGCAGCATTTGGGTTTACAGGCATCAGTGATGTGCCGCCAGCCACGCAGTGCCCAGGGAGGGGCTGGATGTGAGCTCACTCACCTTTGTATCCTGGTCTCTGGGATGTGGTAGACTGGAGTGGACCGCAGAGCTCCACCAACAGCTCAGAGATCAGAATCAGCAGCCTTGCGACGGGCTGCGGGGTTTTCTCTGGAGGTCCGTGGCTGGGCTGTTTCGTGGAAGTGGAGGTGGGCAAGGGCAAAGCCTTCCCAGGCTGGGCTTCTGGGTCTTCAGACTCCAGGGTACATATGCCCTCTATGCCTGCAATTGGAGTGCCTTTCTCTGTCTTGACCTGTTGACCTTCTGACCAGCAAGACTTTTGTCTCTCAGTTGGCTTCTCAGATAACTGGGTGGCCCCCGAGGTGTCTACCTTCCCAGACACTGAGAGTGTTCTCGTGTCCCTCCTAGTGTGACAGTGGGTGCTTATCTGACTGGTATGACAGTGGTAAGTACTTGTCCCACACGGGGTGGTGGCAAGCGTCCATAGCCTTCTGCTCTTACAGAAAGCATTGTGCTTCCTGCCTGGGTGGCAGTTAGTGCTCGCATAGAAACATGGGCTAATAGTGAGCCCTGGAGGAGGCCAAAGGGACATCTGAGCTAGGTGTAGTGATCTCAACACTCTAGGGGCCGAGACAGGAAGATCTTGGGTTTCTGGCTAGCCTGGGCTACATGCTGAGATCCTATTTCAGAAAAGAAAAATAAAACGGTGTATGTGGGGTGAAACCGAGCTTGAACGTACTGTCTATCTCCTCCATGTGATGACACCCATGTCATCAGTGTGCTGTGAAGGGCGGGAGAGCCGTCTCCATGAAACTTTGAAGATGTGTGAGCATCCATGTTCCACTATCACCCCTCCCCCAGCACGGTTCCTCCCTGCCCTGCCTCCCCAACTGTTTGCTGTTCTCTTGGCACAGTAACTTCCTGGAAAACAAGGTGTGCATGGACCTGGCCTTGGCTTCTGTGGTCTGTGAGAGGCACAGGGGTGGTAACAGTTTGTTCTTGGAGCTGACACGCTCCTGAGCCAATGCTAGCTTTGTTTCCATTCCATTTGAAACCTGAGTACCTTCTGTCCTATAGCTTCTTTCCTGCTGCATGGGTCACCATGGCTTTAAGGGAAGGAGCAGACAATAGCTTTTTTTGTTGTTGTTTTTGTTTGTATTTAAGATTTATTTATTTATTTAGTGTAGAATGTTCTGTCTGCATGTACACCTGCACACCAGAAAACACCAGATCTCATTGTAGATAGTTGTGAGCCACCATGTGGTTGCTGGGAATTGAACTCAGGACCTCTGGAAGATCAGCCAGTGCTCTTAACCTCTGAGCCATCTCTCCAGTCTTTTTGTTTTTTTAGCTTATTTTTTTAAATTATTTTTTAAAATTTTTATTAATTACAGTTTATTCACTTTTTATCCCACCTGTAGCTCCTTCCTGCCTCCCCTCCCACTCCCATGTTCCCTCCCCCTTCTCTACCCTTGTCCCTCCCCCAGTCCACTGATAGGGGAGGTCTTCCTCCGCTTCCTTCTGATCCTAGTCTCTCAGGTCTCATCAGGAGTGGCTGCATTGTCTTCCTCTGTGGCCTGGTAATAGTTTTTATTGGAGCTGGGAAACTGAGGCTGAGAGCGAAGGCATCAGTTATCTGGGGCAGTATGGAGCGCTGAGGGGAGAGAATGATATCCCGCTCATTAGAATATGCTGGCTGATTGAGCCCTTTAGCTTGAGGTTGGATGACCCGACAGGTAGGCCTTCCTGGCCAGAGCAGTTCAGTGTACAAATGAGACTTCGGTGAATTCTACTTAGGGGACAGGGGCTGAATGGCATCTGAGCTAAGTCCAGAGCTCTGTCTTAGGGACAGGGATCTTTGAACGCACACCACACCCTGGGCCTGAGTGATCTTCCTGGGTTGGGGGTAGGGTGCCACTCCTTGCTGTCACATGGGACATGGCTGCTAGTCCATTAACCACGGTGGCCACCTGCTCTGTGGATCTTTGGTGACTGAGGGGCTGAAGATGCAGAACTGACCGGGGCTTGTTTGATGGATGTACTACGGTAAGCTAGACGAAGGCCAGAGGTTTCCTCTCTGTGAGTCCCCCAGGACATGGAGGAATGGGGCTGCCTCTGTCTGTGGACATTCTGACTTCCAGGAGGTAGCTGGTGAGGAAGTTATTATTCACAAGGCATTGCAGTAGGAGGACTATAAAAACTTAGATATTCTGTGCTCTTGGGCAACCCAAATTGTCTGTCTAGCAAGAAGAACTTTGAGTAACATGGAGGCATCAATACCTACCTTGACAGCCTAAGGTGAGAGAGTGGGGTCATGTCTGAGTGACAAGGGGTGATGGGTTGATTGGGCTCTATTGAGACTCCTCTCAGTGAACTCTTCTGCAGGGCCATATGGCCTTGGGACTCAGGATTCTGGGCCGTTCTGAGAGAGGGTACAGGTCAGGAAGGACAGGATGGCATCCTGGGCCTGGCACTGACCTCAGCCAGGCTTTGGCTCCTGTAGATCACTGAGGAGGGTTTAAAAGCGTTTTGTTTATTTTATTGTATTTTTTTCACACAGGGTCCTGGATGTCACAGGCCAGCATCCTTTGGACCCTCGAGGCCTGTGCTCAGGGCCCTGGGACAACTGCCCCCTCCAGACAACCTGGTGGGCGCCTTCTCCACCCAGGGCATGGACACCCGTGATCATGTCCCTCCAGGTAGGGGAACTTGATGGGCTGAGAGTCTTTCCTGGATAGTCCCGGGGTCACGCTCTGCTGGGCTTTGCCGCCAGGTGGCAGCTGGCCACAGGCTGATACTGGGTCTCCTGACTTCAGTTGCCATGACTGTGAGGCTCCCTGGCCAGCAGGGGTGTGGCATGCCCTGGGGACTCTGGCTGGCTTCATGTCTGCTCTGAGACACAGTGGGTTGGCCCCTTGAAGGGTTAACGCACAACCCACAGGTTGTGAGCCTGTGGGTGGGAACTGAGATGTTTCCCCCTGCCTCGTATGAAATGGGTGATTGCCAGGTGCAATTGCTATTAACCTCAGATGGGCCCAGGTGCAGGGGATACATGTCCAGGTGGCCGTGGTAAGGAAGATAGTAGCCGGGGGACATATTATGCTTAGGCAGTACGCTGCAGAATATGAAAACAGCTGTGTAACTCACAACTCCATCAGTGCCAGCCCGGCCATAGAGTCTAGTGGAGAAGGGAGAAAGGCGGAAAGCCTACAAGAAATCTAGGAATAGGATGGAGGTAGTTTATGGACCCCAGCACAGCCCAGTTAGTTTGTTTTACAGGTTGAGTCTCTGAGAGGTTAGTTTATTTCCTCTAGGTCCCACAGCAATAGAAATAAGAACAGCCTAGACTCCCAAGTCCTGGTCTGAGGGTGTTTCTGTGTGGGGGTGGCTGAGTGTCCCTCTGTATCAAGGGCTTATCTGGTGGTCAGTTACACTCCTTACATGGTTCTGAGATGTACTTGGGAGGGGCTGAGCCTGAAAGCTTGGGGTAATGACATTGTTAAGTGTGTACGGAGAGGCAAAGGCGGACTTGGGCCTGTGGGACCAAAGGCAGCGGAAGGCTTCCCTTTTTTCATTTAATATGTTTTCACTCATATTCTTTCTTTTCCCTTCCACATCTTCCTTACCTCTCTAACCACTCAACTCCATGATCTATCTCTCATATATATATATATATATATATATATATATATATATATATATATATATATATATATCCAAATGAAACAAAAAGCCCACAACAAAAACTACAACCATGGAGTTTGTTTTGTCTTGCCCCACTACTCCTGGACATGGAGACTGCCCTGGAGTGCTATTATTCCATTGGTTAAGCATGGGACTTTGTGTGTCCACTTCCCCTTCTCAGTGCCAGGATCTCCTAGCCACCTCCCTCTTCTCTTCCTGCCTTCTGCTCTGGCTCTTCCTTACTGGGAAGCCATCTCATCTCTGTCTCTGTCATTGCCTATTTGTCACCATCTGTCTGTCACTGGCCTTCGGGTCTCCTCCAGGGGAGGACCAGGTCAGCCTTGCTTCCCTATGATCAGCGTGTACAGACCAGAGTCCCTGCACAGTTCAGGCACTAGGAAATGAAGGATGTCATTTGCCAAACCGGGGAGGTTGTGGAGGGAAGCCTGGAGATCAGTGCTTGAGGCCTTCTAGGGATGAGGCAGGGAATGGATGCTCTGAACCAGGGCCTTTGCAGAGGCAAAGGGAATAGGGGGTGTTGGGGGAGAGCACAGGCAGAGCACTGAGATTCACTGTGACAGAAGCTAGGGCTGTGCTCAGCAGGAATCAGTTTCATTGGCTGCTGGAGAAGGCTGAAAAACAAACAAACAGACCCATAATTAGGGGACTTGACCCAAAGCTGGAGGGAGATAGAAAGCAGATAGAGAGGGAGAAAGCAGGCAGAATTTGAGGAGAGAGCAAAGCCTGGGGAATAATAGGTTTGTGGGGTTGTTTGAGATTACTGTCTGGCTGGTACCCCCATCAGTGGACCAGGCTCTGGTATGAGGCCCAGGACCTGCCCTTGGTTCCTTCCAGCAGAGACTGCAAAGGGAGAATGGTAGTGATTACCGGTGTTCCTAATCTTCGTTTTTACCCTAGTTTGGGCCCCAGAGGACTCTAAGATACCGTTCTCCTGTGATTCTGTCCCCAGCCAAAGTTCTGGCTCCAGTGGCTGTGTACTGCGGGAGTGTCCCTCGGCCTAGTGTTGGGCTCCGAGTGCCCCCGCCTGGAAGCATCGACTCAAATCTTCTCACTTATGGTGAAGGTGAGGACCTGGCCACTTGGTCACGCCAAATTGCTCTGGTGGCCTCTCTGGGGTCTTTGGCATGGGGTGGGAGGGAGCCCAGAGAAGCTACCCAGTCAGGGTCACAGAGCTCAAGCCTGGCCTGCAGGAGAAATGACGGTAGCTGGATGTTTGGACAGCCTCACACTATAGCAGGTTTTTGTTTACCAGCCCTTGTTTAAGACGCTCCTAGAGACTAATTTCAGCATGTTTGAGGAATTAGAGGATCAGGGTCCAAAACCTGGTTACATGAGACTCTGTCTAAAAGAAAAAAAAAGAAAAGAAAAGTAAAAGCTGAAAATTATATTCTTGTGGTCATTTAAATATAACAAAACATTTATATACCAACTTTAATATGAGTGGAATGGCATTTAGGAGCAGAGAAGAAAAAACAAAACAAAACAAAACAAAACAAAACAAAAAAAACCAAACCAAACCAAAAATGAACCCTCTAAAACCCAAAACAAAAAACGTAAACAAAATGTGGAAGTAAACAACAACAAAAAATGTTTCCTTGGGATGAGGGCAGTAGAGAGAGAGATTTCAGGGGGTGAGGAAGTGAACCTGGGACCTCTCAAACTCCAGAAAGACAGGGTTGGCTGCCGTGGGGGCCTGCATCTTGGGCTCAGGAGGGCACCAGGCATGAGTAGCAGGAGAGAGTCACAAGCATGGCAGTCCTGCCCTGGTGCTTGCCTCGACTCCACTCAGCCCCTGTGTCACCTTCTGCTCCTGGACTCCACTCTGATGTCCAGCTTTGGACTGTCCAGGGCAGGGCTCAGTCCCTGCTCTGCATGGAGGCCTCTGTGGCTCAGGTATCACATTCCCTCAGGCTCTGGCTGGTCTGGGAGTTTGGCTGTCCTTGCATTGTGTGCCAGCTACAGTCCAGGCCCTGCTGCCTGCACACCAGGTGTTAGCACTTACGTCAGGCGGTTCTAAGACGTGAAACAATGTAGAAGAGCTTCTGCACGCTCCCTGCCCACAGTCCCTGGGGTGCTTCCAGGTTCTAGGACTGCTCTGGGCCCAGCAGTTCGCCAACGCCTTCTGTATCGCCACTCACAGCAGCAAGTGCATTGAACATTTTGCTCTATAGCTTAGGGCACATCTCATGTTTGCCTTGAACCTATTAACAGCGTATCTTTTTCCTCTAATTGGAAGTTCCGTAATCATAAAGTCCTCGTCTCTGTCCCTCCACTGTCCGGAAAATGCTCAGTACACTGACAGTGCTTATTAAATGCTGGCTTGAATGAGAAAGTGTACGACTTGGAGCCTACATGTGAGCACAACTTGTTGTGAAGACCCAGCTTGTCCTCTGGGTCCGTGTTTGATATTGTTGTTGGTTCTCAAAGGCTGGATGGTGGACCCTGATGGAAGTGTTCCCTGGGCAGACAGACAGCCCTTTCCCTACGTATTTAGCATTTCTTGTCCATTCTGCAATAAGGCTGCTTGTAGATCCCCTCTTATGCCCTGAAGATCTTACGACCTGGGTCTCATTCAGGGTTACATGTCCCATGGCACCACTGACCAGCAAATGGCCCCAGGAAGAAAACAGAATGACACAGGCAACAGGCACATGGCTGATCATTCTATGGAAGCTATTCTAGGAAGTTTGCTGGTGCCTGTGCCACCCTGGGCCTTGTGTCCCTGTCTCTCTCAGCCTCTCTGCAGTCAGTGTCAAGTGTCCTGCTAAGCAGCGAGAAGCTGTCACAACTCTCAAGTAGACACGAGGACCAGGGTAGCCTCACGCTGGATGCTCCTTTGAAAGGCTTGCAGGCCCAGAATGGCTACCCCAGGGTCTTCAGAGCTGTGCCCTTGGGCCCCCACCCTGTGGCAGCTATCCCTTCCCTGGAATCAGAGGCCAGCACTGTGGCCCGGGACACCATCCAGATTAAGGACAAGCTCAAGAAGAGGCGTCTCTCAGAGGGCATGGCGGCGTCTTTTCAAGGTAAGTCATGACCCTGCCAACAACCACTCTGGACTCCAGATCAAGTACTCCAGACCACCCAGGCCATGAGTGTCAGCAGGTGTGCAGGCTTTTGGTGGTCCACTGGAGCTGACCAGTGGGCTTCTACTGAGGGGGTGCTGTTTTGTGGGATATGTAGGTGGTGGTGAGGATAAAGTGTAACAGAAATGGATGGTGAGAGGCAATGTGTCGTTTAGGCTAGGTTAGGAGGGTCAAGGCAGGTCTACCCCACATTGGTAGCTGAAGAAGTGGGGAGGGAGGAGGAGTGGATTGGCATCTGCCTGGCACCAGGTTGGCATTTTGTGTAAGGGGGCAGACGTGTGTATTTCTAGTGTTTACCGGACATGTGGCTGGGTATTCTATGAAGTCTATTCCTTGAGTCTTAGTGGCTATAACATTACGTTCCCATCTCTGAAGGGAAAAAAGATTTATTTGGTTCACTGTTTCAGCCCATGCTGGGAAAGGCAGGCTGGGGCAGCTCCATTCATGAAAGTGGGGGCATGTGGCCGAGGCCGGTCCTATCACAGTAAACCAGAAAGCTGAGCACAAGGCTGGACCCAGAGTCTGGGCTGTAACCTTCAAAGACCTGCCCGGAGTGACCCGCTTCCTGTCTCCTCCAGCTGGGCCTCAGCTCCTAAAGCCTCTACAGTTGCTCCAAAATAGTGCACCCAGCTGCGACGAAAGTGCTGCAGACGAGAGCCTGAGGAGGGACAATTTAGATCTGAAGTTAGGGACACATAGGGTCACAGAGCTTCTATCCAGGGACAGCTGTCCCTGCTCTTTGCCCAACACTACTCTTGCCCATACCTTCTTTGACTTTGATTTGCATTTCTACCAAGTTCTATGGAACTGAAAAGGGGCCTGACAAACCCTGCTTACCTAGTGTTCTGGTGGGTGTGGGGTGCAGGGCTGGAGGGAGCTCTGCTCCCTCCCCTCATCATCTCTACTCCTCTCAGGACCCAAGGGCTAGGTTAGCATGGCGCTGCCCTTCTTTTCCCTGTGCTCCGGGTGCTAACTCATTCTCCCTCTCACCCTTGCTCAGTCTCTCAGGATCCTAGGGGAGGCCCCAGAGGGGCTCCCCTGAGGAGCACCATTCCCCGAAGCACCTCGCAGAGGCTCCTGAGGGTGCCCAGGCCAATGCCTCCCATCCAGAGCATCCCCACCACCCCTGAGGCCAACAATGCCACGGAGAAGGACCTGGACCCTCCCGGGGGCAGACAGGATCTCCGGGCTTCGGGGGCCAGTGCCCAGGAGGTGAGGAGGCGTCACCTTTCTTTCCTGCAGCTACCCTATCTGCTTTTCTTTCTTTACCAGCTCCTGTCCCCGTGCTCTGTGCATCGCTGCAAGTGTCTCAGGACATTCCTCAAGATTAGGGTGGCATCAAGAGAGTCTGGAGGTCCTCATTTGACTTCTCCCCATAGTATTTCAGACCTTCACAGCTGGCTTGAGTGTTTTGGGGGAGGTGCCACCTGAGAGGTACAGGGGCTACAACACTGTCTGTCCTGGAGTTGGTGGCCCTCAGGCTTTTTCTGGTAGTCGTGTCTTGAGATTTGCCTGGTTTTCTAGTGGTCTCTTGTTTAATGCCAATGAGTTGGCAGGGGGAACCAACCCCCTCCCAGCCCTATTTTGTACATCTGTAAAAGCGAAGATTTTAATTGTGTGTTTTGAGGGTCTCTTCCAGCTCTGAGAGTCAAAGATTTTTTTAAATTATGAAATTAGAAGATCAAAAATACTAAAAAAGGAATTAAAACAACAGAAAAGCTTGTCAATCTTCTCAGCTGGAGCGGTTAGGAAGGAATGACCCTCAAAGAGGGGCTGGGGTGGGGCTAGGAGACTGAAAAGGGAAACAAGAGGGCATCTTCCAGCATCCTTTTCGCCAGATGTCTCCTGGCTGGAGACGCCCTGTGTGAGGTTACCAGGACCTGAATGAACAGTGAGTCATGCTTCCAAGGACCAGGCTCCCTTCTGCTCTCAGGTGCAGATTTCCCGGCAATACCTGCATTGCAACGACGAGAAGATGCACAAGTCTTTAGGAGGCCTCGTGATCCCGCCCATTCCGAAGGCCCGGATGTCCACAGGGACCTCTTCCTGCAGGCCTGGCTCCCTGCCCAACCCCTTGGGTCCAGGCCAGGATGTGCTTACAAGACCCAGGGCCCCACAGACACGGTAAGCGGCCAATTTCAAATCTCAAGTCTGTTTGTAGTCATCTCTCCTGTAACTTGCCCTACCCAACCCCTTTCCCTCAGCTCCCCATTGCTGAGTCACTGTGGCAGGCACAGCTTTGAGGCACCCATGAAGGCTATAGCATTTCTGAGATGGGCTTCTCTGAGCCTGGGCTCTAGCAGGCTGGCTCTGAAGACAGACAGGACAAGTGATGTGGACAGCCTGTTTTCTAGTTTCTTATTGTCTACAGTTGCCATAGTGATGAAAAAAAAAATACAAGCTGTTTTAGGGCATGATCAAGTTCATGGAGGATCTTTAACATTATGTGTTTTCTTAACTGATGGACACTAAAACCACAACCATTATCATGTATATTGTGTTTGTGAATGCATATGTGTGAGTATATGGGTTTTCCATAAAACTTTTGGACTTCATACCCGGAAACAGTTGGAGCAGAGGCTCTAGGCTATTATGAATCTGTAAAGAAGATAGACAGAGCCTTCTACACAGCTATCAGCATCCAGTGGCCAGCCCAGACTGATATCCGAGTGAGTATGTAGGAATGGATATGCACGGGTCTGCGAGTGTGTGTGTGAGTGCCCGTTCATCATCTATGGGCCTGGCTCTCCTAGTGTGCTGGGCTACTTTTCTTTCCCATTGCTATGATAAACCAGCACAGGATGGAGGCAGGTTCTAGAAGAAAGAGTTTATTCGGACTTGCAGTTCCGGAGAGGAAAGAGTCTGTTACGGTGGAGGACATCAGGCATGGTGGCGCAGATGCTGAGAGCAGAGGGAGGCTTCTAAAGCCCCAAATGGCAGAGTTCCTCCAGCAAGGCCACACTTTATAAACCTATCCAAACATTGCCACCTTGGGGGACACGTCTGACTTAAGCCACCATGTATAGCCCATGTTCAAAAGTCTCCCATTTCTCTCTGTCTTCCTTGGTCTCCTGGTTCCTGCCCTGCCTTCTGTGTGCACCCCTGTGTCTCCATCTTTGTCCAGCCCTGTCGGGATGTGGGGACAAGTCCAGGTACCCGCTCCAGGATGGGCACTCCCTTTCATTTTCACCTTCCTGTGAAATTCTCCTCCAGACCAGCCTTCCTTACAGTTTGGACATTTCTCCTTGTGCCCAGATTCCTCTCATCTCTTGGCAGCCTCAATAGTAAATTCATTGTTCTGTCCAAGGCCTTTTCTCCCATCTCGTGACTTAATTTTCCCATATTGTTTAGACTGTGGCTAGCCCTTGGATTTTATACCTCCCTGCTTTTATACCCATGTCGTGACCTTCCAGGCACATGCCTTTCATCGGTCACTTAAATTTGACCATCCTTGAAATTTCTGTTTTTGTTTTTGTTTTTCCTGTACCCATGATCTCCAGGCTCATGGGGCCTCCGGTGACTGTGCCATGGGCTGACCTCCCCCTGGAGTCCCACACTCTCTCACTGGGACCTCCGCTTTCTCATGGCAGATGCTGGTCAACATTACAGGAAGCAGGGGGAAAGGGAATGCATATTACCATGGCAACACGAGGCACCTGGTGCTTCCCCAAGTTGCCCCTCCATGAGAAGCTGCCCTTTGCCCACACCTTCAGCAGTCTGGCTCTGGCTGAACATGCCTCTGGTCCCTCATCGAGTGCCCTTTTCCTAGGCTTTTCTTATAAAACAAAATACACAGAAGCTACTGTCTGGTTCTCGTCCCTGCCATTCCCTCCCACTCTGCACGTACAGCTGCTTCTTAACTTCATCCAAGAGGTCCTGGTCTGCCATCTCCTGTCCCTTGCTGTCCAGCCTCACCTTCCATTTCCAATCCCCGCACAACCCTTCCGTGACCTTCACCTTTCTTGACCTTTTGCTTTCAGCAGCTTTGAGAGGAGTGTGCTTGGTTTGGCCTTTAGGGAGCACCTCCCTCCTCCAGCGCTGTATATAGGTGTGCTCCCTTGTGGGTGTGCTGATTCTGGAATCGGAGCCTCACTGCCTACGTGGCACTTTTCTATCCTGCACACCAACACTGTCCTTCCACCCTGGCCTCACCTGGCTTTCATGGCTAGCCGGGACAGGAAGGGGGCCACCTCTCCTTTCTCCACAGGACACGGACCGCCTGTCCCCTCACCTCTCTTTCATTGTTTCATGGATTTAACCAATAAATCTTGGCTATTTAAGTTGATTTTTTTGTTTGTTCCTTTTATTTGTTTTGTCTTGTTTAAACCTCATTTTGTTTTTTTGAATTGGCATTTTATAGGTCAGGGGTCATATCTCAAAGACCTGTGATGCTAAGCTTGGTACCTGACATGAGTTAGTCATATACATAACACCTGCCTTATGCTGTCAACAGCAACTTGGATCTCTCTCCAACACCTCTATAAGGCTGCCTAGCAAATAGGTGGGAAATTCACCCTATTCCTATTACCACTTCATTCACTCACCCACCAAATCACCTATTCACTTAAAAAATATTAAGCACTTACTATCTGCTAGGTGCTTTGGAAACCAGAATGAATAAGTTTTGGGGGATGAGAGATTTGTGAGCAGATCATTGAGTTCAAGTCCAGTGAGACTGGAGGTGAGACAGAGGCTGCCTGTTCTATTGGTAACTCCAACAGAAGAGCATCTCAGTTAGGCCGGGGTGATTTCTTGTAGGAATTTTTGAAGGAGGGACAGTGCGAGATGGAGGAGAAAGACACACAGGAATGACAGAGTTGTTTAGGAAGCTACAGAGGGTCTGCTTGTGAGACTCCCTCAGCCTACGGAGAAGCCTGTAAGGCCTCACTAGAGGTTATAGGCCCTAACTTCAACTAACTAGGTGTCACCTAAAACTCTTAGGTATGGGGCCGAGACAAGCTCTGACTTTAGAAGGCCACTGTGGGGAGGTAGCTTGGCAGGCAAAATATTTGCAGTGCAAGCATGAGAGCTGTATTCCCTAGAGCCACATGAAAGCTGGTGCTCATCATCTACCTATGACTCCAGTGTGTGAGAGGTGGAGATGGAATCCTCTTAGCAAGCTGGATAGCCATGCTAGCTGAAACAGTGAGTTCTGGGTTCAGCGAGAGACCCTGCCTCAAAATGTAGGGTGGAGAGAGATGGAGGGAGACACCCAACGTTAACCTTGAGCCTCCACACACATGCACACACACTGGGGTGTGCGCCTTCCATGCGTGTTCCGGCCCCGGCCCTGGGCAAACACCAATACAAACAGGCATGTGCAACACATACACATTCATTTTTTAAAAGTGTGGGAGCAGTGGGGAGGAGAAGAGATGGCTTAGTAGCCAGAACACTAGGCATACAGCACAGGCCAAGGCAGGGGCTGTGGCTGGAGCTGAGGAGAGAAGTCCCAGGTCCTCCATCCAGCTAGAGTAGACGACATGGGTCTAGTTTAAGACAGCAGTTTTCATATGGATGCTGTTTCCTAGGAAACAGATGATCGAAGAGCCAGGGAATCACCCAGCCCTGAGTGTGGTCTTTCAGCCTGGCCTGGCTGATAACCAATCAACCCTGTCTTTGTGTAAGGAGCTATACCTCCTGCCGCAGAGACAGGCCTCATCTCTTTGTCCACCTCACTGTCTTTCCCACCTTGGAGCACCCAGGCTTCTCACCGTGGTGTCTTTGGCTAACTGGGTTTCACACAGTTCTTTTCTCTCTCTTACTTTTAAGATTGACTTGTGAGAATGGGCCTCTGGAAAAGACCCCTAAATCTCTGGGTACGTATGTATTCCCATGAGCTCCCATCTTGTTTCTGCTTCTTTGAATTTGGGTTATGGAATTAGGCCAAGGGAGATCCGAGGGCTCTCAGTTCGGGCCCTTCATTTCACAGATGGATGGGGAAGCTGGACTCATCGCACTGCAGAGCGGTGACAAGTCTGCGCCAGGGACTAGGAAAGCAACGGTACTTATTGGTACCTGCTCTGCCGAGCACCAGGAGGCACACCAATTCATAGAGTGCATGGCCGCCCAGATGAAGGAAATGCGCTGTTCCTTTTTGATGAACCAGGTGACCCACGCTGAGTAGTTCGATCTAGGCTACTGTGAGGCTCTGTGAGCTCACCAAATGCTCTTGGAGCCTGGAAAACAGCTTGGCCAGATAGACCTACATTCATAGTTTCGCCGTGGCAGAGTGGGCCTGGAACACCAAGCAGAGACTTCTTGCTCTGTGTTAGGCATATAGAGATGTCCTCACTGGACTGAGTGAGGCGTTAAGCCCACTCTCATAAACCTCAGGTAGTTGCTCTCAGCAGATTCAAAGGTCAGGGGAGCAGGGACAACCAGAGGGTAGAAGCAGGGGCAGGGCAGCTTTCTAGAAGGAGGGATAAGGGAAAGCCAGGGGAGGGAGGAGGGATAAGGGAAAGACAGGGGAAAGTGGAGGGAGGAGGGAGGAAGGATAAAGGAAAGACAGGGGAGAGTGGAGGGAGGAGGGAGAAGGGAAAGACAGAGGAGGGAGGAGAATGAATGTAGAAGGTCATTCCTTCTGGGCTGATGATCTGCTGCCAGGGAGAGGGCACTATGGCAGGAGTGTGATTAGGGGTCAGGAAAGGAGGCCACAGCCTAGGAGGGGCACCCTGAGCTCAGGCTGCACGCAGCTGCTGCTGTGCCGACTGGCAGGAAGATGCCCAACTTCCTGGCAGGTCCCTGACTAATCAGCTCAGCCGGTAGGGTGTTTGGCAGAGTGACAGGCTGTTGCCCAGGACGCTCTGGGATAGGATTCTGAGCAGGGTCTGAGAGGCACCGTGTGGCAAGTACACCTCAAAGGCAAATGCTCCTCCTGTCTCCCTGGTTGAGCTGTGCGGAATGTGATACGCAGGAGACCCCGAATGTCCTTATGCACTAGCCTTCAGATGGCTGGCATGGGGTTTGCGCCCGGAGACCATGTCACTAGGTGTCTATAAACAGGGCCAGCTGCTCAGACAAGGCTTTCTAGGTGTCCCCTAGGTAAGAAACCGGATTTATAAAAGATCTGAGAGCACAGTTTGTCTCTGGCCGTCAGCTGGGGTGACATTGCTTGATAGTGATACAGTGAGGGCTGCCGTGCTGTCTCGAATCTTGTGCTGTCCTCGAAGAACCCATCCTGATCAGCTGGCCCCTGAGCACCTGCATTTTCTCTCCCATCTGTGATTTCTTAGCTCCCCTCACCTTTCCTTAAGCCGAGGGACCAAGGATCTGTGCAGAAACACATTCTCAAAATGCCCTTTCCAGTCCTGGGCATGAACCCCTGGTTAGCTGGCCCTTTTGAGGTGATGAATGACCACATTAAAGGGGCAGGAGGAATTAAGGAACCCATCTCTGTTCTGTCTCTATACAAAAAAAATATATATATATATATATATATATATTTTTTTTTTTTTGTATATATATGTGTGTGTGTGTGTGTGTGTGTGTGTGTGTGTGTGTGTCTTTAACTCCATTGATTGGGAAAGTATAGAGTGATGATGAGACTCAGTGGAATTGATGTTGTTTGGAAATGAATGTAGCTGGGCCTGACTTTTCCCATCTGTGAAGTGAGAGGATTTTCCCAGAAATTCTTTGGCCCCTTCTAGACCTGCTGGGGCAGTATAAAATGGGCAGCAGGTGTTGTATTTGACTCTGTTTTTCCACCCTCTCCCCATCTTACAATAAAATATGCAGTGCTTGCTTTCTGAATGAATGAATGAATGAATGAATGAGTGAGTGGATGGGTAAATGAATAGAGAGTGACTCTGGAGAATATCTAGCTCCCTCACTAGGAAAGTGTGGACCAGAAGGACTGAAGATTGAGGACTTATGCAGTTGAGTCTATCAGCCACAGGGTCAGGCCATTGTCAGCCATGGTGCCACGTTCTCAGCTCTGTCTCTGCTCTTGACTTCTCAGAGCCAAAGCCTTTGGTCCCAGCTGTCAAAGCCAAGACTGTTGAAGCCCCCACAAGGCCCCTGGCTTCCTCACAGTCTGCCTCTACTCTGACAGCATTCTCTTCCGGCCATGCCAAAGAAACCTGCTCTCTGGTGAACGAGGAAGACCAGAGGGAGTCCGGCGCCAAGGTACCAGGGAAAGGAGAGGAGGAGGAAGCTGGAGTCCAACTGGCTAGATGCAAGCATGCTTCTAAAATCTGCTGTGTGGGGCCAGCTGGTAGGGGATGAGGCCGAGCCAAGAATCACCAAGGCCGTTTCCTCAAGCACTTAAGGCCAGAACCTGTGAACAATTTGGGGAGGAGGGGAAAGCAAGAGAAACAAGAAGGGGAACAGGGAGGAATGCAGATGGGAGGGGGTGGGGGAGGGCAGAAGGTCACATGTAGGCTGGGAGGGAGTGGGATGCTGGGGAAAGGACAGAAGGCTTACAGGAACCAGGCTGAGTAATTTGAACTGACCCCCAAGATAGCAGTCGAGAGGCAGCTGACTCAGAGGCTGATGGGCCAAAGCTGTGCTTGACAGGCTGACAAATACCTTGCACTTGGAAGGTGACCTTCGGTGGAGGCTTCTCTTCCCCGATCGAGATGAATTTAGTCAAACTTTACAGAGTCGTTGTTAAGGGATCCTTGTGTTCGCCCTTTGAGACAGGTACGGCAGAGGTTAGCTCTGAAGCAGGTGTGAAAGGTCCACCCTGAGAATGTGCCGTATTATAGACAGAGATGCCTTGAGGACCACGTGAGGGCCTGGCTCTCGTGAGGGTGGCCACGAAAATTCTATGGGTGACATGACTCTCCCCTCCAGCCTGCCTCAGCCACTCACTGTACAGTCATTCCACAGGCCTGGACATTAGAAGTTGTTTTGTCCCAACCATATTAAGCCAGCTCCAAGGCCCCACTTACTCGCTACTGTCCCCTCTTTGGGCTCCATCCACCCAGTGATCCAGCATTAACCGTTGGCCGCTTCTTTGTATCAGCGACATTTTCCTTGAATAGAAGTCACTCTCAGCAGCCCAAACGGCTCTGTGCTAGCCTTTTCATATTAATATCACACCCCTCCCACAAACCTCCTGTTTCTCCTGAGTCCACTCCAGTCTGGCAGCCTTGGTCCCCACCACCTCACTGAGGTACCAACTTCCACATCTCAGTCCTCTTCTGCCTTGTGCCAGCTTTTGACTCAGTGTATAACATGTCCTTGAATTTTTCACCTAGAGTCAGGGGTGAGAAAGGAGCTGTTCCTGGCATTCATAAAAGACAGCTCATCTCCTCCCTCCTTTGTGCACCCTTTCATCTGCCTGACCTGTCCACACTGAGGACCCGGGGCTCAGTCCTCTGGCCCCTGATATATTTACTTACCTCAGAAGGTGTGCTCTAACCGCTGTGTCTAAAGTGTTTCAGGCCAAGCATGATCAAAGCCCTCACCAACCTTCTCTTACCTCCAGCAGCTCTACGTAAATACCTAATTAGGTTCTGGATCCACCCTGCTTAGAACTCCTGCTTTTGCAGCCTTAATCTCACAGGGTCTCCACCCGGTGACTGGCACCTCCTAGCTGCTCAGGCCAACATTCCAGGTTCACTTTTGTCTTCTCTTCCTATCTCTCCTTATGTTTTGTTTATCAGCAGAACCAACTCGACTTGTAAACAGCTTTTGGGCTCCACCGTCCCCCTACACACTCCCTTTACCTTGGATCCCTCCCAACCTCACACTTGCATGCCTGTCGCTTGCATTATTCCCTAATGGTTGTCCATGCTCTTGCGTCTTCGAACGCAGTAGCATGATCTTTGGGAAACAGAAGTCAAAATGTTCTGTTATTGTTGATAACATCATTGAAGAAGGCTGGGTGAAGGGTGCATGGGCTTTTCATCTCATTTTTACAACTTCTTTGTCTTCCTCTTCCAGACATAGGTTTCTTTGTGTAGCCCTGGCTGTGCTGGAACTTGCTCTGTAGACTAGGCTGGCCTCAAACTCAGAGATCTGCCTGCCTCTGCCTTGAGTGCTGGGATCAAAGGCATGCACAACTATACCTGGCTTCATCTCTACAACTTCTTAAGAATATCAATCTATTTAAAGATAAAATGTTAAAAAAATACAGTCTGGGAGAAACTTCCCCAAATGGAAGTTGGATCCTGTCATGGCTCTGCTCAGGACTTGAAATGGCCTCTTCTGTCTTTCTGAGGAAAAGCTGGAGCCCGTGCCATGGGCCTAAAAATCAGTGTAAAACGGATCCTGCCACTTCCTGGCCTGCTGTAGCTGAGAGTGCTCCCCACTTACTCTGGGCACACCCTCACCTCAGAGACTTTGCAGCCACTCTTCTGCTAAAACACTTCTCTCCTCAAAACTGTGTGGCCTGTTGTCTGTCTTCATTTGTGTCTCCCCTTAAATTTCACCCTGAAGGGAATCCCTTATCTAAGAGGTTTCTTACCTAAAGTCAAAGTTGCCATCTCCGTTGCTTTACTTTTCTTCTAGCATATCTCATATGACATTACAGACAGATGGACTGCTTATTGTCTGTGCCCCACCCCTGTCATGAAGCTCCTAAGGGCCCAGGACTTAGCTCATTTTTGTTGCCTCTGGAACTGTGGCTGATATACATTGGAGGAAGCATTACATTTTACGACTAAATGAATGAAGGTGTAGAAAGACTGGTTGGGTTCCCAAGGTTAATAGACATTTCCTTGACCTCGTTCCAGGTCCAAGTCACCATTTCCAAGTCTGCCCAGGAAAAGATGCGACAGAAGCAGATGAAAGAAATGGAGCTGCTTCGAAGGGCAAAGGAGCCAGAGAGGGAGCAAGAACCAGCTTCCCAGGGCCCCAGCACGTGGAGAACCTCAGCAAAGGAAGGTAGGGTGCATTGGTGGGGAAGCTTTACTGGACAACTCCTGGGCTCTTAACCTTCTGAAAGATGGACTGCCCACAGCTCTTCTACTTTCCCATCCTAAGACAGGACAGGAAATCATGTCCACTCCCTTGTCGTCTGTTGACATTTCCACAGAAACTTGATGCCCGGGATGTAGAAGACCTGTTTAGTCTACAATATTTTTTTCCCACAGGCCTCCTTCCTTTGCGGGGCAGTGGGACGCTGTCGGTGCCCACTGGGCTGAGCAGTCCACGCAGAAACAACATTGGAGTCCTCCTGAGAAAGCGGGCCACCCGAGCCTCCCTGCCCAGCATCCCTGTCAGCAAGCAGGAGCCTAGCTTTGCCCGCCATGCCTCAGGTGGGACTTGATCTCTACCTGAGCCACCTCTAGGGTGTGGTCAGGGGGACTTTGGCTACCTGTCTTTGTCATGTTGTTGAGTAGATAGCTAGGCAGTTCTGCCAGCCTAGTGACATGTTCTAGAGTATATGAGGACCAAAGATATGGGCAAGGAGCTACTTCCAAGGGGGTCTCTGGGAAGATCTTGGAAGCCTGCCTGTGACTTTATACTGTAGGGAATGGATGGAGCTGGCTGGGACCAAGGAATTTACAGATCTTTCAGGACATGTCAGGGGAGGTGCCAAGGAACCAGGAGAAACTCCATCTCACTTTCAAAGGAGCTTTTCTTCCTCTTCTCCTCCTCTTCTTCTTCTTCCATTTTCTCCTTTCTTTTTCTCCTTCTTCTTCTCTATACTAGGCATTCAAGTGTTTCTTCATTTGAAAGGACTTAAAAAAAAAACCCTAAAGGTTGAAATTAATCATTCTGATTCAGTTTCCCTTTTTGTCATGCAGCAGATAATAATGGCCAGGTAAAGCAGAGTTTTTGTATTTATTTATTCATTCATTCATTCATTTATTCATTTATTTATTTATTTATTCATTCATCTATCTATCTATCTATCTATCTATCTATCTATCTATCTATCTATCTATCTATCTATCTATCCATCTATTGACTGGCCTCCCTTTTCTGTTCTTTGTATCTTTTAAGTTGTGTCAAATTGAAAGCCTTACATTGGGACTCCTTTTTAGTGTCTATTATTTTATTATTATCACTTATGTGATGGGTCTTGCTATGTAGCCCTTGATGGTTCTTCCTCAGCCTCTTAGGTGCTAGGATTATAGGATTATACCATACTGGCCTTCATTTTGCTTTTGGTTTTTGTTTTAACAAAGAAACCTGTGTTTAGGTTAAGAGACTCCATAAGCTTGCTGAAATGTCATAGCTGAGGGTTTAAAGGCTATTCTTTTTTTTATTATTATAAACACCATTAATCTTCACAAGTAATACTAGTTTACCTAAGGTGATTGTGACCTAAATTTCCTTTTAAAATACATTTATTTTGGATCTAGAAAGAGGCTTGATTTGAAGAAAGTACAAAATAGGTGAAATTTTAGTTAATTGAGAGATATGGTTGTCTAGGGCTTTAGCTTAGTGGTAGAATACATGACAGCATGTGGAAGGCCTAGCTTTCTCTCTGTGTCTCTGTGTTTGTTTCTGTCTTTCTCTGTCTCTCTTTCTTTCTCTCTCTCTCTCTCTCTCTCTCTCATATACACTAGAGAGAAAGAGAGAGGGAAAGGATGCATTGGGCTTGACAGATGCTCTCCTCAACAGCAATGCCTGTGAGGAGGCGCCATTTTGTGTGCCTTGTTGCCTGGGCTGTGTGTGTGAGAGAATGAATCATGGACGCCATCAACACTGAGAAGCAAATTGTAGACAGTAAAATGGAGAGCTCAAGACTCAGTCACCCACAGTGAGGGTGGGCCATCAGCCTAAGACTTTGGCTCCTGAGCCTCCATTCAGATGGTCTGTTACTGTCTTATTATTGAAGCTATGCATGCTTGTGTGGACATGGGTAGAATCATGGAACCGGCAATACCGTTACTTTCATGGTCTCCCTGGAAGCTGCGACTGAATCCTCTAACTCTCTTGACAGTCATGGGAGTGTTACTTAAGTTGCTTTATCAGTTACACTTCCCCCTAACTTTTGGCCTGTCTGGAAATGATGGAATTTCAGGACTGGAAACTTGATTGTTTTTATATCTTCAATGGACTTCATGAGAATCCAGCCTGTCTCAGGAGACCAGGTGCCCAAGATGAGCTCACCATCATTTCCTCAATCCTTTCTGTGTGTCCGAGTGTATGTGTGTGTGTGTGCATGCATGCTTCTCTGTCCTCCTGGGTGACGTTTGCTGTCTCTCTCCCTTGAATACAGCTAATTCATTACCCGCTGTGCTTACCTTGGGCTCTCCTGAATGGGAGGAAGAGGAGGAGATGGATCTTTGTGCCTTCAGGGAGTTGAGGCCCTTCTCGAACCCAGAGCTGGGGCTGACAGATGCCCTCCAGTGCCTCAACAGCAATGACTGGTGAGGCGGCACCTTTGTAGAATGTTCTGTGGCTTGGGCTGTGGTGGGTATTTAGCGGGGGGGGGGGGCTACAGAAGAGCTCCTGCCCCTCAACTTTCCTGTCCCCTCACCCCTATGGAAGAAGTGTGTGTGTGGACATGCATACATATGGGTGGGTTCGTATGTATAGTATCTATAACTTCTTGTATCTGCCCAGGGTCTGTCTCATGTGTCCCAGACTGTCAGTGAGCTTGCTGAGAATGACCTTGATCATTCGGCCTCTGCCTCCTGAGTGCTGGGATGACAGGCCTGTGCCACCATGTACAATTTATATGGTGCTGGAGATCAAACCCAGGGCCTTGTGCATTCTACTAACAAAGACATATCTCTGTCTAAATCAGGTTTAATACAAGTGTCCTCCAAGTATGCAAATGAGGCACATGATCTTAGTCAACAGTTAAAGCAGGCACTGTGGCCTAGAACGCCTGCAGAAGCCTTCCAGTCTTTAGCCCTCACTTTAAGCAACTTCTTGGCCTCGTCTATCTGTGTCAAGAACCCAAACAGGTCCTGGGTGGCCAGAGTTGAGGCCAGCCAAGGGCCCATAAAACAGCTTGTATTGACCAGCTAGGACTTCAAGCCGGGTGTCACCCCTAGAAATCCAGCTTCTGAGGCCTTGGAATCACAGCCTGCTTGGGGGCTGTCTGCAGAGAGACAGGACTCCTCCCTCCTCCCCTCCCGTGACAGGCCTGGCCTTGCTTCTCAGGCAAATGAAGGAGAAGGGCTTGGCGAGCATCCAGCGCCTGGCAGCTTGTCACTCGGAGGTCCTCGGTCCACGGCTGCATGATGTGTCCTTGGCAGTGACTGCGGAGGTGAGGCCTCCCCACAGCTATTGTACTTCTCCACTTCCCCTAATCCACACCCCCTTTCCCTGGCTCAGCCGCCCAGGTGAGTCACACAGCAGCCATGAGGGACTGTGGCTCTCTGGAGCATGGCCATCTCAACTTATTCATCAGCCTCCAGCCACTGAGGTAGGAGGTCCCCCCCGCCCCCGACAACTCCTCTTTCTTCATCTGTAATCTTGTAATCTTTGGGAGAGTCCTGTGTCCCCATTTGTCACTGCCCATTGTCTTCTGTACTTGCAGTGTCTAAAGAGGGATGGAGTACTCCCAGGTTGCTCTTCTTCCCCAGGCTTGGTGTTGTATTTCCCAAGGCTTGGACCTCAGCCGAGGTCCTGCCCTGAAAGACAGTAACTTACGTTTGATCCCCATAGAGGCTAGCCTACACCCTTGGGAACAGCCTGTTCTAGAGAGTGAGGGAAGGTTAGGAATACAGAGGACATTGTGTTGACACGTGGCTGGACCATGTCATGTGGCTGAGGGTTGGTTTCTTCCTCTGCACAGTGAGTGTGGTGTGAAGACCAAAGTGGGCCATTTCTGTAACTGTGCTGCGTTAGTTCTTTTCTTGGTACTGGGACAAAATCCTGGAGAGAAGCACCCTAAGGAAGGAAGGAGTTAGTTCTTTTGGCTCATGGTTTCGGGGGGATTTCAGCCCACGGCGGCAGGGGAGGCATTGCAAGTGGGAATGTTTCTATGCGTGGTGGTGGTAGGAGTGTGTACTGCAAAGTTGTTCACTTGTTCACACAATGGCAGATACAGCTGGCAGAGAGCCCAGGGGACGCAGGGGTGTGGCTAGAACAGCCAAAGGCCTGCCCTCGTGACCTACTTTCCTTGGTTAGGCTCCACCTCCTGAAAGTTCCCCATCTTTCTAAAGCAGCACCACTAACTGGGGAACAAACGTTCTGACATGGACCTGTAGGGAAATGTTCAAATTTTAAATCAAATGCACAAATTTCAGATGATATGTTGAAGACGGAATTGATGGTTACTGTGACAACAAAGTGGGGCATGAGAATAGCAAAGTGGGGCTGTTCTGCCCAAAGATGCTGAAAGGTTTTCCTCTCTAGTGTGGCAAAGGATGAGGGCAGGGCCTTGGTGTGAGGAGGTGGCAGATGGAGCCACACAGTGTGTCCGGAGCCCTTGGGAAGGTACAACTGTTCTGGAGACCCCTTCTCTCTCTCTCCAAGGTCACTAACCTCCGCTCCAAGGTATCTCGCCTGGCCATCAGCACCCTGGGAGACCTCTTCCGAGCTTTGAAGAAGAGCATGGACCAGGAGGCCGAGGAGATTGCTCGCTGCCTTCTGCAGAAGATGGGGAACACTAGCGAGTTCATCCAGCGGGCAGCCAACCAGGCTCTGGGTGCCATGGTGGAAAACGTGACCCCTGCCCGCGCACTGGTGGCGCTTACGTCTGCGGGTGTCTAGTATGTGCTCTGGGGGTGTGTGTCAGGGGAGAGGTCCAGACATATGGAATGAGCAGAGAAGGATGGGAGAGAGGGAAGCAGAGGAAGAAATGAAGCAGGAACCGTGGCTATAGAGGGTCTCTTGGGATGCTGGGGGTCAGCGTTGCTGAGGCACCCATAGCAGACTTCACACACTTAGCAGAGGGAACAACCCTCTTGATTCTGTGGGCTCCTGCTACCCTAGGCAGGCTGCAGAGAATGGGGTAAGCATGGCCAGAGGAAGAAGGATGCTGCTGTTCTGCTTGAGGCTGGGAAGTGCATGGTGGTCATGGTAACGCTTGGGAGACCGGGCATTAGAAGCAGCCTCAGCTGTGCCCTGGGGGCTCCTGCCTCTCTCAGGGGAGCAGTGTTTCTTTCTGAAGAAACATGGACAAGTGAGGAGAGCCAGGAAGCAAACTGGCCTCTGTCAGGAGGGAGGAGATGGACTACTGTTAGACACAGATTTACTTCCCCTTAAGTCAAAATCAAACCAGTAGCAAAACCAAAGGCGTTTCCCAAGCCACAGGACAAGCAAACCAAAGGCATTTTCTCCCACAGGACAAATGCCTTCCTGCTCGTGTAGACCAGTCATCACACTGAGGCATGAGCTTCTCAGCCTGCCCAGAGCCCATTGCCCCTGCCAGCGGACCCTGGCTCTTGTGCCAGTAACTGCTGCAAAGCACGGGCCGTTCCTGGGCCCCATGACCTAGATTCTCTGGGCCTTTGCTTCTTCAGCTGATGGCAATAATACTGATGTCTCTCCAGTGAGGTGGTTCTGATGAGTCAATGACCAGCTTCAGGAGATGGCATCCGGAACAGTGCCCGCTTTACCAAACATTATTGAACACAGCTGTGGCCAAATGAACCTGGAAGAAAGAGTGCTTTTGCTAGATTTTTTCCTTTGTCTCAGCTTCCTCTACTGCAATATGATGACACTAGCAACTCCTGGTTGGTGGGAGATGATGGATAAGAGGAGCCTGGCATGGTGCCTGGCATAGAGGGTGTGACAACTGATCACTGACAATTACCAGGGTAGACTGTCTTCAAATGCCCAGAGCAGGGTTTCCGTGTTCACATCTCCTGGGGATCTTGCCGATATGCAGATTCTGCTTCAGGCCCAATGTGTTAGATTTGCGGGTCACATGGAGTAGGGAGGGTTCTGGTGTTCCCCTTTTATGTCCACAACAGTAGGAAACTGTGTATGTGTCTGTGTGGAGCGTGTCAGAGGTCAGATTCCACCCGTTAAATGACCAAAAGTATACCCAAGTGTCACTAAGCATCATGTGAATGCTTTCCATCAGCAGGAGAGGGAAGATTCAATGGAGATTCAATGGAGAGGGGGTGATATGGTTCCCAATTCCAGGGAGCTGGCAGCTTGACTTGGGGGGGATACAGGAGCACAGCCATACTTACCAGGGAGCCAAGCACGAGCCAACTCAGAGTGAGCACCTAATTCTGCCTGTGGGACTAGGGAAGGAGAGGAGACATTGCCTGGGAAGGGCTTTCCTAGGTGGAAGAAAGGCGGCAACCCTCCTGTGGGCAGAAGGAGTAGTTGGGCTCAGAAACACCCTGAAATGGGGGGGGGAAGGCCCATTTGGGGACCAATCACGTGGCTTCATGCAGCTTTTCTTCCCACTCCCATTGATGCTGTGGTCAACTTTAGCCCTGTCACTGAGAATGACTACTCAAAGACACTGCCCCCCAACCCCACCTCCAGTCATGCAAGATAGGTTTTAAAGTCCTGGCTGGCATGAACATGGGTCTACAGTCTGCGATTACAGATCTGCATGTGTGTTAGTCTGGAGCCCTCACACCTTCACCCTATGACTGACCTCTTGGTTGTGGTTGTGTTTCCCTCTAGCCACCGGAACCCCTTAGTCCGGAAATGTACTGCCAAGCACCTCTCAGCGGTCCTGGAGCAGATCGGCGCAGAGAAGCTTCTCTCAGGCTCCAGAGACAACACAGACATGCTGGTACACAACCTAGTGAGGTTGGCCCAGGACTCTAACCAAGACACCAGGTAGGGCAGGACTCGGGACTGGGCATGGCCAAGGTAACAAGCCACTGGTCAGGTCCTGGTCCCACAGCTCATTGTCCTCAGGTTTAGCAAAGGGACAATCAGATAGATGGAGGCTGGATCCTCTCCCTCTAGCTGTGTTTCTGCTTTCCTCCAGTGTCATGGCTAGCCTGTCCAGGCAGTGACCTTTACGTCTTTTTCTTACCTTCTATTCCTCCACTCCTTGCAGCAGAGTGAGTTCTGTGTCCATCCGCTCCAGCTCTAAGCTCAGACTGTTCAGCTGCATTTTCGAGTGTTCACTGAGTGCTCTTTTTACTAAGTAACCATGTAAGAATGAAGAGGGGAAATGAAGCCCCAGTGTGTTGAAGCTTGCCTTCTCATTGAGGAAGATACACAACAAACAATAAATATAATGAACATTTTCCACTATAGATAAGGGGCACAAAAGTAAACACACACACACACACACACACACACACACACACACACACACACACAAACACACATGAAATGAAGATTGCAGGCCAGAAACCCGAGGCTGAGGCCAGGAATAACTAACTGTACAGGGTTAGGTTGATGGAACCAGGTCTCTGAGGATCTAAGCATGCAATTCAGGCAAAGGAAACAGTACAAAGGCTCCAGGATGGAAACAGCTTGCACAAGGAGAAACACTAGCTCAGGGTTGTTCTTGGAGGCCAAGGTCAAAAGCTGGGGTTTTTGGCTGTGTGAAAGGAGAGTTACAGAGGATTTTAAAGTATGTTTATGGGGTGGGAGTGGAGGTTTGACGCAAAAGAAGAGCGGGGACTGATTGTCTGCCAAAACCAGAGTTGCCACTAGTTGGCTGCAGTTGGTCTTGCAGTTCTACTGTGTCCTTCCGGATGTGAGGCCGACAGTCTAATGCCTTCATTTCAGAGAATGAGGTGTGTGATTCAGGGGACCGAGGCCACCAGGCTCTGCTCTAGAAGTCCCATCTTTCCCCGATCAGTGAGGCATAGGTGGTGTGTCGGTCATGTGAGCTGTTCCCTCTGTGTTCCCTGGAGAGCTGATGCATCTCCCCTTCTGTCTCCACCACCGCACAGGGTATTGCATTGCTTCTTTGTTTGCCGAGTGGGAATCTTCTGGAATAAACCCAGCACAGCACTGCCACCCTCTCCCTCTCCAGTGGCCATGTTGAATGCCCCAGAGTGCCTCCCCAAGAACTCCCTGATTTCTGAGGTGCTGCCTTCCCTTAATCTGGCCAATGACGGGCAATATTTGTCTCTTCCTTCTTTTCTTCTGTCTCTTCTTTACTGGATCTAATGGGAGAAAGTGATGCCTCACTGTTGTTTCAGTGTCTTTTCTCCTGATGGCTTTGTTTTTCACAGGATAGCAGACAGACACAGATTCCACAATCTTGGCAGGAGGTACTGGAGGCTGAGCCCAGGAGATTGGCTGGGCGTTAGGTTTGTTTTGAACGTACAGCCATCAGGATATGGGCAGTGAAGGTTTCAGAGATACAACAAGGATGGGCTTTCAGGTTTTAAACTGAACATCTGGGTTAATGTTGGTGCTAGTCATTGAAATGAGGGATATTGCAGCAGAAGGCTTGGGGTTGTCTGTAATTGTTGGGAGTGGTGGAAATCAAGACCTATTATCTCCCTAGATCCAATCCCTCATTGGATGGCGCTGAACACACTTCATTTTCCTTTATGGTACTCTGGCTTCTGGAGCCACAGGACTCCCTGTTTCTCCTTGCCCCTTAGGGCAAGTTCTCCATTCTGCCTATCCTCTGGACATGGCTGTGGAATGACCTCAGTCCATTGCTGGGATAAAATATCTTGCATTAACAACTCAAAGGAGAAACATGGTTTTTGTTTGTTTGTTTGTTCATTTTTTTTAACAGTCCATCACTGTGGGGCAGTCAGGGCAGTAGGAACCCAAAGCAGCTGGTTATGTTTCACGCACAGTGAAGAGCACAAAGCAATGAATTCCTACATGTGCTCAGCTAGCTCTCTCCTATCGTTCAGTCCAGGACCTATAAAATGGTCCATACCTCAATGAACTCAACTAAGACTATCTCTCACAGGCGTACCTACAGGCCAGCCTAATCTAGAGCATTTCTCATTGAGACTTCCTTTCCTGATGACTCTAGAGTATGTCAAGTTGACAACCAAAACCAACCCCCACATCTCCTTTCTCTGGTTCTCCTACCTCCAACATCAGCCTCTTCTCTCTAATCCCACCAGGGCATCCATCCCCGGATGCCCCAGTCCCATCTTTAGTATAAAGTGTCCTTAGAGGAACTCTCTGCTTTTTCCTAAGTCTGCTTCTCAGATTGTGTCCCCTGTGTTGTTCAAAGACACCATTGCTCACCGAATCACCTATGGTGTAAAATGGGAGTCCTCTTTTCCTGAATCCTCCCAGCCACATTGCCCTCCACATCACAGCATCTTTTAAACTGGCATGCACGCATCGCTAGTCGGAGGCCTCTGCACTTGCTGTTGGCTGGCCAGCGACTACTATCTGGGGTTTTGTTTTCTGTCTGCACCTTTGCAGGCTTGGTGGTGGCTATCGCTCATCGCGTGGACTTTGGAACTAAAGCTTGTACATAGGAATGATGCCAACAACTTTTCCTCGAGGGTGTACAAGCTGTGGGATTTATTTTCAGAAGTCCCTTTGGGTGCCGTTTAGGGAATGCTGAGCTAATTCCTGTTTCAAATGCCTTGGAAGTGTTATACCATTACTTGGGCAGAGTTATAGAGGTGAAAAGTTACATAGAGCGGCAGGGCAGCAGTGAGACATCAGCAAAGCAAGGCTTCGTGTTAAAGGAATGACCCAAATCCCACATTTCTGTGCAAAGCAGGAACTCCCCCTGGAAGAAGGAAAAGACTTCAACTAATCTGAGCTTTGTTTTTCTGGAAGCCTTCACACGTGGGGCAGTGGCAGTCAATACGGTGCAAATCGTCAGCATTTTCCTGTCTTGGTTTTCCTTAGCGGGAAATAGAGATGCATTTTATAAGGAAAAGAATTTTGGGTTGGGTGGAATATCATCATTCTAGATGCTTTCTACTCCATCTCCAATCAGCTTTGAAATCTTTCAATTTCAACTCCTTTATCAGCTCTTGAAACTGACTGTCCATATCTTATTCCCATTCTGTTGCTTATTTCAAGACTTCATCTTCTGCCTGGTCTATAATGGTGGCCTCCTGACAGGACTTCAAGCCCCCGATCTCGCCCCTCTCCACTCACTTCCTGCCTGAGTTAAAAGATTTGCTTTGTTTTTACTTTGTGTGTGTGCACACCTGTGTGTGTGTGTGTGTGTGTGTGTGTGTGTGTGTGATGGGGTGTTCACAGATGTCAAAAAGGAATGCTGAGTCCCCTGAAGCTGAAGCTATAGGCAACGAGACATTTTTGTTGCCTGGAGATACTTTGATTAGCGTGAACATTTGGCCATCCCTCAGCTTCCCATTGTTTGTAGGCCAAAGCCCAGTCTCTTCATAGGGCCGTAAACACAGCTTACCCCCCCCCCCCCCCCCCACGGCTTCTTCAGCCTCATATTCTCTAACCATATCTGGCTGCTGTGTCAGACCATGCCGTAGGCTTTAGAAAGCCCCTCCTCTTTCCAGTCCTAGTCTACTTGTGAATGCCCACTCATTCATTGAGTCTTCTTGATCCTTATGCCCAGACAGCATTATCTACCAGGTAGACATGACTGTTTCCTCCCACACCTTCCACAGACATCTAAGTGTCCCAAACTAGGAAAAAAAATTAAGAACATTTTGAATAACCATATAGCAGAATATTAAATATTATAATATTAGATATATAGCTATATGGATATTATATATTGGATATAGTAGATAAAGAGCTATAATAGATATCTATTATAAAGATACTTGTGGGGGCTGGAGAGACGGCTTAATAGTTGAGAACACTTTCCCAGTGAGAAAGGGTATGGCTGCTCTTATGTCTATGGCCAAAGCTGCTGATAGTGTCTTGCTTGTGCTCTGAGGTAGCTTGTGGACAGGTACGTTAAAAACCCAAGCAGGAACCCTCTGCTTGAAATGTGAATCCTTTTGCCATGTCCTGAGAAGATTATAGCGGACTATAGCAGGATGCCTGGGAAGGTGCTGCTGAGCCCTTTAGTGACACCCTGTCCTCTCCTGCTCAGCTCCTCCCGGCCCAAATCCTATTCCCTGTACCTACCTTGTACAGCTTATAACCACCCATAACTCCAGGAGCGCTGACATCGTCTTTTGTACTCTGCAGACGCCTGTACACACACAAACACCTAGACGTATATTTACACACATAAATTTTAGGAAATCTTGAAAAGTTATATATGAATAATATAACATAGCCTGGGAAGATGATTAATAAGAAACAAAAAGTCTGGAATCAAGGTGCCCACATATTCTGCTATCTATTAAAATGTAAATGCATAAAAAGACTAAGAAAATATTTAAAAATTTAATAGTGATTTCCTCTTGGTAATGGCATTATGAATGATGTTTATTCTTTCATGAATCTAATTTTTAACGGGGCAGGGATTGCTTTTCTAATTAGAAGTATGCAAACCTCTCCTATCATAATTGGGAAAGTTGCATAAAGCTGTAGAGTGAATTTATTGGGCCTCTCAGAGGCTGTTTCTTCATTTGTTCTTCCTTGGTGGCAGGTTTTATGGCCGGAAGATGGTGAACATCTTGATGACAAATGCAAAGTTTGATGCATTTCTGAAGCAATCCCTCCCATCTCATGACTTACGGAAAGTCATGGCAGCCATCAAACAACGGGTGAGCCAGTGCCACTCAAGCGGTTGACTCTGCCCACGTGTAGGTCAGGGGAATGAGTTGGGGTTTGAGAGACTTCCATTTCATCATGACTATTGACAGGTGGCTTGAGTGTGCTTTCTGTTTCAGTGTCTATAGTGAGGCCTGCCTCTATGCGCCTCAAGCTCCCTGGGCCTTCATTTCTTAAGTGGAGATTGTGGTGTCTGCCCAAGCTACCTCTAGGGCAACAGTGTGTGATTTGGGGGTGCTCCCAGGTGGAAGGATTATTCTTGTTGTGCTTTATACTGGTGTGTCAGGCTACCCCTTTCGGCTTACGTTCTGTGTCTGTTTCTCAAGGGAATACAAGACAATCATGAAGTCCCATCTGCCAAAGGCCGCAAGGTGTTGAAGAGCCTGGTGGTGCGTGAGAACAGGCTGCCGAGTCAGGAGGGGTATGTCTGTTCTTGTGTCTCTGGGCCCCGTGACCAAAGCTACCAATGGTGTCTTACTTGCCCATGGGGGCTGACTGGGGACTGAGGCTTGTCTGAAACCTAGTTAGGTTTACGTCTCTAATGGATGGGTTTGTAGGGTACAGTCTCCTGCCCTCGTCTTAGGTAGAGCTGATTCTGGCTTGGCAACATCTGCCAGAGATGTTGAGTATGGTAGGCTTGGCTGAGAGCATACAATTCTACCTTGGTCAGGCTCTCCCTTTAAGCTCGGCATCTCTCTGTTCACTTAGACCAGCATGCCCTTTAGCTGCTAGATTGGTCAGCCTGAGATCAGTTCTGAGGCAGAAGACCTGGCCTGAGGGCTAAAGGGTATGTCCTGGGAACAGTTAAAAACCCAAGCAGGAACCCTCTGCTTGAAATGTGAATCCTTTCGCCATGTCCTGAGAAGATTATAGCAGACTAGAGCAGGATGCCTGGGAAGGTGCTGCCGAGCCCTTTAGTGACACCCTGTCCTCTCCTGCTCAGCTCTCCCTCCGTAGACTAGATCAGTTTCCAGCCTTCCCATCCTCATGCTTGCTTTGCTGTGTTCTGTCTTTGCTTATCCTGAGCACCTGGAGCTTGCTTGTTGGTCTTGTAAGATGCAGCTTGCCTGTCGCCTTCTCCCAGGTAGAGCCGATTCTGGCTTGGCAACATCCTCAGGGCGCACAGCTACCCCTGGTCTTCATACCTCTGTTTCCCATCGGGTTATGAGATGCTCAAAGCAAAGATGGTGTGTCTCGTCCCTTTATTCTTAGGACCCAAGCGCAGCTCTTGGTATTCAGCAGAGGCAAGACTGTGAAACGCACGAACCAATGATAGAATGGATGATATTGGAAGCTGGTGGGTGGGAGCTGGGCGTAGGGCAGGAGCGCAGACAACCTGGCTCTGAACTAAGTGTGGGAGGCAGGAATTCTATGTGGAGCCTCTCGAGTGCTGACCCAGCCTAGGCTCCGATGGATGTGTGAGCCCAACGGGAGGGAGCAGGGACACTCTCTGCTCCTACAGGAGTGGGAGAGCCTAGGCAACAAGGGGCCGCATGTGGGAAGCAGAGGTGGAATGTGACAGCCTACTGAATCTTCCGTTATTTCTAGGTTAAATAAGCTCTGGCTGTGCTGGTGGCTGGGGGGCGCATCTCTGTGGCAGGGCACCTGTCTAATATGCATGAGACCCTGGGTTCCATCCTCAGGAACCCCCCTCCCCCAACACTTGCACCAGTCATCTTTCCACTTGGTTTCCCTACCCTCAATTCTTTACCCTCAAAAAGGAAGAGGGAAAAAACCAGGAAGAGGGCACCTCGCTTGCTGTCCTTTGAGGAAGAGAGATGCCCAGAGTCCCCAAGTGCAGTGTCCCCAGGCAGCGTTGAGAGCAGAGGTTGGGGGCTGGGCCCAGCTGTAGGGGGCACACTGTTTCTGTCCTGCCTGGCAGTGGGATTCAGCTTGGGATGAGAGGTGTGTTCAGCCCCTGGGCTCTTCCCCAGGGGTCAGCCACTGCTTCTGCCTAGGCTTGGCTCCAATGGCCCACGGCCGATGGGCCTACTACGCTCCTCCATGCGGGGTGGCGTGGAGATGGCAGAGCAGCTCCGGGAGCTGATCCGACTGTTGGAGGCCAAGGAGTTCCAGGCTCGGATGGATGGTGTTGGGAAGCTCCTTGAATACTGCAAGACCAAGCCAGAGCTCATTGCTGCCAACCTAGTCCAGGTAAGTACCCACCCATGTCCTCCTTGTGACTTCTTCCTGTGGGTGCCAGTTCAGTCTGGAGAGATCTGAACTGATTTAGAGGGAATGTAAGGGAAGCCTGCCAAGCAGTCACCTTCCTGGCAGCCTTTGTAATAACAGAAGAGTAGCTGGGTGTGGCTGAGGGTTTGAGCACATCTTTAGAATGCTCAGAGGTTTCCTGGGTGGCCTCCATCCCTCTGCCAGAGAGGGTGCTGTGGTCAAGGTCTTGGGTCACCTTTAGTTAGTTATTTTGCATATTTGGTATCACAGCCTGTGGTTGGACAGTGGCTGGGCCATAAATGATGGACAGGCTGGGAAACAGGCTGCACCACAGAAGGGGTTCCTACTTTTCCTGGGAGTGATGCGGACAGGCAGGTGGAAACCCAGCGTGTGTGATCTCCCCCACCCCTTTGTATTTTCCTGTTCTGCTTTTGAGGAGATGAGCTGTTCATCACTGGGAATGTGCTAGCACAGGGCCACTTTCAGGGGCCCCAGCCAATACCTGTCAAACCTGAGTTCCCACCAACTCTTGATTTTTGTTCCCTCAATAGGTATTTGATGCCTTTACCCCAAGGCTTCAGGATTCCAACAAGAAAGTGAACCAGTGGGCACTGGAATCCCTCGCACAGATGCTTCCTGCCCTAAAAGAGAGCATACACCCCATGCTGCTCTCCCTCATCATCGCAACTGCAGACAACCTTAACTCTAAGAACACTGGGATTTCCACTGCTGCCTCTGCTGTGCTGGATGCCATGATGGACAGCCTGGGTGAGCATCCCACCGCAGTCCCTATGGGACACTGAGCCACCACACCCATCGTCTTAGGGTTTTTACTGCTATGAAGAGACACCATGACCATGGCAACTCTCACAAAGGAAAACATTTTATTGGGCCTGGCTTATAGTTCAGAGCTTTAAATCTACTTTTGTCATGGCAGCATTCAGTTAGACATGGTGTTGGAGAGTTGGTTAAGACTTCTACGTCTGAATCAGCAGGTAGCAGGAAGAGAGAGTGACACTGGGCCTGGCTTGAATATCTGAAATCACAAAGCCCGTTCCCCTAATAACACACTTCCTCCAACAAGACCATACCTCCTTAATCACTCCTTATGGGGACCATTTTTATTCAAACCATCATACCCATTTTGTGTGTGTGTGTGTGTATCAGCTGAGTTGTCTAAGGCTGTATAAGAGCAGGTGATGACATTGTAGAGCCTCCAAGTTCCCGGCTGGAGGCTTTTCCAGGTTCGATCTATGTCTTTGATCACTGTTCTATGGCTGTGAAGAGACACCACACCATGGCAACTCTTATAAAGCAAAACATTTATTTGGGGCTGGCTTACAGTTTCAGAGGTTTAATCCATAATCACCTTGGTAGGAAGTGTGGTGGCATGCAGGCAGACATGGTGCTGGAGAAATAGCTTGAGAGTTCTACATTTGGACCCTTAGGCAGCATGAAGAGAGAAACACTGGGACTAGCTTGAACTTTTGAAACCCCAAAAGCCACCCCCCACCCCCGGCGACACACTTCCTCCAACGAGGCCACACCTCCTAATCCCTCTCAAGTAGTGCCTCTCCCTGATGACCAAGCATTCAAATCTATGAGCCTATGGGGCTATTCTTATTCAAACCACCACAGTCCGCTAGGTCCTGCATGGTCAGGAATGGAGGTGATGAGAGGAGGCCTTGCCTAGTCATGTGAGGAAAACGTGGCACCACAGGAGTGAGTAAAGAGTACTTGGCAAGGTTCATCTGTGTTGGGGGTTGGTGATGGACTGTGACAGAGGAGCAAGGAACACAGGAAGAAAGGAAGGCACAGTGGTAGTCACCATGAGAGACAAGAACATGGCAGATCATATGCCTTTGTAGCATCACCACTCACTTCCCCAATGTCAGGTGGACTTTTTGGTGCATCTGCTGTCCCTTTCTTGGCTAGAAGGTGATGTTTAGTATATCTTTGGAGGGAAGGGCAAGTTTAAAACGTAAGATCTGCTGAGAAAGTAGTGCCCGAGTAGACTTATGTCTAGGCCAATATGATGGAACGTGTATCTGAAGATTGCCTTTGCTGTATATCTGATGAGTGGAAGATAGCACCTGGCCTCTGGCATTCACAGAGCATCCTGGACAAGACATTCCTGGCATACTCACCTCCCCTTTCTCCCTATGCCTTGGCCAGGACCCAGTTCCTGGGACTGGGACAGCAAGCAGTGTCCTTGGCTAGAGCCAGTAGGAGACATTTTGGTTACAAATCAAAGGCCTGGTCATGCCCCCCCCCCCCCAGCTTTTTATCTCCCAAGTTCATAAATATTATCAATTTCCACATTTCATCTCAGAGGAAATTTATGATTTGCTGAGTTTGTGGCTGTGGAACAAACAATACAAATCGAGCCCTAAATTACAGCTTGTTTCCTGCACTGCTCTGGGTGAGTGAGATTGCTGTTGCCAATAATCAAGGCTCTTGGTAAATCACCCCAGGCCCTGGATTTATTGGGAAAACTTACACAGAGCAGAATGGGCTTTAGGCGTTTGAGGAGGATGAACACTCATGTCTGGAGAGAGGGCTCTTTTCACTCCTCTTACCCCTGCCAAGGCTTTTAGGCTGCTCTTTGCCGCTGGGCCAACCTTCCCTAGCATGGAAGAGCCTGACATTTTGGACAACAGAATTTAGTGTCTCCCATAGTTGTTAGACTTAGGTACCCTCTATCCGAGGACCTGCTCTACCCACGTAGAATACCCTGGAAAACAGTAGGCCTGGGAAGTGGCCTGTGTATTAGTCTGTTTCTGCCGCTGCAACAAAAAACTCCAAGGCTGGGAAGTTTATATATATATATATATATATATATATATATATATAATTTAATTCATTGTTCTGGAAGCCTAAGAGTATGGGCACCAGTTTCTGATCAGTTTTGATGGAGGCCTAATGATGAATAACATCACAATGGTGGATGATGTCACAGTGGTGAATGGCATCATGGTGGGTGGATGGTGTTTCAGTGGAGGGTGGCATCATAATGGTTGGAGCTCTTGTGGAAGAGATTACATGGTACGACACGAAGACAGACACCAGGAAAGGTGGTTGTGCTCAGTGAATAGTTTTCTGTGTAAGGACACAATTTCAGATCACATGGCATCATAAACACTATAATCCCAGTGCTCCTGTGGAGAAATGGGAGGCAAAGATGGGAGAATCCTGAGAAGCTCAGTCAGCCTGGTAAATGCAGTGGTTAAACAAGAGACCTTGTCTGAAACTAGGTGGAAGGCAAGGACTGACACTTGAGGTTGCCTCTGAGCTACACACACACACACACACACACACACACACACACACACACACACTTTTTATTTATTTAAAGAACGTATATGGGAACTAATTCACGTCTCAAGGCCTATATTAGTCCCCTCCATGGCAATGCTCCTAATGATCTCATTACTTTCTTCTGAAAGTCTCACCACCTTCCAGCATTTTTACCCCGGGGGCCACACTCCTAACACAGAAACCTTTGGGGATCAGCTCAGTATCAGCAGGGTTTCAGCCATGTGGTTCTCCCTATTGGGACAAGGTCCTCTTGGATACAGCTGGAAACAGCCCTTCTGGTCCATCAGCCAGAGGCTCAGAAACAGGGGGAGTGATGCAGGCGTATGTGTGTGTGTGTGTGTGTGTGTGTGTGTGTGTGTGTGCATCTTCTATGCTCCTTTGGTCAGTGCTGAGGTTTGTGATGGAATGGTGTAACTGGTGTTTGCTGCTTTGTGGGTTCTTTTTTCTTCCTCCCTTCTCCATCTCTCTTCCTCTCCCCTTTCAACTCCCTAGCAGTAGGTAAGAGAGAAAAAAGGAGAGGAAAGAAAGAGATCCCTGAATAAAGTGAGGGGTCAGAAAAGGGGGGATGATGTTATCGTTAAAGTACTTCCTGCTGGTTAGAGGCGTTGAGCTCCTTGGGGAAAGTTTGATCTTTGACATCAGGATATCTAATTTCTTCTTCTGGTCATTTCTTCTTTGAGTGCAAATACTTATCAAACCACGACCAATAGCAACCACCAACGAACCAACACCTCACCCCGCCTCCTGCGGCCCTAGTGTTCATATACCCTCCGAAAAGTCTCCAGAATTCCAAATGTCACACAATCACAGAAACTATCTGCAGCTGGCAAAACCACGCTGCTGCCAGAGCACAAGGCAAATCACAATCAGCTGCTGCGAAGCAACCCCGTATCCCCATACCTGGGATTAAAACGAACATATTCTTATAACATTTCTGTTTTTTTTTTTTTTTTTTTTTTTTTTTTTTAAAGAAAACAAAACTCCAATATTCTCACTACAGAATGGTGTTGGCCTCAAAGGTCCAAAGGAGAAGCCCTCTAAATTCCTTTGCAAAAGCTCCTGTGGAGCCTATGTGATGCAGTATGCGGTCTTGGCTCTGGGTGTGGTGCTGTTTGCGCAAGCGTGGGAATGAGCTGTTGGGGTCAGTTGAGTTTTCTGGGTAGCACATCTTAGTCCCTCCCGTAATGTCGGTTCTGAAGGTATTTTTGACTCTAAAGTGACAAGCCTAAGGATTTGGGTTAGTGAGATGGAAAATTTAATCGCCCCTGGTGAGTACCAAGGGCAGAACCATGTTGTCCCTAGGAACGGCTTTCACCCGCATAGAATGAGCTGAGCTTAGTCCAGAAGAGAAACAAGCAGCTAAAGCTCCCACTGCCCATGGTAGCTGCAGAGCCTTGGGCGGTGGGGACAGAAAATGACCCAGCTGAGCCTAGTGATTCCAGTGCTTCTTTAGACCCCTCTCATGGAGTGCTTTCTTGCTAACCTGCCTCTTTGTGCCCTCCTGGATTCTGGGCTGCAGGCTGGAGGTGGCCTGTCAAACACTGGGCAGTGCTTCAGTGTGGAAGGCCAGAGCGACAGCACAGCATGCTTCAGTCTGTTTCCTGCTAATTGCAGGGCAGGAGGAGCAAACACATGCCAAGTGAGGCGGCTGCTGTCCTTTGGCAGCAAGTCCAGATGGCACAGCTAATCGGGGAGGCTGACTGTTCTAGGATGACCCTGAAGAGGTTTCTTCTTCATCTTTCATTCATTCATTCATTCATTCATTCATTCATTCATTCATTCATTCATTCACTTGACAGCATGATTGCAGCCCCTCCTCTCCTCCCAGTCCCACCCTCCCACCCCCTTTCTGCTTTCCCCATTCCTCTTCTCCTCAGAAAAACATCCCCTCCCCCGCCTTACTAACCCAATCTGGCACATCCAGTCATATCAGGACTAAGTGCATCCTCTTCCACTGAGACCAGACAAGGGAGCCCTGCTAGGAGCAAGTGGTCTAAAAGCAGGCAACCAAGCCCATATCAGAGATAGCTCCTGCTCCATCTTTTAGGGAATGCACATGAAGGCCAAGCTGCCCATCAGTTACATAGGTGTTGGGGGCCTAGGTTCAGTCCATGGCTGCTCTTTACTTGGTGCTTCCATCTCTGTAAGCCCCCCTAGGGACCTATGTTAGTTGCCTCTGTTGATCTTCTTGTGGAGTTCTTTTCCCCTCTGGGTCCTTCTATCCTTCCCTCCACTCTTCCACAAGAGTCCGGAGTTCTGCCTAGTTTTTGGCTGTGGGTCTCAGCATCTGTTTAAATTCACTGCTGGGTGCAGCCTCTCAGATGACAGCTGTACTAGGCTCCTGTGTGCAAGCATAGCAGAGCACCATTAAATAGTGTCAGGGGTTGGCTCTCTCCTATGGGGTGGGTCTCAGGTTGTGGCAGTCGTTGGTTGGCCCCTCCCTCAACCTTTGCTCCATCTTTAGCCTTGCATTTCTTGTACGTAGGGTAAATTCTGCGTCAAAGCCTTCAAGGGTGTCTCCCTCCTCTTGAATCCCACTCAGAAGGGAAAATAGACATCTTAAATGGATGAAATGTGCTGTTTCACATGACAGGTGCTGATTTCTGTGGCTGCCCTTTTAGGGTGGAGGAGGAAGACTGGGCCGCTGGCTTCCTAGCCTCTGCCATTCATCACCCACTTCCTGCTTTGGGGTTTCTCTGAACTTGAGGTTCAGTGCCATTTTCCTACCAGACACTGAGACCTGATTTCAGGGGCACTTTTCTGAGGATTAAGGGAGTGCCGAAGCAGACTGGTTGGCCTAGTCTGTCGCTGTTGGCTTAGTTGTAGAAGATATCTGCTGGATGAAAATCTCAGGCTGCAGACAGCTCTGCCTCCCCCAGATGACCTTGGCATTCAGGCTTCTCACAGCCAAGAGGAGCTCTCTTAATTTAGCTCAGCCTCTGGCCAGTCCTGGAGAGGCTAGATAAGCTTAGGGTGTGGGTGGCCTTGGATCTAGTTTTGCTGTTTGCTCTCTGCCTTCAAATGCCTGTAAATCATATGACTGATGTTATATTGTTAACAGGCTTAGACTCTGCACCCAGATGCCTCTCCAGCATATACCAAACACCCAAAACCTCTACCTTGTATTGTGTCCATAATTATCCATGTTTATCCAGTGAAAAAACATTTTGATGTGGGCTCTTTCATTTAATTCTGTTCAGGACAGACATTGCGGTGGTACATACCTGTAATCCCAGCATGTGGGAGGCTGAGGCAGGAGGATTAACATCAGTTTAGGGCCAGTCTGGGCCATTTGAGCCCCTGTCTAAAAAATTAAAAGAGAAAACAAATGAACACCAGCCAGTTTCCAGTGCTACTTTATAGTCTCTCTAGTACTTAAACATAAAAAACTTCTTTTATTTTTTGCTGTAAAAACCATGCTTGTTAATTATTGAGAAATGGAAAAATCTAGGGCATTTGAATAGAATACAATCCATTTGCAACAAGTTCCATTTTTTAAAAGTGTGTGCCTGCCTGCCTGCCTGCTTGTCTATATGGGTGCCAGGGACAACCTCAGGTGTAGCTCCTTGGGAGCTGTTTTTGAGATAGGCTCTGCCCCTGGGGCCTGGAATAGCTGCTACCTAGAACATCCCAAGAATCCACCTGCCCCCCTCCCAGGGGTGGGGATCTGAGGGCTCACTATCACCCCAGCCTTTCTTCCTGTGTTCTGGGCACAAAACTCAGGTCTACACGCCTGTACGCCAAGTACTTTACCATCTTCCTAACCCTTATCAGAATTTTTTTTTGGGGGGAGGGAGAAGTGTGGAAAAAAAAATGGCACTGTGCACCGTGGTGTGATGGTCAGCTGGGAAGAGTCATCAAAAGTCAGTGACGAGATACACCACAGTCTTCCACGTGGCCCAGATTCGGTGTGGTCCTCCAGGAAAATACGTGAGGAGGGGAATACCACTGTGGAGGCATCTATTCCAGGGCAGCCCTTGGCTCAGGCGTTAGCATGTGCAAGTGTTTATGGTCTGACTTGGTTAAACAGGATGCAAATTCAAATATAGAATCTCACAATTATGTTCACTCATATGCACAGAAAGAGGGAGGGGGATGGATTGCTGAGCACTGCACAGTGAGACCCAGTCTCACACAAACAAACAACCTAACCTGAAAGATGCCAGATGTTAAGGGTTTTTTTTTGTTGTTTGTTTGTTTGCTTTTGTTTTTGTTTTGGACTCATTTAGTTCTTCTGTGGCTTTCAAGAAGTCTGAGGCTAACATATCCCGCTGGCCTCAGGGTTTCTCCAGTGGCACTCGTCTGATTATGCATGGGGATCTCTGTGTTCTCTGAGAGGGGGTCTAGGGAGGACAGCGTCTCTGACCAACCAGCCAGGCTTGTCTTCTTCTCATTGCGCAGCATCTTATATTCTTTTTAGTGCACCCCTTTGTGAGGCCAAAAGAACCCTCTGGAAATGTGGGCCAGGCCAATGTCTTTGCCCTTTCAAATAGTAGATTTTACCACCACCATCACCATCACTACCATCTTCATCATCTTTTTTGTTTGTCCATTTAATGATGCTGGGAACAGAACTCAGGGCCCTTGTAAATGCTAGGCAAGTATTCTATTGCTGAGCTACCTCAAGCCAGCTCAAGATTCTGGCCCCTTGTTTGATTTTTCCATTGTGAGAATTTTAGGACAAGAGTAAATAGCAGATACAATAGCAGATATATTGTTATTCTATGATATGGGTCCAATCCTAAATATTAAATTAACTCATCTAATCCTCACAGCAACTCAATGAGAAGGGAACTAGTATTGTCCACCATTTTGTTGATGGGTAAGCCAAGGCATAGAGGGAGTGACTGGCTCCTACAGTGTTCCATAGTGAAATAGTGGGGGTTTATGCTCAGGCAGCTTGCACTCTGACAGAATCCGTACCCTTCACCACACTTTCCTGTCATATTATACCTGAATGTGAGCCAAGAAGGTGAGCCTTACAGAGGTGACTAAAACAAGACAGACCAACTGTGTGTGTAAAGTGCTCTGCTCTGACATCCATAAACCAGCCTGGAAAAACTGTGCCCTGTTGCAACATTACCCTATAAGCACTCACCAGGCAGCACCCTGACAGCATTCACCAAGCACTTGTACTTAGCCAGCACTCGTCAAGCCCTGTGCTCTGCAAGGATTTGTCAACAACATGTACACTGCGAGCATTTATGAAGCACCTGCTGTATGCTGGCTGCCATAGGCACGTGGTCTGGTAGACCTCCTGGTTGCTCAATCTCCAGGACTCCCTCTGCCTCCCTATCCCTGTGTATGTCTTTATGGCTCTGAAGAACTGAGCATAGGGCCAGGAGCTGGGCTGAGTCCTGTGGGAGAAGACTAAGTTAGAGACTTGCTTTGTTTTCACAGTGCTGCCCTGGGCTCCTGGACCTCAGGTGCTTTGACTTAAGGTCTCCTGCTCTAAACCGCACTAAAACTGAAAGCCCTCTGGCTGGAGAGATGGTTCAGCAGTTAAGTGCACTGGCTGCTTTTCCAGCAGACCCAGGCTGGACTCCCAGCACCCACATGCCAGCTCACTGCTGTTTATAGCTCCAATTTCAGGGAATCTGGCGCCTCCACAGATATACATGCAGGCAAAACACCAATGCACATAAAATAAAAAAAAATAAATAAATCTTTAAAAAAAAGTTGAAATCTCTCTGTGGTCGTGGTTAGGGATGGATGAATGCATTGTTGCAGGGATGGCTCAGTTACCACAGGGTGGAACCCTGACGGCTTTGGGTTCCTTTCTATCTTTCTATGCAAAGGTGTGCACTGCTGCCTTCCACCATGGGTGCGCATGCCCTCATCAGCGTGTGTACCTGCTCTTGGACTTTCCAGCCTCTAAACCCTGGGCCAAATAAAGTTTTATTGTTTCTAAATTGCTCATTCCGGTTTTTGAATTTATAGAAGCAGAAAATCAACTGAGGTTACCAGTACACGCTTGCCGGGTGACAGTACCTGCCGTGCTCTCCTGATAGGTGTGGGCAAGCCTCATAGTCATAACCCTCAAAGGGGCATCTCACTACTTGCCCTACCTTCCATTAAGTTATTCCGTGACTGTTGTGGTTGCAGAATGCTGGATGGTGAGCATGCTGGGAGCTGAGCATGCTCAGCACTCATGCTGGCACACGAGTGCCTCCAGGTTCATGGCAGAAGCAGATAAGCAGGAGAATGGTCTGATCTTGTGCCTTCTTTGGATGGACCAAGGGGTGTGATCGCCCCTTACTTGGGTGCTCAGGCCCTGGTCACATGAGCACAGTTTCCTACCCTGAGTGAGGTTCACATTCCAATCAAAGAAACCTTCTGGAGGGAAGGGAAGCTCCATCCTATGAGTTCTGGGCTCTGTATCCATCACAAAAGGGCACCAGTAGATGCTCCCTGTGGGAATTAGTGACTACCTGGCATGAAGTGTCCCAGTGAGCAGAATGTGGGTTCAGGCTTTAATGAAAGCCTTGACTTCTGAATGTTATCCCCGGCCCTTTAATGAGCACTGTGTGGCTATCTCTTAGGGCCTCCGTTCATCCCGAAGCTGTAAATACATCCAAATATCCATTTATCCGTTCCATCACCTATTGCTAGCATCACCGTTTGTGTGTCTGCCTTTTGTCTACCAGTCCTCCGCCTTGTTTATCTTAAACTCCACTTTAAGGCAATTTAGGAAACCACAGGCAATATAAATCAGACCTATGGGCGTAAAAGGCAGACTGTTTGGGAGCCAACCTAACTGCCTTAGATTGCTCACTCTTCCCCTTGGTATCCTATGTTCATTCGCTTTTTCAAAAATGTCCCAGGCTGGAATGATAGGCCAGTGGGTGAGATACTTGTGGAAGTGTAAGTACCTGATGAGGCCCTCAGATCAAGCTGGGTGCTCACATCTGTTTGCCTAGCATGAGGGTCCTAGAACCTGCGAGAGAGACCATGCCGGAGGGTGAGGACCAACATCAGGTTATCCTCCTACCTCCACATTTGCATGTACACACACACACACACACACACACACACGAGTCCGATGTGATCTGGAGGGTGTGTGGAAACAATGAGTGGCTGGTGTGTTGACATGGCTGGAATGTCAGGGTCACAGAAATCTCCATCTCTTTCAGACCACCTTTGCCTCCTGCAAGCCTTTGCTGGGCGTGTGCGTTTCCTGAGTGGTCCTGCGGTGCTGGATGTCACAGATCGCCTCTCACGTGAGTACCTCTCACCCCACCCAGCCCAGACAGCCTGTCCATCACTGTTCTCTCCTGTACTGTACTTTCTTGAAACTCAAAAACCATTTAAGAATTTTCATAGCCAGCTTTTTCTGTGACACTCTCCACATTACCGAAATGACAATCTTTGTTTTTGGTGAAATCGAGGCACATATGTACATAACCAAGTAATTTCTAAGAATGTATTTCTTCCTCTTTACAAACCGGGATTCCTCTAGCCTACCTTTTAAAAAAGTGTGTGTGTGTGTGTGTGTGTGTGTGTGTGTGTGTGTGTGTGTGTG
>NW_026585644.1:35612859-35613158 GCF_907164565.1 Psammomys obesus
GTGTGTGTGTGTGTGTGTGTGTGTGTGTGTGTGTGTGTGTGTGTGTGAGGGTGTAGGTGTCTGCACATGAATATAGAGGCTAAAGGACTACCTTGGCTGCCATTTCTTAGGGAGTATCTACTTAGGTTTTTTTGAGAGAGGGTCTCTCATTGGCCTGGAACTTGCTAAGTAGGCTAGGCAGCTGGAGTCTACCCTTCAGTGCTGGGATTACAAAGCACGAGCCACCACACCTGTTTATTTATTTATCTATTACTATCTATCTATCTATCTATCTATCTATCTATCTATCTATCTATCTA
>NW_026585644.1:35613168-35620577 GCF_907164565.1 Psammomys obesus
CTATCTATCTATCTATCTATCTATCTATCTATCTATCTATCTATCTATCTATCATCTACTTATGTGGCATTTAGTTATTTTTATGTTAGTTTGATAACATACCATGACCAAAATCAACGAATGGAAGAGAGTTTAGTCTGGCTTACAGTTCCAGAAGGATAAGAGTTTGTGGTAGGGGGAGCATGGTGGGAGTCAGCTGGAGCAGGAAGCCAAGAGATGACACATTCAAAGGCAAACCTGAAGCAGAGAGAGTGAGCTGACTGTGAGGTGAGGTTAGGAACTCTCAAAGCCTGTCCCCCAGTGCTGTGCTTCCCTGATTCGCCCAGCCCTCATGCTACATCTTTAGAGAAGGCCTGGCACCTGGATGGGAGGTAAGGAGTCTCTGCAGGGACATAAGAAAGACTGAACTAGGACACATAGGCAAGGTCAGAGCTAAGAGATGGGGCGGAAATGGCAAAATTAGGAGGTAGCACTGAAATCCTTAATGATTTGGTTGCTTGTGAAAACCAAGCATCCAACCAACCAACCAACCAACCAACCAACCAACCAACCAACCAACCCCAACCAACCAACCAATCCACCCCAACGAAACCCCACCCCAACCAACCAACCAACCAACCAACCAACCAACCAACCAACCAACCAACCAACTAACCAACTAACCAATCAACTAACCAATCAACCAACCAACCAATTAAAATACTTAAGTAGTTTAGGGAGCCCAGAGGTGGGTGAGGAGTCTGGCCATAGATTATCTGCTTACTGTTAATCTTCCCCATCTCTCTCTCTCTCTAAAGATTAATGCATTTGTGTTTTGCCTGCATGCATATCTATGCGAGGGTGTCAGATTCCCTGGAGCTGGAGTTATAGATTGCCGTGTGGGTGCTGGGAATTGAACCCAGGTCCTCTAGAAGGACAGTTAGTGTTCTTAACCACTGAGCCATCTCTCCAGGCCTTCCACATTTCTTTTCAAGAGTCCTCAGAAGCAAATCTTTCCCAAGCTTTTTTGTTAAATAGGTTTTGGCTAGAAATGCCCCCGACACAGGCGTGGACTAGAACAGCACAGCTCACTAGGAGTAAATCTTTTGTAATCACTTCAGCTGTTTGTTAAGATCAAGTTTAAGGGGGGCTGCTCTCTCACAATGGATCCCAGAAGGCTTCTGTCCTTCTGTTACTTGAGAGACTGACCTGGCCAGTTGAGTGACTGTCCAGTTGAGCCATGTCCTTGTGTCTGAGACACAAGCTGATGAGGGAGTGTGGGCTGGGCAGCTGAGGTAGGCGGATTGTGTTCTTGGTTTTTGGAGACCAAGAGAGTCAGGGCATTGCTCAAGGTGTCAGGGTTCAGGAGGGTGTGCAGACAGCCCATGATGGGACAGAAGCGGGGGTCTGATAGGGGAAGAACTGGTGAACCCCATTGGTCTTGTTCCTGGACTGGGTTAGAGTTAGGGTTAGCAGTTAAAGTTGGAGTTGGGGATGGCTCTTGGGATTCCACTTTCCTTTTCTTTTCCTTTCCTTTCCTTTCCTTTCCTTTTCTTTTCTTTTCTTTTCTTTTCTTTCCTTCCTTCCTTCCTTCCTTCCTTCCTTCCTTCCTTCCTTCCTTCCCTCTCTTTCTTTCTCTCTCTCTCTCTTTCTTTATCTCTCTCCCTTTCTTTCTTTTTTATTTTCCCCCCAATTTTTTGTTTTGTTTTGTTTCGTTTTGTTTTGAGATATACATACATAACATGGATTTCTACCACTGTCTCCATTTAAAGAGGTTCTTTGGGATTGAATGCATCTCTAATGTCCAACCATCACTGCCATCCACCTCTCTTCATCTTGTAACACTGAAACTCTCACCCTGTAAAACTCCCTGCCCCCCGCAGCCTGGCAACCACCATTCTGCTTCCTGCGTCTGTGAGCCTTAGTACTGTGGGTACTTCATGTAAGTGGACTCCTATACAATTTAACTTCTGGAGACTGGCCTATTTCAGTGAGCATAATATCTTTAATGCCCATATTGTAGTGGGCATTAGCATTTGTGTAAGTGCGTGTGTGTGTGTGTGTGTGTGTGTGTGTGTGTGTATGCATGGGTGGCTATACACATGTGTACATATGGAGGCCAGAGGTTGACCTAGGGTATCTTTCTCAGTTCTCTCTACCTTTTAAAAAGATACGTATTTACTTATTCTGTGTGTGCATGTTCCTGAGTGTGTGTGTGTCTGCCACATGTAAGCAGGAGCCCTGGGGGTCAGTAGAGGCATTGGGTCCCCTGGACCTGGAGTTACATGTGGTTGTAAGTTGCCATGTGGGTACTAGGAACTGCGCCCGGGTCCTCTGTAAGAGAAACAAGTGCTCTGAACCACTGAACTAGCTTTCCAGTCTCTCCCACCGTATTTTTTGAGACAGGGTCTCTCCCATTGAACCTGGGGCTCATCAACTTGGTTAGACTGGCTGACCAGACAGCCCAGAGGTTCTCTCGTCTTTACCTCCCCAGGGATTATATCATAGGTGTGTATGATACACCTATGCCTAGGTTAAAAGAACAGTCTTCATCTGTTTGCTTGTTTTTAAGTAGGAGTTTTAAATGTGAACTCAGGCCCTCATGCTTCCAGCAAACACTGTACTGACTAAACCATTTTCTTAGCCCCAGAAATTCCTATTTAAGGAAGAAAGAGAGATGACTATATGCACCCCCCAGTCTGTGTTTACCATTCCATCTGACAATGGACACTGTGCTATTGTGAGAGTAATGAGGGTCTGCGTGTACATTTTTCATGTCCAACTTTTGTTGGGTGGGGAGGTCAGGACACATTTCGGCTGCTAAGTGTATGTAGCTGCTTCTCTCCTGCCTCCCTTGCCTCCCCTCCTCAGGGCTACTAGCCACTCTTTTGGCCACAGTCAGCCACACTCTGCTGACTGTGCTCTCCCCAAAACAGCCTTCTTCAAGCCCAGAGGACACACTCAGTTTGTTCCAGCCAGTCCCCTTCTTTCCATAGAACCTTTTCAAGGCTCCTTGTATTCGAGCCCTTCCCAGTGGATGTTTACAGGCTGTAAACCTGCCTTCCCAGGGACCTCCATGATTGCTTAAATAAAGCAGAATGAGCTAATGGTGAGACAAAGCTATATTATATAAATGCAGGTTTATTGGGAGCAGCGAGGGAAGGGGAAAATGGGGAGAAAGAGCAGAAAAGGGCGACAGAACCAAGATGTCTGGGTTATTTAGTGAAGGGCCTCTGGGAGAGAAGCCCCACCCCTAGGAAGAGGGTAGGGTATGGTAGTCTCACTCTGCAGCAGGTAGGGACTTTCCCCCTGACCCAGATGTGGATGGAGGAACCTGGAGGCAGTCATAGCCAACATGAACATTCCACGAAGATGCTGTGGACAGTGTCAGTCTCCCTGGGAAGACATGCAAGTCATCTGCTTCCCCTCTGTCCCAGAAATCAGAGGAACACCCTAGGGTTTGGGAGACGTTAAGCTGATGAGTAAAGGACAAAAGACTAAAGTGTCTGAGACATGGAACTGCTCAAAGTTTGGAGAACAGTGTGGGTTGCAGGCTTTGGAGTACAGGCAAAGAGGCCTCTGTCTCCAGTGAGGCCTTTATGAAAGGAGAGTCTTTGGCCCGAGTCTTGCTTTCCTCCTCTGAACAATGGCTTACATCCATTCTTATAGCTTGAAATGGAGCCTTGAAGTTCCAAGTCTTGGGCTGACGTAGTTTTTCAGATATAGCTAGGCCAACATAGCCTTCCAGAACCTTCTAGTTTCTTGGCTTTATAAATCGGGAAAGCATCGCTCATGGCCTGATTACCTCCACCAGCACTTGGTTAGGATGCCAGGCAGAGAGGGCTGCCTCAGGCCAGGGAAACCTCCCCACGAAGGCCTGGGGAGGCTTTGGTGTTAGCTGTAGCTCCAGTACCTTCTTTGGTGATAGAGTAGTCTTCGCTTTAGAGAGTTGGGTTGTGAGATAACCAGGTTCAGGGGTCCTTCGCTGGGACGGAGGCTTGCACACACATTCACCCTCATAGACCGCTGCTTGATCGTGAGGTCAGATGCCCAGGACTGTGGGTCTTATTTCTTGCTAACTGTTCTATATGCCAGACTGCTTCTTTGGAGAGTCTCAACTTTTCTGCCTGTTACTGGAGTTGCTGGAGTCAGTCAGGACCCTGATGCCCCTTACAAGCTCGTCTCTGCTACCCATCACCAGCAAGTCAACTAAATGCCAAGGAATAGGGAAAAATAAAGAAAGGAGATTTATTTAACATAGCCACCCTGGGAGAAGCAACAGAAAAAGTCCAAGTGGCCTTCCTCAGTCCATCTTTGGGGTCTTGGCCTGAGGTTCAGGTTGGAATAGAGGTGTACACAGCCCCATTGTCTCAGGCCAGGTATATTCGTGCTCCACACCACTGTCTCCAGCTTCGCTGCAAGGTGGTTTGGTAAGGACCAGGGAGACAAGTTCCTCCTCTGGCTGGCAGCCGTCTCCCACCTTTTCCTTCTGTCAGCACAAGATTCCTGGGGAAATTCCACTTTCCTAGGGACCATAGTCTCCACAGCTGGATAGTCAAAAAGAAGGTTCCAGGTATATCTCTAGGATAATTTCATTCCTACCGACTCACACATCGCTAATGTAGCATTTCTCTGTGTTGGTGTGACTTTCACAGGGGGCAATGTGGATTCATGCAATGCTAATATTGGCTCCTCCCTGTCACCTGGCTACTTCAGATACCTGATTTATTTGTTAGGGGATCTCCAATGACCTTGAGAGTGTGGCTCAGGCTTGTGATCCTTACTTCACAAAAGCTCAGAGAGGTGCTGTACCTTCCTCAAGTCCATGCAGCCAGCAGATGGTAGAGATGGGATTGCAGCCCACCACATCGCCCTCACTGGGGCCAAAGGAACCTATTATAATATTATAATTGCCATGGGCTCGTCTCATTTGCATTGGCTTTGTGAGCCATTCTTTCATTAAAAAAATAAAATTATGCTTTATGACTTCTATGAATACAAGCCAATATTTCTCTTCTGGTGTTGAAAGAAATTGGAACATTTTAATGGGCTTCTGAACGTCGTGAAGCTCGAGCGCAGCGCCTAGGTGGGAAGCAAGCCCTTTGGCACACAGAATTGGGAAGACAGAGTCTGCAGCTCAAATGATCTTCTCTCTTTTCTTTGCCACAGTGCTGGTGGTGTCAGTGTACCCCCGAAAGCCTCAGGCTGTGGAGCGGCACATCCTTCCAGTCCTCTGGTACTTCCTGAACAGAATGATTGGCAATGGCGTGCTTCCCGGGCGTGGCGGGAGCGTCCGCACAGTGGTGTGCAGGCTGGCCAGGAGCCTCCAGGAGCAAATGGGGTCCCGCCTGCAGGACTTTGCAGCTAATCAACCCCAGCAAGTCCTCAAGACACTCCAGGGACTTTTAGACTCCGAGTCTCTGGGGGACAATGACAAGGTCAATGCGGGAGGAACATCCCCTGACAGCAAGATGGCTGGAACCACCTGCCCCCAGCAGCCGGATTAAAGATGGGTCTGAAATGGGCAATTATTATTTTTTACCTTATTTTATTTTTATGCTGTAGTCACCTCATGGCTACTTTTCCTCATAGGGTCCCCAATGTATATAGTATATTTTGAAGTAGAAATAAAAGAATGGCTTATTTTTCTAAGGTTTTTCTTATCTTACACTTTTTTTTTTTTTTTTTTTTTTTTTTTTTTAACCACAGAGAAATTTCTGGTAGACAGGTTTATGGAACCTGACAACAGCAAACCTAATTCAAGATAAGGTAGTAACAAATGGCTGGGAAAGGAGAGGGCCACAGATTGCAGGAATGCAGCCCCCACCCCACATCTGTGAGCAGCTGGAGGGTCCCGCTGCTGGCTCCCTCAGATAAACATGGTCTGTCTGCCGCTGACTTGGTTAGAAGTCATTGCATCACCCATCTTCCGGCCCATCATGCTGCAGCCCTGCAACATCTTGGGCTGTTCGTCCATGGTCCTTTCTCAGGGGATCTGCCCAGCTCATCACAAAGCAGGAAAAACCTGAAAAATGCACCACTAAATGCCTTGGTGGAAGTTGCCCTTCTGGCTTGTTCTGACAAGGACTAGATGGCACTTCATGTTTAAGACGGCAAGGGAAGGTGTGGTGGAGTCTTCAGGCTGAACAGTTCTCCGATGTCACACGGACTTTCTGAAATGGCACAGGCTGCTGCAGATGGGCTGGATCATGGGAGTGTTGGGCTCAGTGTGGGCCAGGTTGTGAGAAAGCAGAGAAAAGTATTAGTCTCTAATGAAAAGCCCGTGAGAGTCGTCTTGACCGTGGGAGGAGGGTCTAGACAGTCTTACGGTAGTTTTGGCTTTCCTGGACTAGTAACGTATTGGCAATAGTAACGTATTGGCAATGATATGACTAGGATTTAAGAGCTCAGGTCACTGCCTTGAACACACAGCCAGGCAGCTCTGACGCAGTGAAGGCTGAAGGGGTGACATTTCACCGTTGGCCAAGGACTCAGACATAGCACCATATAGGGGCAGGTCCAGATGGCGAAGTCGTGAGGCTCAATCTCCTGCCAGCTGGTTTTCTGGCAGGGTCTGCCTGCCCGGTGGAATTCCCCCCAGCCCCATCCATCATCTGGCCTCTGGGTTTGGTGTGAGTTCTACGTTGTTCTGAGCCTCTCCAGGGGAGCCTGGCCCTAAGCTAGGGAAGCTCTGTGCCAGGTGGATGTTGGCCAGCCCCTCCCATACTGAGTGGGTGATTGCAAATCAGGTTGGGGCTTGGCTTTTAATAGCTGGCTTAAGTGTGACTTTGGGTCATTCCAGAGCCAGCTTGAGCTGCTGTTCACCTGATGGTGACCCCAGCAGAACTTCCCGGAAGCCATCTGAATCTGGGCCAGGAGAAATACTTGCAAAGGAAGTTGTTCAGAAACAAAGAGATTGATTTATTAATCTTTAAGGCTTTATTCAATTCAATTAACGCTGTTTGCTTATTGTCAGAGTAAGCTTTTTTGGGGGTGTGTGTGTGTGTGTTGGGGGTGGCATGGGGAGACCTGTATTTTCTGCTTGTCAAGATCCAAGGAGAGATGAAACTCTTCCAAGATTCTTTGCAATTGTAAGCGCCCAGGAACTTAGAGGCTGACAGAGAGTTTTGAAGGCAGAAATGAAAGTTGACAGAGCTGGGAGGATTGGGCAGTGGCTAAAGCTCTTGCTCTGCTAGTGAGAGCTGGTGTTGAGATCACCCAGCTAAAGTGAGTGCTGGGTGGACATGGTGGTCCCTAGGCAATTCCAGCCTCGGAAGGTGAAGGAGCGATCCCCAGAGCAAGCTGGCCGGCAGAACAGTCATGTTGGCAAGCTCTGGGTTTGATTGAAAACCCCTGCTTCATTGAATAATATGGAGGGCCTTACACACACACACACACACACACACACACACACACACACACACACACAC
>NW_026585644.1:35620587-35644147 GCF_907164565.1 Psammomys obesus
CACACACACACACACACACACACACACACACACACACACACACACACGGGGGGGGAGAGAGAGAGAGGGAGAGGGAGGGAGAGGGAGGGAGAGGGAAGGAGAGGGAAGGAAAGAGAGAGGGAGAATCAATAGAAAACAAAAGGGATGAAGCTCGATGTTATTTCCTATCTTCTATACCCACCTCAGAACAAATCTACCTGTCCCTAATGTTCTCTGGGTGGATGTGTTGAAAATAACTGTCAACTCCAGAAGGGGGAAGGACAAATCTTTGCTCTGTGATTTCAGGGTCTAATCTATTTCTGGGGAGTCAAGATCTCTGCGGCCTACACCCCTGGCACAGTATAATTGAGAGCTTCGTGGTTCTGACAGACCTTGGGACCCCCAAATCAAGTGCAGTGGATTGAAACTTCAAGCTAGCCTGGGATACAGGTTATTGCTTACAAACCAAAGAGAAGATAGCATAATAAATTAGGCCTCAGCCTGTTGGGAACTCCTCTAAGAGGCTCATATGAACATCATTCATAGGCAGTGAACATTGTCCTGATAGACCCCAGATTTGGTGGCTTAGAGCTGGGCTCACCCCATTGTTTTTGATTGTGTGTGAACCAGAAACTGCACTTCTAGGATTTACTGGCTTTCTGGATCAGTTTGACACAAGCTAAAGTCACCTGAGAGAAAGGAACCTCAATTAAGAGAATGCCACCATAAGATAGGCTGTAGAGACAAGCCTGGAGGGCATTTTCTTAATTAGTGGTTATTGGTGAGGGACCGAGCCCCTGGGCTGATGGTCCTGGGTGTTATAAGTAAGCACGCTGAGCAAGCCGAAAGGAGCAAGTCAGTAAGTAGCACCCCTCCATGGCTTCTGCATCAGCAAGTGCCTCCAGGTTCCTGCTCTGCTTTAATTTCTGCCCTGACTTCCTTCAGTGATCATCAGCGATGTGGAAAACATAAGCCAAACAAACCCTTTCCTCCTCAAGTTGCCTTTGTCATGGTGTTTCATTAGAGCAGTAGTGACCTTAACTAAGACACGGGAGATGCTCCTGAGGGTGGGCAAGTCACTTCTGGTTGTGGCAAGTCCTCTTAGGACCCTGCATCCTACCAAGAGAATATATCACTTCTTCCAGTTCTGTGACAGAATATCTGAAAGAAACAACTGAAGGCTTTATTTGGATCATGGTTTGAGGGTATAGACCATCATGGTGAGAAAGGTGCGGGGGCAGGAGAATGAGGCAGTTGGCCACATTATTTCCTGTCTTAGGGAAGCAGAGAGAATCATGCTGGTGCTCAGCTTGCTTTCTCCTTTTCCATTCTGTTTAGAGTCCCAGCCCATGGGACAGTACTGTGGTGATTTGAATGAGAATGTCCTCCATTAGCTCATATATCTCAATACTTGGTCTCTAGTTGATGAAACTGTTTGGGAAGGATTGGGAGGTGTGGCCTTGTTGCAGGAGGTGTGTCACTGGAGTGGGCTTTGACGTTTCAAAAGGCATGTAATTCCCAGGGTCTGTCTCTCTCTCTCTCCGCCTGGTACTTGTGTCTCAAGATGTAAGCTCTCAGCTATTGCTTTAGTGTCATGCCTGACTGCCTGACTGCTCCTGCTCCTATGCTCCTTGCCATGATAGTCATGGACTCTAACTCTCAGAAACTATGAGCCTCAAATAAACTCTTCTGAGTTGCCTTGGTCATGGTGTCATATCACAATAATAGAAAAGTAACTAAGCCGGGTACCAGCCATATTCAGGGTAGGTTTTTCTTACTCAGTTAAACCTTTCTGGAAACACCCTTAGAGACATGCTCAGAGAGATGTGACTCCCAGGTGAGTTCAAATCCAGTCAAGATGACAATGAAAAGTAACCATTACAACTCTTACATCAAAAGGGATGTCTGAGATTTTAGGAAGCATTGTCCCCAACCCCAGCTTTCTTTTCTTTTTTTCTTTTTTGGTTTTTGGTTTTTCGAGACAGGGTTTCTCTGTAGAGCCTTGGCTTTGTAGACCAGGCTGGCCTCGAACTCACTTAGATCCACCTGCCTCTGAGGCCTCCCTGAGTGCTGGGATCATAGGTGTGCACCACCATACCTGGCTCAGTCCTAGCTTTTTATCTTGTTTTCTCTTCCTTTATTCACCTTTTACCTTCTAGGTAAGAATGGGTCTTCTGTTCTCCTTGGTGGAGGAGAAAAGGTGGAGCCTAGGAAGGGAGGTGAGAGAAAGACTCAGCTTCATAACCCACCTTGTGGTTCAGACTCATCTGGCAACAGTCAAAGGATGTCCCTCCCCTAGGGTTTTTATTCGGTTGGTCTGGGGTGGGGCTTTCCTCCTTCCCTCCCTCTCTCGCTCCTTCCTTACCTCCCTTTTTTCCTTCTTTCTTTCCATTCTTCCTTTCTCCCTTCCTTCATTTGTTCCTTCCTTTCTCTACTTTTTCCTCCCTCCCCACCTCTCTCTCCTTCCATTTCTCTATTTGTTCTTTTGTTCCTTCTTCCTCCTCTCCTTCTCTCCTTCCCTCCTCTTCTCGCTCTTTCACTCTATTTCTCTATTTGTTTCTTCATTCTTTCTCCCCTCTCTCTCTCCTTTCCCCCCTTTCCTCCTCCTCTCTCTTTTCCTCTTCTCCTTCTTCCTTCTCCTCTCATCTCCGTTCTTCAGGAGATTCTAATCTGTGGCCAAATTCAGAAACCACACAATGTCTTTGCTCTGTGGGGCTCAGGGGCTTGTCAGTCATCCTCTCATCTCTGGGGTGTCCTGGGGTTGGAGGCACAGACTGAGGTCAGCAACAGAGGTCCAGGACCTGAGCTTAAGATGTGGCACTGTGATGTGCTGATGTGTGACTCGGAGACCGTTCGTCAGCCTCTGTGTGTGTGTGCATATGTGGTAGTGTCGGTGGGGCATATATGACAATAATATCCACCTTAACTGAGAGGCTATGAAGATTAATGAGATAATTCTTACAAACTATTTTGCATAGGACACAGGGAGCCCTGGACAGACAATGGCTGTGATGTCTGGGGGTCAGTGGTTTGGAGAAGCTGGTGATTCAGACCTCTGCTTTCCTTGCAATGCTGGGGTTTCATGGAGCCTATGCAGGGCAAACAAAGGGTCTTTTTTGTCCTCTTTACTAGGAAGTAGGCCCTGCTTACCTTTTGGGGACCTCTCATTTCTCCCCCTTTGTCCTTGTTTGCCATATCCTTTGCAGCTACCCTTGGCCTTTTTCACTCACATGCCTTCCACTGGAGAACTGATCAGGAGACCTGGACACTGCCTCCCTCCCCTATGGATCTCTGATATCTCCTTGGAGGCTCACAGCTGGAGGCAGAAGGGCTTGGCTAGCAGAGCATTTTTCAGCTGAAAATGTTTTTCTTTCATTATGATTCAGTTCCATCTGGAGGAGGGAAAGGGAGAATGGGGGAGGGTAGCACTCTTTCTGTTCTCCTTGGGAGTGAGACAAGGGAGGCAGAAGAACAAGCAGCCTGCTCATCAAATGCCTGCCTTGTTCTGGGTTCTGTCACTCTTCTTGATGTCCTTGAAGGGAAGGGTTATTTCTCTCCTTCCCTGGAGGAAGCAGGGACCTAGGGGTGCAGAATGAGTGTCCTAGGCCAGTGTAGAGTTCTCAGGGAGCCTGGTCAAGTGCTGACTTTGATTGGTAGGCCTGGCCAGGGCGTAAGTTTCAGCATTTATTTCCAACAAGTTGGGGGACTGTGGGTCTGGTAGAGGGTCTGCTTTGGGGATGCGGGCCCTAAAATGTAGCTAGAAAGTGGCTGGAGCTTGGATGTGTGCCCAGGTCTGTTCTCTACAGATCTTGACCTATCAGGGTCCTCTACACCTTTGAGATAGTTCTTCCCCTGGTCAGCCACAGCTCTTTGAGAGGAGCTATTGAATCCCATGGGTTCCGGGAGTTGCTCTGATACCAGAGATTTTCTGTCAAAACCTCAGGTCAGAGAAAGCCTTACGTGTTTGAGGCAGGGTCTCTCCCTGACCCGGGCTCACTGATAATAAGGCTATGCTGGCTGCCAGTGAGCCCCTGGGACCTAATTGTCTCCACCTCTCTAGTTCTGAGGTTACAGGTACAGATTACTGTGCCCAGCATTTTTTTTTTTTTCACATGGGTTCTGGAGACTAAACTCAGGTCTTTACATTGCACAGTAAGCACTTTACCAACTGAGCAATCCAAGCTCAGAACCGGCCCACACAAGACCTCTGCCATCATCTTAATACTTTGTTAAGTTTCCAGGCAAGCCCACATCCACGTGGTCAGAGTTTTCCAATTTATAATTCCCCAAACATGGTTGATGAAAATTGCTCTGAGGAGGAGGAAGAAAGAGGAGGTAGGGATGGCTGCTTGATTAGTCTCACTGTAGATCTGGCTCTGGGGGAAGGACCTGGCGCTCTGCAGAGGATCAGGCAGCTAGACTCGTGAGTCCTAAGAGGAGGCAGGTTGGAGGAAGTGCTTCCGCTAGCTGGGATCCAGACTGTTGGCAGCATCAGGGCACAGGATGCCCACCCTTCACTCAGTGGGTGTTTCTGAGCTAGGACTGTGTGGGGAATGTGTTTTGGTCATTATTTCTGGGGGGCGGTCTGGTGTCCGGTTCCCTGTCAACCTGCTGTTCCGTTGAAGAAAGCTGCGACATTCAAAGGGTTTGTTTTGTTTGAATCATGGCTTTATAATTACCTCTTTGCCGGTTGACAGCTGTTATTAGCATCACCTTGGGCTCTCCTTGAGGAGTTTTACATGCAGAGAGTGATCCAGTACCTCCAGAGGAGCCGGAGAGTAAAAGCCAAGCTGGTAACTAAACAATAGTTTTAAAAAGGCCACAGGTTTTGTAAACACAGCCAATCTTGTCCCAAACAAAGGAAGGGGCTGCATTTTTTTCCCCTGTTGAATCTGTCATCTTTTGCCACTTTGGGGTACCAAAGTAAAGCCAGCACTGTTCCCTGAAAGGGATGTCCTGCAGAAACTGCTGTGGGGACTGTCAGACTCTCACCTGGCAGCCACTTCATGGGTTCATGGCAGTGAGGAGCAGAGTTGTTGGGAAAGACTCCTATTCCGTTAATGCTGGGAGTAGTTTGATGTGTGTTTGGGGAGAGAAGAGAGGGACTAGTTGGATCCATAGAGAGGATTATTGTTTAAAATTCTACCTAAGTCAGTTTAAGAGGGATGTATGAAATTATGGTGGGGCCGTGGTTGGATATGAAAACTGGTTTCTTATTTGCAAATGGAGGCTGTGCTGTCTCCTACTAGAGCTGCCTCTCTCCACCCCTGGACCCATCTAGAGCAGTGGTTCTCAGCCTGTGGGAGGCCACTCTTCGGTGGGCGTTGAAGGGCCCTTTCACAAGTGTCATCTAAGACCATCAGCAAGCACAGATATTGACATTGCAATTCATAACCGTAGCAAAAGTACAGTTATGAAGTAGGAATGAAAATAATTTTATGGTTGGGGGGATCACCAAAACATGAAGTAAGTGGTCACCGCATTTGGAAGGTTGAGAACCACTGATCTAGAAGCAAGTGAACTGGAAAGGAAGCTGTTTTGGAACCGGGGGTGTGTTTGTCTCTTCTGTCACTAGCTGGTGACACATCTTTGGCCAGCTCTCAACCTCATTTTTTTATTCATTTTTTTTAAAGAGAGGTACTGAAGAAATATTTTGTTCATAATCTGGTAGGACCCAAGTTTAATGAAAGAATGTCGGTGATTGTATTTTGGAAAGGAAGAGTACCACATACACAGAAAAGGTATACTCCTTGTCAGGCCCTTCCTCCTCCCAGCCTCTGAAACAGGGCTGCCGTTTAGGGGCCACGGTAATTGCTGCCCATCTATCTGACTGACAGATCACCCCGAGACTCCGCCTGAGGTAAATGGAATATCAGGAACTTTATCCCTCCTGTTTGGTGTATTTGACATATGGACTTGGGGCTGAAAGCAAATTGTTTTAATCCTTTATTTTCACATTGAAAGACATGGAAACTTTCAAAGAACTCAGTTGATTTCTTACTGAGTTTAACTACTGATTTTCCTCCCCTCCCTTCTTCATTTTCTTTTCCTCCCTCCTTCCACCATCTCTCTCTCTCTCTCCTTCTCTTCCTCTCTCCTTTTCTCCCCTCCCCTCCTTTTTCTTTAGCAAAGTTTTGTAATATAGCCTAGGATATCCTGAACATGTTATGTTGCCCAGGCTGGCCTGACATTTGTATCTTCCTCCTTCTACCTCTCCACCGTTGAGATTGACTTGTGTTAACAGGCACAGCTTTCTGATAGCCATTTCCTTACATTATTTATAGGTCAGTGTGCAGCTCTGGAAAGGGGAATTTTTAATTAGAATCATGGAATAAAGACAGACAGAGGGGAACATTAAACACACACACAGCAGAGAGAGAGGGAAGAGGGAAAAGAAGAGAGGGAGAGAGAAAGGGAAAAAAGGGGAAGGAGGAGAGAGAAAGAGAGACAGAGAACACCAGTTCTGAGTTCTCTAAGTTGGCTCAAAAAGGTTGTTTAGACAGGTGTTTCTGCCCCCTAATTCCAGTCACCAGGAGCAATATTGGTTTCCAAGAGTGAGCCATACCTGCATTACACCCTTCTTCCCCCTTCTCTAATTCCTGGTTCTTTTTACCCCAGGTGGCTTATCCCTTAGTTAACTACACCCTGCCATTATAGCCAGCGTCAGATGCTGGTTCAAGCACCAGACTTCCAGAGTGTCTGGGACGACCGAGTTCAGAACCCTGCTTGTTGTGATTGTTGCAAAAAGCAGAAAGCTCCCATTGTCAATGCAGCCCCTCCCCGGTCCCAAGCCTGACTTTCTAAAGTCCACGAGTGTAATCAAGCCAGTGAGTCCAGGCCCGTGTTCCTCCATAAAACTGAAATAAGAGAGCTGAGTGAATTAACTGTTTGTGCCTCCTCATGTGCAATGCATCTTTAATTACATTTCATAAAAATGTCTGGATGGATTGATGGAACTTTATTTAAACTTTAGGTAGGCACAGGAAGTAAACGATAGTGCAATATACCATATTCTGTTAATACAGGCTCAAAACTCATTTACTTTATGGTGGTTCAACAAAATCTTTGATGTGGGGCTACTTAAAAATATATTACCTCTGAAAAGATTTCCTTTGGAAGACAGAGTGGGTGCTTGGCAGCCTGTAAGCGGTCGACCAGATGATCAATTGACAAATATGTCAACAGGCATAATTCACTGTACCAGCTCCCCTGATACATGCAGAACACTGGTTTATTTTAGAAAAAGAATACGTTTCTCAAATCCCCTTTCATTCACACTGCAGGATTTATGAATCGAGCCTTGTTGAGCATAAGCTGTTTGCAATGAAACGGAAAAAAATCTCTTTAGTCTGTCTGCCATGCATTTCTATCCGTTTGGATTATTTGAGGTTCTGGACTGAGCATGTGACATAAGGAAGGAAAATAAATGTAGCTTATAGTAAACAGCGGCACAGCCCACAGAGAGAGAGAGGTTATATTTCACTGTGAGGATTGTATTTATACTTGCAAAAAGCTATCACTGCTCTGTCAGAATACTATATTTGCACTATTTTTTCCCCCTTCGCGAATGCTTTTGATAGAAATAAAAGATTGTGTTTTTTCCCCCCGGGGCAGATCTGTTTGCTATGTTACAAAATGTGTTGGGTAAAAGCTGGGCTGATACCTCCCTCCTTCCAGCTCTGAGGTCCCCATGGGGTTGGAGGATGAAGGCTGTATGTGCATTGCCACAGGAGAGTTAGCCCAAGTAAGAATATGGGTGTGATGTACCCCAGGGGTCTGTGGAGACACCTCCTTGTCTGCAATGACGAATGGCAGATAAAACAACGTTCCTTGCTGATTTCTGACTCTACCATGGAAGAGTACACTCATGAGTGCTTGATGGATTGGGCCCATTGGTTTAATTACTAAACAAATGAACAAAAACTGTTGTTCTCTCTCTTGAGCAAAAGCAGTGGATTTGGCCTCAGCAAAGGCAAGAACTTTTGACAGCATTGGTAAGCATGGGTGAAAGGATCTGAGAAGCTGTGGAAGTGAGCTTGCCCTTCATGGCTAGCAGTGATATACTTCCTGTGGCAGAATCATAGACATGGCTTTTGGGGAAAGCCTGGCCTCCCAGGAGGGATAGAACTGAGTAGATGCTATAAGCCTAGGAGCTTGAAGTGGGTTTAATTTCTTTTGTATGGAGTTTAACTCACAGGCAACTTAAGCTAGGTGAGGTTGGCATGGTGACCAAGCCCCCATTACTTACACCTACCCACCCTGGGGTCAGCTCAGCACTGCCGACCTTTGAATTTCATTGCCTCTCCTGCTCCCAGCTCCTTAGCTTTGGCAACTCTCTCCAGACATTCTCTGGTAGAAGGTGACTTAGAATTCTCAAAGCCTGTGGCCTACTGGGCCATATCAGCACATTGTCATTGCTTCCTGGGTCTGGTGGCAGTTGGGGCCTCATATTATATCACACGTAAGGGCATATGCCAATTCATCAAGGCTCTCGGCAGATGAAAGTCCTCTAGAGGGGTAAGAAGGTGCCATCTATGGCTGATGGAAGGAACGAAAGCTGCCTCTGCTGCCTCTGCTGCCTGGAGCATGGTGAAGGGGCAGGCCCTAGTCTCTGGGAGGCCCCTAAGCATGGGCCTTCATGGGGCACAGCAGAAGTTCATCCCTGCCTCTTTCAGGAAGTTGTCTAGGATGCTGACCCTCTCTGATGTAGCATGTCTCCTGGTTTCAGGCTGGTTACCTCTAGTTCTCTCAGCACTGCAGTGGGGGCACTCTAACATACACTAATGTGCTCAACCTAACCTGAACTTCTTCGGTTTGGCCCTTGTATGAGGGAGGTCTGGGCTGGTGATCTGCTTTTCCCTGGTTCATCTTTGTGTCTGGCTTCCAGTCACAAAAACTACAGCTTTAAAAACAAACAAACAAACAAACAAACATGTATGCAGGTGTAGAGGGCAAGAGGCCCACATACTCACAGATAAGCACTCGAGAAACTGGAATTGTTACACAATCAGGCTTTTTTTCTTCAATGGAGGAAATTGGCACCTGTTCCACCCAGAAGGCTGGAGTGGATGTTGTGATCTTTGCTAGTCTATGGTGCCAGCCTTTACCAGAATTCCCCCCACTCCCAAATCCTGAGCATTGTTTCTCAGTCATTAGAACCCTTTCTCGTGGAGGTCACAGGGCTTTGCTAAAGAGCTGTGCCTTGCAAAGGAGTTTTGATGTAGCCACAACTAAAGCTTTGTTGTGATAATTGTCACGAGAAAACTTTTTCTCCCTTCTCCCCCAAAGTTTTATTGTGAAAAAAAATAAACCGCTTGCCACCAGACTACAGAAGTTTGACTTAGCACTGGCTGGCTCAGTTGTGAGTTTCCTTCTTACCTCACCGGGTCATTTCCCTGTTGGCTGTGAGACATGCAGGGACCCCCACAGCTCAGTTTCATCCACTGAGTGCCTGTGCAGTCCCAGTAGCTGAGGCTCTGCCTCGTTTCATCAGATCCCCAGGGAACTCTGCCTAAACCAATGTGCGCCCTACCTTCCTACTGCTGTGAACACAGGTCCTCATGTTGTGCTGACCCCCACCATAAAATGATCTCATTGCTTCTACGTGACTGTAATTTTGCTACTGATATGAACTGTAAAATATCTGATATATGGGGTAGCCTGACATTTGACCCCTCAAAGGGGTTTTGACCCACTGGTTGAGAAATGCTGCTCGAAACTCTAGAATGGGTCAAGAGCTGTTCTGATCAGTGGTCCCTAAAGCTTCTCCCATTGGGGAAGCTCTCAGAGGCTACTCAGATTGTTTGCTTCTGCTTGCTTCTGATATGTTGTGCTTGCTTGCCCAGCCCTGCCTGTTCGTTCCCCAAGCTGCTTGCCCAACTATTTTGGGTGGCACCCAGAATGAAGGTAGCACATTTTAGACTCCACCCCAGAACTATATGCATGGCTCAGGTACTTCTCTGAGGTTCACACAGCCACACTAACAAACACAAGCCAGCCTAACGGGGATGAGCATGACACCTTTTGGTCATTTATTCAATCAATGATGCTTCTGGTATCTTTGAAGAGATAAGCCCTGCCACTGTCATTTTAAGAATGAGACAAGTCAGGTGAGATTCAGGTAGTCAGAGTCACAAACCCGGTTCTGGGGAGACAGGAGCAGGAGGTAGCTGGAGGCTCCAGGACTCAGCATAACATGTGCTTAAGCCCACGATCTATTTAAAAAAAAAAAAAAAGAACTTGAGGTCTATAATTTTCTCAAACTTAAAAACATCAGCTTTGCAGCAGATTGGGTAAGTTCAGCCTGCTTAGCTGTACCCGTGGGTGAGAATTCTTGTCTTGACAACCCACTGAGCAGGCATTGAATCGCCCAATTACTGCAAATTCTTTTTCTAAATAGAAAGCACGCCACAGCTCCAGATGGAAAAATTCCAGGATCTGCAGCAAGTATCTAGCTCACTGGCAGAAGTTGGGTTTTTGGCATGGACAGTGTTTCTTACTTTGCTTCCGGCCCCAGCAGAAGTTCTCTGTGGATGACCTAGCAATAAACTTAGCAAGAAGCTTGGGGGTGTTGGGAGGGCAGGCATGTGAGCATGCTTCATGCCCTCCCTGTCTCTGGAACTTCAGCCCCCACCCGGTGCAAAGAACAGGCCTTCTGTTTTACAGGCTTGGCTGTGCTCACTCAGACCAAGAAGCCCGTGGGTGTTTAGCTCAGCCCGAGGATTTGATACACACTGAGGCCAAGGGTGGCATGGCTGCAAGTGAGAGCTGGGAGCTTTGAGTCTGTAGCCTTGGCATGAAGAGGGGCGGCAGGGGTGGGCCAGAGGGCCTGATGTTCTAATCTACCTCATCTTCTCACATCAGGGAGCAGTTAGCTCCCAAAGCCTCTGATGGAGACGGCAATGCCATGCTACAGCTTGCCTTAGCTACTCTTCTCCTTTCGGGGGCACGATATCTCGACAAAGGCAACTCGAGAGGAAGAGTTTATTGCAGCTTACAGGTTCGCCTATCATGGTTGTGGCGGGAGCTGGAGGTTGCTGGTCACGTTGCATCCCCAGTCAGGAAGCAGGAAGAAATGAAAGCGCGTAGTCGGCTTACTTCTTCCTTCTGCAGTTCAGGACCCTCCCACCCAGGAAATGGTGCCGATTTCACAGTTGGTAGGTCTTCCTACCTCAATGAACTCAACCCAGAAAATCCTAATTAGATACATGGTCAAAGGCTTGTCTGTTCACTGGTTCTGAATTCTGTCAAGCTGACTACCTTGACCGTCATACCATTTAGCCTGAAACAAAATAAGCTTCTCCTACTGTTTGCACAACCTCTAATGCTGTAGGCAGGTACAGTGATAGAATAATCAAAGGTAATCAAAGGCACCGAAATATAATGAAGACTGCAGAGCCTAAGGCCACCCACATCTGTGCCTGTTTTTGGCCTAGTCTCATATCTGTCTGAACTTCAGCAAGACCCTTGGGGGGCCCTCCCCCACACATTCGGTTTCTTATCTGTAAAAGGGAAGGACACTATTTCATTCACTGCTGTGGTTTAAATGATGCCACAATTACCCCGGTTATCATATAGAAACACATAGGCCTCTAGGCATGAATGTATTTCCCCTCTAATTAAGGCCAGCACTTGAAAAGATAAAGGGTATCATTATGGGCTCTGAAGTTTTCAACAACGTTTAAACCTAAGGCAAAGCAAGGTCCAGAAGTGAATCCAGGCTGTTGCTTAAGGTTTTGGAGACCTTTTAGCAGGGCATCTTCCAGGTCTTTCCAAGACACCCCAGTGTGAGTTTCCTACCATCCATGGTGCAGTGTGAGCACCTCACTAGTCCTTTATGTGTTCTAGGGTGACTCATATCAGTGTGACCCCATTGGCCATCTGTCACGTCACTTCCTTGTGCTGGGGCTGTGACTCTGGCTGAGATCTGTCCTGGCTGCGGCTCGCACGGGCTTCCGGCTGCAGCCCGTGGCCCAGCACACAGAGCTGCAGAGGAGATGCCCACTTGGTGCTACTGCCCTGCCACTCTGTGTAGCGGGAGTCGTGCCAAGATGGGAGGTCTTGCTTGGGGTTCTCTTCACTGCTGCTGCTGCTGCTGCTGCCAAGAGAAAATACGGTGGCAGGTCAGACACTCCTCTAATGTTCCTTCTGGCTCCTTCCCTGTTCCCCACTCTCCTCTGCCTATCCCTCCCCTCCGCATCCCTCTTACATCTAGCCAGGCCTCTGCCTTTCCATATTACACTTGGTGTGCTATGTTGTCATTTCTGCATAGTTGGTCTGGTTAGGCAGGGGAGGAACTAGCTCCCAAAACTTACCTGGAAGGTTGACACGTGCTTTTTCCTGTATGCCTAGACTCTTGTGACTCTAAGCCTCAGGGGAACGGGCCTTTATTTATTTATTTATTTATCTATCTATTTATTTATTTATTTATTTATTTATTTATTTATTTATTTATTTATTTATTTTTCTAAAGCATTTCATGTCTAATAAAGAGCTAGGCTTAGTTGCTTGGATTAAAAACAACAATAACAGCAAGAAAAAACAAACAAACAAACAAACAAACAAACAAAAAAACCCAACGAACCCTGCTCTGCACAGTCGCCATCCTTTTCCTGAATGGAATCAAATGCAAACCGCTTTCTGCAGTCTCATCCAGTGTTTGGCTAGAGTAGAGTTTCCCCTCTGCTGAGCACCGTGACTAAGGGCTGTGAAAGGGGAAGGGGCCCTCGCAGAACTCCAGCTCTGACTGGGAGAATGAGATGAGGCTGTGACAGGCATGGAACAAGCCTAGGTAGATAGGACTAACTCTGAAAGCCACACAGGCCTGGCTGTTGGCAGGTTGGCCTCAGGATTGCTGGGAAAGGCTGAAGTCTGGCTGCGTGGGTCAAAATCTTGGCTCTTCCTCCTGCCATCTGTGTGCCTTGCTTCCTATGAATTGATCCCTCTGAGTCTGAGGTTTTCTCTTTGTAAAATGGAAATCATAACAGTGCCTAGCTTATCATGACTCACAGGTCCAAGGTCTGGGTGAAATGGAAGACCGTGTGCACAGCTCTCATATGCATGCGCTGTGGTTAATGGGGAACTGTCTCTATGGTGCTGCTTTACAGGCAGTCAGACCCCAAAGGGACTCTAGGGACCACCTATCATACAGTCATTGGGTACCTGAAGTTCAGAGAAGTGGGCCTTGGCTATAGAGCTCTTGGTCACTACAAGAGAAGGACAAGACTCCTGCACAACCCAGAAGGCCCTTCATTCTACCTGTGACAACATGCTCTTGGCTTTTATAATGATGCATGCTTACTGTGCACATGGGATATAAAACCAGTGGACAAGCCTGTGTTTAGATATAAACAAGGTCAAAGTGGGAGGAGTTAGAGGGTGGGCAAGGTGGCACATAGTCACACATTTCAGGATCAAGAAGCCCACTGTGCCTTAGAGCCAGTAATGGCCTCAAGCTATTACAGGGCTCTTTCTGCAGGTGTTCAGGGCCCACAGTGATCTATAGCCCTCCACTGCCTCCTCTCTTCACTCTTCTCCCCCGAGACCTTGGAAAATAGGGAGCATACACAGGTCGTACTTCATCCATGCCATCCAGGGCCTGGCAGGTAGGGGAGGAGACATGCTACTCTGTGAGGGCTGGCATGGAGGCATGAAAATTTGATTTAGGATTCTATTTCTCTCAGCCCCACCCAAGTTCCATTATCTCCATGAAGCTGAGGCCAGGAGCCTGCTGATTTCACAGGCTGTCACTCTATGGTTGTGGTTCTCTCTTTTCCTGGAATTGTTAAGAAGACAGACTGCCTACCTGCTGTCCTGCTGGCCAGTGGGCAGCCTGAACCAAGTACCGCATGGGACTTGCACAATGCTCCCTCCCACCTTACCAGTTCAGGTCAGGCAATGGTAAAAAGCATTGCATATAGGGGAGAGAGTCTAGAGCCTTCTGGAGTATTTCTAGGACTCCAATACTTTGAGACTGAAGATGCATTCTCACCTGGGGATTCAGCATATACACAGAGTCAAAACTCAGTGGCTGAGCCTCGGGGGGGGGGGGGGGGGGACTCCAATGACTGTTCCTGATCTCCAGTCTCCTCCCTACCTCTCCACCCTCCAAAAAACAGGAGGATAGAAGCATCATTCTTTTACTACAAAACAGGCTTGTGCCTAGCATGGAGTGACAAAAACGGGGTCAAAGTCAATTCAAGGGCACTGGAGCCTGCTCAGCTGCAAGACGAAATGGGCGTGGCAGTATATCTTTGCAAGCCCCTGCTGGAAGCACTCTCTAGCCTCTCCTGGCACCAGCTTGTCATGTGGTCCCAGAGAAGCTGTCCCTAAGCCCCTGGTATGGTTTTCTCATATCCTGGAGGGCAGAAAAATTATATTTGTTTTCTGTAGTAAGGCCCAGGGCTCTTACTGTGGATGACGTTCTGCTTCCAGATGCCAATGCACACCCGGATGTAGGGTGGTTGGTGGGAGAGAAGGCATTTCCCCTTCATGTGTTCAGACTTTGGAAGAACATAGTCATTCCCAAAGGGAAGGGGGGTAGGGGCAAATGACAAATCGACCTTCCACTTGACCTCAGGTGGGTTCTTCTTTCAAGTCACAAGTTTGTCTACTTGACCCCCCCCCCCCACACACACACACAAAGTATTGAGATTCAGAACATAAAACAGCCTTTTAGGCTGCCCTATTTGGAGCAGAAGCCTGGGAGAAGGGCATTATTTTCTTCTTGAGCAATTTTATGCTCCTGCTGTTTTAAAATGTTGGTGTTTTTAATTAATGGCTTTTTATTGTCCTTGTTCTCTCAAGCTCTCCTCCTGAAGGGCACAGTTTTAGAAATCTAATATCAGAGAAAGCAGTGTTTATCGAGGTTCTTAGATGAAAGCCAGCGTTCTATAGGAAGTGCATTTTAGATTTAAGAAAAGAGCAGCGTTACGTTAAGTTTTTTTTTTTTTTTCAAAAATAATCAATAATTCATTTCTTTCAAGTGGCTGGGGAAGGTTATAGAACTATTACAACGCACAACTTTCCCAAGATATTATCTTTATTTAAAATTGACTGCCGAGCACTTGGTAAAAAAAAAAAAAAATACCATTTATGCCTGGACCCATTGTGAAGCCTGTGATGCCTATCGCCCTGGCAGAAATTAACTGCTGGTTGACACAACTGTAGACAGAGCGCGCGCTGGCGTCGCAGCTGATCTTGATATCAAGTGCCCTGGCAGAGTGTTTCTCCAATAGGCTGATATGTCCCCACTCCCGCCCTGTGTACTCTGTAACACAAGCAGTCAAGCCTAGGAGTCCTTTCAGTGCCCGTGGGATAATTCCGCTGGCTCCCTGCCCTTGCAGCTGTGCGCTGTCCACAGGTGGGGCCGATGGCGTGTATCAACCTGCTGCTGCCGGGAAAGGCACACCCTCACCCTACAGATGTGGGAAGCTAGTGGGGAAGGAGAGCCAAGCCCTCGGAGCTCTGGGAACGCCTCCTTGCTATTTCTATGCCTGCCCTCAGTATCCATTCTTAATTGGTCTATGGCTTACTGGGTATCTCAGAGACACCTCAGAGTGTGCGTGTGTGTGTGTGTGTGTGTGTGTGTGTGTGTGTGAGCTTAAAGTACAATTTTAAAAAATCGTAATCCAAAGGTGTTACTGGTCCATGCTCTTAGGATGAATAGATGTGCATTACAGGCTAAAGAGGCAGATCTGAGAATTCAGATGTCTTCCTACTAAGCCAGGTGAAACCAACAAGTCTGCAAAATGTAAGATGGCAATACTCATCAACTCTCTCTTTCTCTCTCCTTTCTTTTAATGAATATACAATTTTGCCCTGGCATGGTGCCCCAAATGCCAGGACTCAGGAAGTGGAAGCAAGAGGGCTGTAAGTTTAATGCCAGCCCTATCTAAAGCCAACAGCAAAAAGAAAATAAACGTTTTTTTTTTTTTTTTTTTTTTTTTTTTTTTTTTTTTTACAGGAATATACTATTTGTGTGAGTATAGGATGGGCTTATTCTTTTAAAAATATTTAAATATTTTTCAGTTTAAACGTCTAACAAAAATCGTAGGTGTAACTCACATATATAAAAACTACTGGGCTCTCAATAATCTTTAAGAGTTTAAAGTGTCCTGGGACCTGGTGGTTAGAGAACCTCCCAGGGGAAGCGACAACAGAGTCAAGCTGTCGGGTTCAGGCAGGCAGTGAGCCAGCCTCTGGGGCAGGCCAGTCCATCAGGTGAAAGCCCAGTCATTCATGGTCAGGGGGGGACTTGGCTGTTCTCGCTACATCCCTTTCCCCCACCGCCTCTCCCTTTAGAACAGTGTCTGAAATCTACTAACTCAGACAGTCCAAAGAGCCCACTCCAGCTGGCTGGGCAGTGGTGCAAGGCACCTCTTACCTGCTTTGGCAGGGATGGGATTCCCAAGAGGAGCCGGGCCCCTGGAAGGGGTCGCCCCGCTGGCGCTGGCGGGCTGAAGCTGACCTTCGGACAAAAGGAAGGGGATTGAGGGCGCTCAGAGACGTTCTCCTCTGTGAATCTGACCTCAGTCGTGGCCCCGAGCTGCCCCTCCAGCCTTCTGTTTGGGTCCTCAAAGGGCCCCAAGGTTCTGGTAGCATCCGTGGATGGGATGTTGACGGTGACGATTTAGCTTCAAACAGAGAAGAGGTGGCTGGGCAGACTACTGAGCAGGTATTCCTGGATGCTTTGGCTGTGGTAACTTCACTGTCCTCGGAGTGATTCGTCTTCTTGGACCCCCGAGAGAGAGACACTGAAGGTGATGAAGGGGACACGGAAGAAGGGGTGTTTGCTTCTGTCTGCTGGCCAGGAGGGCTCCCCGGGGCTGAGTTGGGTTGCAGGGGCTGGTAGGGAGGGGAAATTGGTTTCCTTGTGGCTGGTGGGCTTAGTGTCCTGTGACTGAGAGGGGGGCTGGGAGAGCTGAGAACAGCGGGGAGGCTCGGCTGGGACAGTCCATGAGAGGAGGGCAGGCTCTGCAGCCTCCTGTCCCCTTGGGGTGCCCACTGTGCTCTCGGGGGAGAGGCTTTTCTGATTACTGGAGGGCTTCTCTCTGGACCCTTCCTGGATGCGTCTGGAGAATGTGAACCTCGTGAAGGTCTGGCCAGGCTGGGTTCCAGGGTCCTGCTTTGCCCAGCTGTGGGGTGGGTGTGGTGCTGAGGAATTACCCTCTGGTGATGCTCGGAGAAGTTTGCACCATTCTCTGCTTGTGCCTGAATCTGAGCCCCACCCTCTGCCTCTGGGCTTGGCCTAACTGTTTTCTGGGAGTTCAGGTCCAAGGTCAGCTTTCTGGAATTGCCCACAATCCTGGTGTTCCCTGGTCCTGTGCTGTGCAGCCTCGGGGAGCTGCCAGTACCTTTACTGGGGAGCAAATCCATGGGACTCATAGAGGCTCTCAGCTTGGGGGAGGCCCATGTTTTTCTTGGATGGCTAGCCTCTCGCAGCCCTGGTACCAGGGTCTCTTCCTGGGAGCTTGCTGCTGGCTGGCTGCTCTCTGGGTGCTCCAGAGCAGTGAATGATCTGTCCATCAGGATCTCCAGGGGTGGTGGAGGGAGGTTCTCTAGGTCCTCCTGTGTTTCACAGTCTGTGTCTTCACTCTTAGATGCTTCTGCTGTAGGAAGAGAGGGGAATGGTGCAGAAGGCCTCCAGCCCATGTTCACCTTGAGAGGTTCTCTGCCTGTGGCTGGAGAAACTTGGGGCTTAGGATACATAGGGGCTAGCCCTCTATATATAGGAAATCTGGGAGGCATGGCAGGGACCCCCCACTTCCTGAGACAGGGGCTTGGTCCCAAGTTCCTAGAGTCCCTTGGCATCCTCAGGCTCTCAGTGGGACTAAAGGTTTCAATAAGCTTCTTGACGGATGTTCTGGTGGGACAGGCCCTGACGTCCCATTCAGTGTCCCTGGGAGCCCTACTGTTCTCGAAACAAAGGACGGCATTTGGCAGCTCCTCAGCCTTTCCCTGGCAGGGCTGGCCATGGTCAGAGTGGGGACTACTTCGTTGCAAGATGCTCTTGTCCTGACTGGGCAATATGCTGAAGTTTTTGGCGAGGGAGGCCTTGAACTTACTGATGGGACTACTGGGACTCACCCTGCAGCTGGCGTTGGGCCACAGCACCGATGGCCTGGATGGCAGGTGTTGTTCTGAGCTCCTCCCCTGCCGTGTGGCGCCCAGGGCATAAAATACCTCCAGCCTCTGACTGAGGTCTGCCTGGACCCTCCTCAGCTCCTGGAGGGTGGGGTCTTCCACAGGGCTCTGAAGGGATCCCTCTGATTGTGACCTCTGTTGCCTCACAGGGCTCCACCTGCTGCCACTGACTGATCTAGGTCTTGGAGGGACCATTGCTCTCCCTTCCTCCTCCTCCTCAGCCCAGTCCTGGGGCCTGGAAGGCAAAGGGACAAACTTGATCCTTTCGCTGATGGCCTCTTTCATCTTCAAAATCATTTCCTGGGCCTGGGGGCTCCTAAGCTTCCTGGAGTACGGCTGAAACAGGCTTTCCCGGGCAGCGGGTGAGGACCTTGGTCTTGAAGGTAGTGCTTTCTGTGGTTCAGCAGGCAGATCCGTGCTGCTAACTTCATCTTCCTCCTCCAGGCTGCTGTCCTCATCTTCACTCAGGGACACAGCATCCATTAACCCAGAGCTTTGAGAAAGATGTGTTTGCACAGGGATCTCAGACCCCAGCGAGTCCCACAGAATGCTTTTGGCAGCCTCTGGAGGCCTGGAGGTGACTGCATCTGGGCCTACACCGGAGGCCCTCGAGCCCCTGGCTTCATCCTGTACAGCAGGTTGAACCTTTGCTATCCTAGGACTCGACAGTGGACAGTCCTGGAGTCCATCTGAACCTGTCCAGTATGGACCTTTCTGCCGGGGATGCCCCGATGGTATGGCCTCTACTTGGGCTGCAGTCCCTGGCTTCCATTCTCCAGGCTCCGCTACAAAGTCCCAGCTTGCTCGCTTGCCCAGCTTCTCCGTGGACTGCACAGACTCATTGTCAGCACCAATGCCGCTGTCCTCAGAACATAAGGGTGGGCCCAGCAGCCCAGGGTCACCGTGACCACTGGTCAGGCTCTCTAGTTGTCCCAGGGCCCTTAGGAGGCATTCATCTATACCTCTCTTGGTGCTCAGCTTACCTTCCAGCTGGCCAGCAGTGGAGCTGAAGTAGCTGCTGGAGCCCTCCAGAAAGCTCCCAGTAAGGGTGGACACTGTGCTGTGGACTGCCTGCAGCTGGTTGATTGTGTACTGCAGCAGCTGTTGCAGGAGGTCTGGCTGTTCCCAGGGCTCGCCTTTCCTCGATGGCCAGGCCAGATCCCCTCTGACTTCCTGGAGGAGCAGCTCTCCATCTTTGGAGATTTCTCCTAGAAGCTGGCTGACCTCCTCGAAACACAGCAACAGGAAGCTGAGCATGGGCCGCAACAGCTCCTGGGTCTGGCTGGCTCGTTGGATGAGGTACAGGATTGCTTCGTATCTGGAGAGGCTGGTGTGCAGATAGGCATAAGCATGCTGGTGGGCCTTTACCATGGGCTCAGGGAAGTCCACTTTGCCTTTTGACTCAGGGGCAGTTTGGCAGCAATGGTCCTGGTCATCTGACTGATGGCATGCTGGCTTTCTGTCCCCTTTTGAGGTCTCCTGAAGAATGTTTTCCTTACTCTCTTTCCCAGAAAAATCTACATCTTGTAGCCCATGGAAGCCTTCTGTCCCGAATGAAATATCCGTAGCTGTGCGGCTTTGGGATTTGTTCATCTGGAAGGTTTGGCTCTCTGGAATTGGTCCTTTCATATCTTTTGTGAGCTGAGAAAGTCTTACAGCCATGGTATGGAGCTTCTTGGAATTTGCCGTCTCCTCTGCTAGCCTCTCTCCCAGGTACATCTCCCCGCCAGGGTCACAGAAGGTGGAACTTTGAACCAGCAAAGGAATGGGACCTTTCTGGCTGCCCTCCTGACATCCTGGCAAAATTGCTCTGGGCTTTTTAAAAAACTGGATGCCACTCTTGGCAAAGCTGTTGACAATGGCGTTGTGTGAGGGTGTGCACCCCATGGTTTTAGCTTGTCACCATTATTTACCTTCACAGTCTTTGGAGAATCCTCGGGTTCTCTGGATAGTCCATCTGGGCAACTCCAGATCAGATCGGCAGTCCATGGCACAGACTCCTAGACTTGGAGCCCATGCCACAGTGAAGAGGAAGACATGCCTGTTCACCTAAGCTTTGAACCCTCTGCTGTTAGCGAGCACTGGGACAGTTCTGAGGCATTTCAGCCTCACGGATTATAGACCTGTGTTTTTCTCATATCCTGACAGATGTGGATGGCCAGTGGAGCTTTAAGCTTATTAGGTTAATCATGCCCCAGCCAGTCAGCACTCGGCGTGTGCTAATATACAACTTCTCAGCATTTACTATCTTGGGAACAGATTATTTTGGCACGTGCTTGTGCCTTAATTTTTTTATGTTCAAATGCCTGCTGTAGGAAACCTAGAGAAAGGAGCCATAATTGCAAAAGGCTTGGGAAAACATTGTGGGAGTGAAGTGAGAGCTCGCTGATTATAAACCCCGGAAAAGAATTGACCTTTGTAGTTTAATGAGGGCAAACCAGCTAAGGGCTCTAGTCTGCTTTATCAGGGAGATCCAAATGCTGGGCACAGTGGTGCATGCCTGAAATTCTGGCAATCAGGAGGCTGGGACAGGAAGATTGCTGGCTAGAATGGTTAGGTTACACAGTGAGTTCTAAGCTAGTCTGGGCTACAGAGTGGAACTCTGTCTTAAACAACAACAACAACAACAACAAAAAACAAAAGCAAAGTAAGACAAAACAAAATGCCAAAATAAGAAATGCAGCAATAGGAAATGGAGTCAGATAGGAGGAATCATGTTCTTTCTGGTCTGGAGGAGGAAGGTGGGAAAACTCACCGTCATACAAGCTTAACCTTGTCATCAGAGCCCTCAGTGACTCAGGGCCATGCCCTTCTGGGGAGAGGGTTTTCGTTAAACTCTCTTATAGGAAAACAAATCCTGGGCAGCTGAGAGTTACTTGTTCCCAAGAACGTAATTCTAACACATAACTTAGTCTATCCCCCCAACACCCTCTTTTTGAGTTAAGGTCTCACTATGTATCCCTGGCTGGCCTGGATCTTGCTGGGTAGGCCAGGCTGGCTTTGAACTCACAGAGATCCCCTGCATCTGCCTCCTGAGTGCTAGAATTAAAGGTGTGTGCCATTAGTCCTGGCTCTAGTTCCTTTTATCCATTGCTGTCAGGGAAGTCTAGAGCAGGCACAGTCAATGTACCACCTAACATGAAATTGGAAATTTATTTAAAACATTATTCTTTCATTATTATTATCATCATCTTGATTGCACGGTTCTCAAGTAGGAACTTTGTAGATGACACTCTCATGTTGTAATATCAAAAGTTTCTAGAGAGTGAGAGTGAGGGCTTGAATATGCGAGATGTGGCTTGACTTGGGGGGAGATTATTACTATTATTATTTATGTTTTGTTTTTGGAGACAGGGTTTGTTGTGTAACTCAAGTTGACTTTGGGCTCAGCATTGTCCTCTCTCAGCCTTCTGAGTAGATGGGATACAAGGTGCACACTCAGGAAGGCTGAGGTGTGTGGGTGGGGACTTCTGAAAACTATTTAACTCTGCTGACAAAGAGGTTTTTTTTCCTAAAGATAGGGTTTTGCTATGTAGCTAAAGCTAGCCTATAATCCTCCTGCCTCAGCCTTCTGAATGCTGAGATTATAGGTGTATACCTGGCAGAGGCCATTTTTAAAATGGAGACAATGGTACTTGATTCACTAGGCTCTTATGGACACTGAGTCAATCAATGGTCTGGTTACTACTTAATTCAGTTTCATAGCCTCCCCTCCCACAAAGCTCATGCTAGACCACTTCTAATGGTAAAAGTCGTCTGAAAACTCATGGTTTATCAAGGCCTAGTCTTTTCTGGAATTTTCTGAAACTACCTGCCAACAGTGTGTTCCAAGGCCTCTGAAACCACTTTGCTTTTCTGCCATGCCCATCTGTGTGGAGAGGTCCTGCTTGGTGCCTGGCTGACTTTCTGAGGCTTCACACCGATAATTCTCTGCTCTTAAACATAATGGTTCCACTGTTCTGCAGAGGGCTAATAGTAACCATTTCTCATTTTTGGACAACTAGCTTATTGTCAGTTTTGAATTTTTATAATAGAAGAAAGAAGTCCCGTATCCCGGAGGGTGCTGAGGCTGGAGTTGGCATTCTGGGCTTGGCCACCTTAGCTGTTACTTCCTGAGCTCTGCACAGCCAGGACACCTTTGAAGCAGAAAGGACTGAGGAGCCACCTCCCTTGCTTTGAGCTGAGCCCCATTCCAGTCACAGGCTGTGCCCCAGAGTGCATCATTAATAAAGTTCCCTGCTCTGTTTGTTTGAAGCAGAGCTCAAGGGAAGCCAAGCCGAATCAGTGCCTGGGGGCGAGCTGTGTCAGGCACAGAGAAGTTTCGTTCCTCACCGTCCTGGGCTGCTCGGTAAGCATGGACTCTGCGGGGAGACTATCTTTACACTTCGGATCTCGCCTTGAATGCAATAGAAAGCTCACCTGAAGGATGCTTTACACAAATTCTGTTTCTCTTGGGGTTTGATTCTCCCAAATGACTTATCTGTGCATAAGCCTTTGATCTAAACGACTGGAAGTATTTCTAAACGAATGATTTAAATCACAGTATTTACATGGAGATCGGCTGTCAGCACCACACCTTTCTGGCTGGGTTCCTTACCTTGTACAAATAGTTCAGGAAGCTGTTTATATGCTGCTGCTGTTCATTTTGCATTAAGAACAACTTTTATTTTTCTTTCTTTTTAAAGGTTTTTTTTTTTTTTTTTTTTTTTTTTTTTTTCAAATGATTAACAAAAACCTCTCAGGGGTGAGAATGGAAAATGCTGCTTCTTTGGATAAAACTCATATTTAAACGTGTATTCCACGACTCATCAATTCTAAGAACTTTTTCAGGAATATTGAATGCATGTATCCACAGAGAAACTGGTGCAAGAATATTCATTGTAAGCACATCCATAATATTCTCAAGTTGGAGACCATATAATTATCTGTCAACAGGGAAGGATAAATTTGATATTTGTGCAAAATGGAACAGTACTCAGTGATAAAAGAAAAAAAAACCCAAAATATATACAACATGGATAAATTTAAAACTGGCTCTGATGATGAGCTGGGCATGGTGGCTGGATACAGGACTTTCTCTAAGGCAGAGAAATCTTGAATTTAATTCTTACCTGCCTCAAAAATAAATACAAGAAAAGCCAATTTTGGTAGCACATGCCTTTGATATCAGTAGTTGGGAGTCAGAGGCAGGAAGAGCTCTGTGAGTTCAAGGCCTGGGATTACACCACTGTGCACCACACAGTCTGGTTTCTCTGTAACTTCGATCTCTTGCTATTTTACAGCATGTATATGTATATGTGTATGTGTATGTGTATGTGTATGTGTATGTGTATGTGTATGTGTATGTGTATGTGTATGTGTATGTGTATGTGTATGTGTATGTGTATGTGTATGTATATGTATATGTATATGTATATGTATATGTATATGTATATGT
>NW_026585644.1:35644157-35722835 GCF_907164565.1 Psammomys obesus
TATGTATATGTATATGTATATGTATATGTATATGTATATGTATATGTATATGTATATGTATATGTATGTTCAGGTTTGTGTGCCTGTGCAGCTCTGCGTAGGTACACGTGTATTCACGTCCGCGAAGGCCAGAGCTCAAGGGTACTTGTCTTTCTCAATCACTCTCTGCCTCAATCTTTTCAGACAGGGTTTCTCATTGAGCTTGAAGCTCTCTGATTTGGTGAGACTAGCTCACCGTTGAGCTCTGGAGATCCTCTTGCCTCTGCATTCCTGGTGTTGGAGTTACAGCTGGGTGCTGCTGCACCCAGCTTTTGTGTAGGGGATCAAACTCAGATCTTCCGGCTTGCGTTGCAAGCGCTTTTCTGACTGAGCAATTTTCCCAGCCTAAATTTCTATTCTGTAAATGATTCCGATCCATTTATACTGAGACACTCATTCTTTTTAAATGGGTTGATGGGCTTGAGCCTTGTCTCAGAAATAGGAAACAATGGGTATGTTTCAAGATGGAAACTTTAAGTTATGGCCCTGTGGGGCCTTAGGTGACTCTTGAATGTTTTAAGCATCTCACAATGTAAGTGACTGGATGACATATGATAAGTTCTTGGTCAAAAAAATAAATCAAATGGTGAACTAAGAGTCCACTTGGCCATGTGTGTGAGTACTGGAGAGATAAGGATAGAGGAAAGGGGCTTGTGAAGTCAAGAGACTCTTTTGGTTTTTTTTTTTTTTTCTTTTTTTGAGACAGGGTTTGAGACAGGTATCTGTATAGTTCTAGCTGTCCTGGAACTCCCTCCATAGACCAGGCTGGCCTTGAACTCACAGAGATCCGCCTGCCTCTGCCTCCCCTGTGGTAGGATTAAAGGCGTGCGCCACCACACCACCAGGCAAAGAGATCAGTTTGTGGAGTGTTACAAAGGACCATAGTGGGGTATCGCTAACACTGATTTCAAGTTGTGCTACAGAGCTATAGTAAGAAAAACAGCATGACACTGGCATAAAACCAGATGTGTTGGTCAACGGAATCAAACTGAAGTCTAGGACATAAAGCCACATATCTTTGGATACTTGATGTTTGATAAAGGAGTCAGAAATACACAATGGAATAAAAAAAAAGCATTGTCAACACATGGTATTGGTTAAACTGGATTTCAGCATTTAGAAAAATGCAAAAGGATCCATACCTATCACCCTGCACAAAACTTAACTCCAAATGGATTAAAGACCTCTACGTAAAACCAGATACACTGAATCTGATAGAAGAGAAAATGGGGAATAACCTTGAACTCCTTGGTACAGGAAAAGACTTTCTGAACAGAATACTATTAGCATAGGTGCTAAGATCAGCAGTTAATACATGGGACTTCATGAAACTGCAAAGCTTCTGAAGGCAAAGGATACTATCATTTGGACAAAGTGGCAGCCTACAGAGTGGGAAAAGATTTTTACCAACTGCACATCTGAGAGAGGGCTAATGCTGAAAATGTATAAAGAACTGAAAACAAAAAACAAAACAAAACAAAAGAAATCAAGAAAACAAATAACCCAATTAAAATGGGGTACAAATCTAAATGAAAATTCTCAGAAGAGGAAACTCTCTGAGTTTCTTTTTCTGAAAGAAACGTTCAACAGCCTTAGCCACCAGGGAAAGGCAAATCAAAGCTACGGTGAGATTTCACCTTAAACCCATCAGAATGGCCAAGATAAACAAAAACAAAACACAAAACACAGAAAACCAAACCAAACAAAAAACAAGTAATAGCCCATGCTGGCAAAGTTGTGGTGTAAGGGAAACACTCGTTTGCTGCTGGTGGACGTGGAAGCGCAAAATTGTACAGCCAGGACAGAAATCAGTCTTCCTCAGGAAGATGGAGATTGATCTACTTCAAGAACCAGCTATGCCACTCTTGAGCATACACCCAAAGGGTGCTTCATCGTCACACAGAAGTACTTGCCAACCATGTTCATTGCTGCTCTATTCATAATAGCCAGACACTAGAAACAACCTAGATGTCCCTCAACAGAAGAATATATGAAGAAAATGTGGTATATTTACACAATGGAGCTTACTCAGCCATTAAAGGAAATGAGATAATAAAGTTCTCAGGTAACGATGGGACCAGAAAAAAAAAAAAATCATCCCAAGTGAGGTATCCCAGACCCAGAATGGCAATATTCAGTATGTGTTTGCTTATATGTGGATATTAACTGTTAAATCAATGATAAATAAGCTACAATCTGAGAACCACAGAGGTTAGGTATAGAGTAATGGGTAGTGCAGGGGAGGAGGGAATCAATCTCCCCAGGAAAGAGAAATAGAAAAGATACTTATGGATGAATAGGGGAGGGTTGCTGTAATGGGAGTGGGAATGGGGAGGGAAGGGAAAAGGTGAGGGAGGGAATATGGAAAGACACAGATAAAATTAAGGGCCATTTGAGAGGTAGTATGGAAACCTAATACAGTGGAAGTTCCCTAAAAAATGTGCATATATAAAGGCTCTCTAAATGAAATTGCCGAACAATGGGGAGACAGAGCCCCAAGTGGTTATCTCTTGTCACCAACTGAAGCTTCCAATACAGGACAGACCCATGGGAATCCCCAAACAACTCAGGTTATTGCCAAGACTATAGTTTACTCTCCACCAACTGATGTCAAGGTCCCATTGCTGAAAACAATACCCACACAACCACTGAACATGCACAAGTCAAGCTGGTGCCTGCTTTGAGCTTTCACTGGTGTCTTCAGGAAGTCACTCTGCATGATACCAAACGAGAAACAAACACCAACCCAGCCATGAACACTTTGCTCTACAATGGTGTACTGCCTGCAAGATATGTTAGGGCAATGATGGCACAAAGCTTGTGGCCCACCAGTATCTGATTGACTTAAGGCCCACTTCAGGATATGGAACCCATATACTGACTGAGTGGCCAAGAACCTGATACTAGATAGCCTAGGGACCTAGGATAAAGCCACATGCTACTGTTCTAGAAAAAAAAAAGTAGTAATAAAATGACTCCTGATGACATTCTGCTACTCATAGATCACTGTCTTGCTCAGCCATCACCAGAGAAGCTTCTTCCTGCAGCAGATGGGAGCAAATTCAAATGCACAGAGCCAGACATTATGCAGAAAGTGAGAGACCCTGGAACACTCACCCTTGAATGGGATGTCTCTCCATCAAATTCATCCCCTCAGGCTTCAGGGAACCCTGACAAAGAGGAGGCAAAGTATAAGAGCCAGAAGGGATGGAGGACACCAAGAAACCAAGGCCTTCTAAATCAACAGGATCCCCACACATGAACTCACAGGGCTGGCACAGGTCTGTACCAGGTCCTTTATGAATAAGTTATGGCTTCCGGTTTAGTGTTTTGTTTTTTTTTTTAAAAGGAATTTCTGAGTGTTAAACAAGTGGATCTCTGTTTCTTGTGCCTTCTCTTTTTCTTCTGCTTCTTTGTTTTTTGTCCAATTCTGATGTGTTAGTTTTTGTTTTATATTATTAAATTTTATCAGATTAAAAAAACTGAATTTTGCAGGAAAAAAAGAGTCAAATTCAGTACGTACATTGAATTTAGTGGTATGTCTTTTTAGCGTTTTTTTTTTTTTAAACAATAACAACAACAACAACAAAAACCAGACAAAAACAGAACCTCAGTTTGTAGCCTTGGTTGATATGGAACTGGCTATATGTAGATCAGGCTGACCTGGAACCCATAGGGATCCTCCTACCCCTGCCTCTTGAGTGCTGGGATCAAAGGGGTGTGCCGCCATGTCTGGCCTTTCTGGTGTTCTTTAACATACTGTGTGCATGTGTGTGTGTGTGTCTGTCTGTCTGTCTGTCTGCTTAGATTTTCCATGTAGCCCTAAGTTGCCTAGAACTCCCTACGTAGACTAGGCTGGCCTGGAACTTTAGATGACCCCCCTCCCCCCATCTTCAGTGCTGAGCTTATACAGGTGAGCCGCCATGCCCAGCCATTTACTTTGTTTTTTTGATACAGGGTGTCAGAACATTTCCTGGACTGACCTTAAACTGGGATTACAGATGTGCGCCACAACACCTGGCTAGATGACACTTTCTTTTTGTCCTTAAGAACACTGAAATTGTTTTGAAGTTTAGATTATATTTGCATGTATTATTTTGCCTTGTAGGTTTGCTTGTTTCCTTATACTTGGATTCAGATGGAATAATTTTGGCAGGAATTTCATTTGAGTAATGTGTTTCTAAAAACAAAAACAACAACAAAAAGATAAAACAAAACAACCAAAATGAAACCAGTACCATAGTCTGAGTAGTTTAAACAATCAGAATTCACTCCTAAAGTTCTGGAAGTCCAAGGCTCAGGTTCAAACTTGATTTCTTCCAAGGCCGACTGTTTTTGGATCATGGATGGTGGTCATCGCTAACATCTCTTGGTCTCTCTTCTGTCCATACATGCAAAGAGGGGGATGAGTTACCTTGTCCAAGGACACCAGTCACATTGGACTAGCAGCGGCCCTGATGATCTCTCTCGACTGCTCCTTTGAAAGCTGTCTATAACACAGTCATCTTCTCATGTGCTTTCTTCTATCTTTATACTCTTCAGGCTTCCTCAGAGCACCTCAGGCGTCTTGCTGCACAGCCATGGCGGCCTCTGTTTCAGAGGATCCGCTTCTGGGATCCTCAGCTTCTAAACCAAAAGGCTGTGCTCTGGCATAAGGCAGAGCAGTCTGAAAGGAGACAGCATCAGACAGAAGATCAGAGTCTGATGAAGGGTTTTCAGGAAAGCTGCAGGGTCCTCTGTAAGTGGAGTCTCTTTGTGCCCCATGTCTGATCTCAAAGCTTCATCCGAGAGTCCTGTGTTTGAAGCTGGAGAGAGAACAGGCCATCAAGCTTTGCGTGGAGCTGTCTTTAGTCTTGTTGACACGGCAGCTCTCTGACCTCTGCTGCCTCTACTTCTCACAGGTCCAGGTGGTGTAGGAGAGAACTATGCTGTTCTAAAGCAGTGGTTCTCAGCCTGTGGGTCATGACATTTCTTTGGGGGCAGGGTCACGCATAAGCTATCCTGCATATCAGATATTTACATTACTACTCATAACAGTGGCAAAATTCCAGTTATGGAACAGTAGCAATGAAAACAATTTTATGGTTGCAGGGTCACCACAGCATGAGGAGCTGTGTTAAAGGGTCGAAGCCTTAAGAAGGCTAAGAACCACTGTTCTAAAGGCTTCCATTCAGAAACTTTTTCAGAGAAAGAAAGCAACAATGAGTCAAGCTAGAATGAGGCATGGGCCCTAGGTGAGAAATAATAGGGAGTCTGAGGATAGAGGAGCTATGGAAGTCTTGTTACATGAGTCGCCCAGGTTCAGGCAGCTGGCATCTGACTTTTCCAAAAGTTATTTTCAGAAAGTATACTTATGGCTGACCCTTTCTATAACCTCTTAAAACTTTAGTTTTGATCCTCCATAAATACAGCAGGTTTAGTACCAGCTACAGTTTCTATCAAGTCCTTAAGTATAACATAAGCCCTAAGCACATGTACTAACTTCGGAAACTTCGTATTACCACTGTATCATTTTATTATCCGTGCAAAGTGTTCATCGTACAAGGTGCTGAATCTAATGGGGACAATTTATTTCAAGTACAGCATAGCTCAGGCTGACCTGAAACTTGAAGTGATCCTCCTGCCTCTTCCTCCTAAGGCGAACACCTGACATCTGTGATACCCAGATCCAGACAGTACAAATTAGCACCCAGAACGGGACCCATTATCTAAGCCCCCAGGAGCTTAGATTCAATTCCAGAGAAGAAAGAAAAAGAGAATTTCCAACTTAATTGTGAGTGAATTATAAACTTGAACTGACTAAGGCATGGACCATATTTGAATGAGTTTATCTGAAAGTGGCTAGATTCAATTTTCTCTGCTTTGAGGCAGAACAGGGGCTCGGGGAAGAATTACGCTCAATTACAGGCGAACAGAGAAAATTACATTTTTTTTATTATTTTTTGCACACTCAAGTCAGTAGCTGTGAAACTTGTGTCGGCTCCAGTAATTACAGGCAGCCAGGTGTCAGTATAATCTTCAGAACAGACCGATGGATCATTATGGGCAGTTTTTTTCCAAGTTATTACCTGACCCACGGCTGTGTCTCATCAGTAGATCACGTGATGAAGTGAATTCCAATTTCTGCTCAGAATCTTTTCTTTATATCAGAAGGCAGAGTCAAGTCTTGTGGGGTAGAAAAAGCTTATTTTTTTTTCAAAGTTCTCAGAGGCCGAGTCCAGAATATAGCCTATGACCGACATGAAAATATGAAGTCGAAGGTGGTGTCGGAAGCCGGTTAAGACCTGTGGGCCCACCTCCCCACCCTTCCGCTCAGTACTGCTGAGACCTGTTTGCAGATCCCTGCGGATGTGTTTCACAGGAACTCCTGCTCTTCAGGGGCTTTCGCAGGCAGGAATTCCAGAAAGGCGGAGGAGAGTGAGCTTGGTTATTAATGCTCTCATCTTCCAGTCCTGGTCTCCATGGTTTCCTTGCAGACCCATGTGGGAGATCATAGCTCCTGTCAGGCACCCTTCTCCACACACTAACATGGTGCCGCCGGAATCTTGCTCTCTGTGTGCTCAGTTTAGGACAGAAACGTGCTTCCCTTTCCCAGGGGAGTCTCCTAAAGCATCATCACGAGCCTGAAAATCAAGCCTTTTGGAAACTCTCCTCTAACTGCTGTGACATCTACTGTTGTGTCTTGGCCGATGCTCTGGCTACAGTTGTAGAACATCTCGTGCTGTCTGCAGGGATTTGGAGGTGGTGTACAGTATCTGTGGAACGGAGGGAATGGTTTTCATATACAGACAAGTGTGAAGGCCCATGTGAGAAGGCTTGTGGATTTTTTTTTCCTTGATGCCCCTGCTCTAGTGAAAGTTTCTGGATGTGTTTCCCAGCCTTTCAACTCTCAGATTTTTCATTGAAAATGGTAGTTTCTATAAGATGTGGAAAGTGACAATATCCTGGATGCTGAAGGGTGGTTGCTCTATTTAGCGCTAAGCTGAGCCTTTTACTGAGTTGACAATAGCTGAGAATTCACCTTTGGATAGGAAGAGGGAAGGTCGGGGCAGTGTGCCATGTTGAGCCTCTGACTCATTATAGCCAGTGGTGTTATTTCAATAGAAAACCGTGATCCCTCTGGCTTTAAGCCAATACTTGCCTATTTGTAGAAAGTCCCAGAAGCGTGAAAGCTTCCCTCACCTTGACACACCTTAATTTTTCAATGTTCTTTTTTATCATTAGCTGAAGACTTTAGTGTAAAAATAGACATAACATCCTGATAACTAGAAGAGGGTTTTTTTGGGGGGGGGAGAGGGATGGGTGGAGACTTGGTGGGTGGCATCCTTCTAGATAACACACAGTGTTGGGCCAAAATGGTTTATGGTTAAGCGTGCAGAGCCATGCGCTGTGCTCTGTGTCAGATTTACATTTACCGTACTGATGCTAGGAAATGCCGCTACAGGTGATTTCCATCTGAAAGGTAGACTTTATCTTCCCAGAGACCTGCCAGGACTTGAGAACTCTGGGCCTTGCACCGGAGTGATGTTGTCATTCTGAGCATGAATGTAGCCACTCTGTTTGCTGGAAAGAAACCCAACCAAAAGACTCTGATGTCCATTTCCCTGCCCTGTTCCTCAGAGTGCAACAGAGGGTACAGCTTCAAAATATTGGGGTACCCTTTGTCTCTTAGGAATCAAAGGGACTCCTGTCGCTTTGTCTTGGGTGATGTGACAATTTGGCCAAAAATGGTTGGTTTTGCCTTCCAATGGAGGGCCCTGCTAGCAACCACACATAGTCAAAGGCACTCAGTTACTTTGCCTGGACTGCTGAACCCTGGAGTTTTGCCATGAGGAATTGCATGAAGCGTTGTCTCATAAGCACTCCAGAAGAAGTTGCACACAGGTTAAGAAAAGCTGAGGCCGGAGGAGGCCTGGGCGGGAAAGTCTCTTTAGTAACTTGACAGTCACTTTGAAAGAATCTCTCTTTTCAAAAAAATATTTTATTTTATTTTTGTAATTATAGTTTATTCACTTTGTATCCCTCCTGTAGCTTCCTTTCTCCTCCCCTCCCAACCCCATCCTCCTTCCCCCTTCTCCACCTATGCCCCTCCCCAAGTCCACTGATAGGGGAGGTCCTCCTCTCCTTCCTTCTGATCCTAGTCTATCAGGTCTCATCAGGACTGGCTGCATTGTCTTTCTTTGTGGCCTGGCAAGGCTGCTCCCCCCTTATGGGGAGGTGACCAAAGAGCAGGCCAATCAGTTCATGTCAGAGACAGTCCCTGTTCCCATTACTATGGAACCCACTTGGACACTGAACTGCCATGGACTACATCTGTGCGGGGGTTCTAGGTTATCTCTATGCATGGTCCTTGGTTGGAGTATCAGTTTCAGAAAAGACCCCTGTGCCTAGATTTTTTGGTTCTGTTGCTCTCCTTGTGGAGCTCTTGACCTTTCCAGGTCTTACTATCTCCCCCTTCTTTCATAAGATTCCCTGCACTCTGCCCAAAGCTTGGCTATAAGTCTCAGCATCTGCTCTGATACCCTGCAGGGTAGAGGCTTTCAGAGGCTCTCTGTGGTAGGCTCCTGTCCTGTTCCCTGTTTTCTCCCTCTTCTGATGTCCATCCTCTTTGCCTTTCTGAATGGGGATTGAGCAACTTAGCCAGAGTCCTCCTTCTTGATTAGTTTCTTTATGTGTACAGATTTTAGTATCCTATATTATATATCTAATATACTATATTATACATTTATCCTATATTATTGAGTGAGTATATACCCTGTGTGTCTTTCTGCTTCTGGGATACCTCGCTTAGGATGATCTTTTCCAGTTCCCACCATTTGCCTGCAAATTTCATGATTTCCTTGTTTTTTTAATTGCTGAGTAATATCCCATTGTGTAGATGTACCACAATCTCTTAAAGCATCTAGGCTTCTTCCCTCTTGTGAAGTGAAGGGCTTGTAGGAGTTACTAGGGCTCCTCCCCTGTCTTAATGCCGCCTTAGCATTAGGTAAAGGGTCCTAACTAGTGCTGGCCCTTTAAATATTGTATCCATAGCACCATGGCCATGTCACTGTTATGCCTTTGTTGCCTGTAGGGACCTGGCTGTCTGGAACACTCAAAGGAGACTCCACCAAAGGGAGGCAAGCCAAAGCCTGCCATTACCACCGTGGCTTTGTGGAGCTGGAATCTACGAAGGGCCTGGGGGAGCCCATTATGAAAACACACATTCCCATACAACCCCAACTAACACACTAAGCAATTTGTTCTCTTCTGAAGAAGGCCCATGAGAGACTGAAAACTTTTTTTTTCCTGGGTGACACTGAGAAGACAGTCACATGATTTGGGTAAGTCATATGATAATATGAATGTGTCTACTCAGACCGCTGGTGAAACTCATTTCTGTGAAGGCTGAGGCGGGTAACCGGAACAAAGCACACAGAACGACCTCAGACACATGACTCTACAGGCTTCAGGAATTGGACATATGACAAAGAAATGTCTTTTTTTTTTTTTAAATACAGTACAGGATTAAGGACAGCGCCCCAAACCTGAACAGACTATTGAAATTCCTCCATAGTCTATTCTTTCTTTTTGTAATTGTTGAACTATTGATACATTATTGCTTTTAAAAAGGCCTGTCATTTACGATTAACCCATCACGTAGCATATTATGTTTTTTTGACAAATGTCTAATATCTCCACCACTACCATAGCAGAACAGTGTTCTTGTTCCTCAAATCCGTGGTGTTCCACACATCCACCCTTCCTTCCGACTCTTCCCTAATCCTGGTAACCACTGAGCATTTATTTTTGCCATAGTTTCATCTTTTCCAGGATGCCTGATGGAAGGGAGTTACCTTCATTGCTGCCAGTGCTCACTGGAAGGCCATAGAGCTGACGACACGTGCTATACAGCAAAGCTGACTTCTTTCTTTGAACAACATTCACACGGTCCCTTTTGTGGCTCAACAGACCATTGCTTACTGTTGCTAAATAGTGGGTTTTCCCACAGTCTGTCTACTCACCTGCAAGGTGCCTTGCTTGCTCCAATATTTGGTTTTAGCTAGGTGTGTGTGTGTGTGTGTGTGAGAGAGAGAGAGAGAGAGAGAGAGAGAGAGAGAGAGAGAGAGAGAAAGGCCTGTGAATGTATTTTTAAATCACTTGGGCAAATGCCTAAGATTATGGTTGCTGGCTCATAGGGTCAGACTGTAAGAAACTGCCAGGTCACATTCTGAAGTGTGGGTGCCATTTTGCAGCCTCCTTAAGTAATGGACAGAAGTTCCCCATATTCCATATTTGTCAGCCTTTTTCAGTATTTGGAATTTTATCTCTTTTAACAGATATATAGTTGTATTTTATTCCTGTTTTAAGTTTCCTAATGACTTAGGATATGTCATCTTCATATACCAAATGGCCACTCATGTTTCTTTCTTTGCTGAAGTATCTGTTTATATATTTTGCTCATTTAAAGAATTTGAAATTTCTTATCGTTGAGTTTAAAGAGTTTGTTTGGATGACATCAGATATGTGCTTTGCAAAAATTTTCTTCTAGTCTTTGAATTGTGTTTTTATTGTTTTAACATGGCCTTTAAAGATTACTTTATTTTTTATGTGTGTGCATGTATGTATGTATGTATGTATGTATGTTGCACATGCATGTGGGTGGTGGTGAAGGCCAGAAGAGAGTAGTGGAGCCTTTGGAGCTGGATTTACAAGAGGTTGTGTGTCTTATGACACATGTCCCGGGACCCAAACATTAGTAAGTTGCTCTTCACTGATGAGTCTTGTCTGTAGCCCCCTTGACATGACATCTTAAGTTTTTCAGATGCATTGATTTCCCCTTATGTGTGCCAGTGTTTTGCTTAAATGTGTGCATGTGTACAACATGCATGTCTGGTTCCTGCAGAGGTCAGAAGAGGGTGTCGCTTCCCTTGGAACTGGAGGTGCAGGTGGCTGCGGGTCATCCTATGGATCCTGGGAAACAAACCCCAGTGCACGACAAGAGCAAGTACTTTCATCACGGAGCTGCCTCCCCAACCCCCTTAAGATGGCATTTGCAGAGCAGAAATTCTGGCTTTCTAGGCTTATGACTCTGATATTGCATCTAAAAAGTAACCACTGAGTCTGCAGTCACCTAGATTTTTCTCCTGTGTTGTCCTCTGGAGGTTGTATGGTTTTGAATTTTTAGTTAATTTTTGTGAATGGTGTGGTGTAAGACTATCATTTCATCACCACTGAATTGCCTTTACCCTTTTGTCAAGCTTTAGGGACTATGTTGGTATGTGTGCATGCTTTTCAGATATTATTTGACTTATCCATTTTTCCAGTTCCACACTATTGTAATTACTGGGTCATGTCTTGTTTCCAAGCTTATTTTTTTTTTCTAATTGTTGTGTTGGCTTTTCTGGTGCTTCTGCATTTCTGGACCCCCTTTGGGTTTTTGGGCTGAGGACTCAATAGATCAGTGTGCTTAGTGGTGGCCATTTGCCCCTGCAGCTGAGACCTAAGCTCAGCCAGTGACATCATAGCAGAGTCATACAGGTTTGCACAGTGTCACTGGATAAGGCATGCAAAGATGCCCCACCATCCCTGCTAGCAACACCGCCCTTGAACTGGTGAAAACACAGCTTCCTAGGAGTGTGTGTCATTGCATTGATAAGCTTAACTTGAGCAGATCCCTGCCTGAAAGTCTGGTAAAGCCAGAGAGACATGTGCGGGTACCACACGAAGCAGGGTGCTTAGGGTGGGCAGCAAGCCCCTGAGCATGTTGATGGATGGAACACCACTCTGGGGAGTGGCACAGCTGCTCCTTCTTTCCTAGGACTCTGCTTTTATTCCATGGACACATTCTCAAAGATAGGATTCTATTATATCATTGTTCAGTGGCCAGTGGTTAAGATGTAATGCGGGCATATACTGCCAAGTGGTTAGGGAGATGATGGGAAAGGCAGAACAGCAGAGCTCCAGTCCCTTAGGACATTAGGATATCTTATCTTGCCTTCATTTTGAATGAAAGTTGCCACTGACAATACATTAAATATGAAAGCTTACCTGCCTGGGCAGAAATAATTTGTAAAATCCATTTACTATTCTTATTCTGAGCTAACAAAGTCCTGGGATCTCAAGGTGACTTTATTGTTAGTTGCTAAATTTTACTTTAAAATGCTTGGATTCTTTTGTGTGCTTAGACTGATTTGTTGTTGTTGTTGTTTATAGTTTGTAAGAGGTACAGGGGCATAGAGAATGATAGGACTGAGATGACAAAGTCCCTGCTCCTTCCCTCATTGGAAACGCATGATGACTTTTCCTTGACCCTATGGGAGAGTGTCTCAGGCTGTTAATGTGACGCTCAAATCCATTCTAGTCCTAATTTATCTAGTTTATCTCTTAGTTTCTTCCTGTTAGGTTTGCTCCAGCTACACTATTCTGGGTTGAGAGTTGGTATCCCTCTCAAATTTTGGTGTTAAAACCTAATCCCCAGGTGAGAGTTCTTAGGAGTGATAGCTTTAGCATTTAGTGCATTTGGAAGAAAACTTATTTTCCTTTCCACTAGGTTAGGACACAATGAGGAAAATGGTCACCTATAAACTAGCAAGAAGGTCCTTGCCAGACTCAGAATCTGCTGGTGCCCTATATTCAGCTTGTTAGCCTCCAGGCCTGAGACAAATCTCTAGTGTATAAGCCTTTAGAATGGACCAGCACTTTTCTGTAACTGAAATACAATTTGAACTTTCTTCTGTCTTCAAGCTTTCTCTCTTGCAAAGCATTAAAGTTAAGAGTTCAATCTCTGGGGTCTGAAGAGACACCACACAGGTTAAGAGAACTTGGCATTTTTGCAGAGAACCAGAGTTTGGTTCCTAGTACCTACACGGTGGCTCACAATCATCGGTAGCTCCAGTCCCAGGGGATTTGAGGCTATTCTAACCTCTGCTGGCACTAGCTCACACATAGTTCACATACATATGTGCAGACAACACACACACACACACACACACACACACACACACACACACACACACGTATATAACAAAAATAAATGAACTTTGAAAAACATTTAACCTCTGGATCAAGATGGTTCAGGTTTCAAATTCTGGTTCTGCTTGCTAGTATGTGCTCTTGGGAAATTTGCCCGACTCCTCCCTGACCAATATTTAAAAAAGAAAAAAAACTGGCCTATGACTCCACATGGGTTGTCTAATTGAATGTGCGGGTGAAAAGCTCATGAGTGGAAACACGTAGCAAGCCGTTCTATACCTTGATTTCTCCAACTGAAGGATTGAAGCCTGACTGATATTTAATTCATAAAGGTCTAAAGGAATAATAAATACAACACCACACAGCATACACAAAGCCTCCTGGACAGCTAGCCCCTCATTTGCCCAACTACTTCTCTTTATGCTCCCCAGGAGCTCAGGATGCCTCTGTTTGAAGCCTTTCCTGACCAACACCGGTCTCCAATATGGAAAGTCTCTTTTTGGAAAACCCTGAGAACTAGTCCATTTCTTTTGCAGGTGTCTGGCTTTCCTATCCATTGCTTGTGTCTCTGGATGATTGTGCATTAATGAGCACAACTTTTGAGTCAAAGCTCGTGCCTGTGAACCACATCAGGAAGCAAGGACCACTTATTTTTACGAAGGAGCAAACTGAGGTTCAGGGACGTTGAAGAGGCATGGCAGGGATCGCAGATCTAATGAGAGTTGATCCTGGGATTCCCGTTCGGGCTGCCCATGGCGGCCTGTGGTCATGACAGTCTCCCTCCTTTCCTATAAAACTTGAGTGAACTAAGTTATACCTGGTCACAGCTTCCACACTGCCCTCGGAGTGGAAGGCGCTCAATGCAGTTCTGGTACTTTGCTGGACCCAGGTGCAATTTGTCTGCTTTTCTAAGTGCTATTTAGAGCTTTAAGGTCCCAGTTACCTTGATTATGAAACAGATATGGCATGTTGTACTTTGGTGGTCCAGGCTATAATAACTTCTTACTCTCGTGTTGAACTCCACCTGAATCTAAAAAAGGTCCCATTTCTTTTTCTCCTGACTATTCCCTGGGGTCCCAAATATGCTTAGATGAGGCACGCCAGAATCACTCTCATTATCAATGCCGCTTTTGTCACAAAGGAGGCTTGCTCATGACTCAGAAACCGGCTAATTGGTCTGTCAATGGCTTTCTTTGCCTTAGGTGAGTCATTGGATGCCTGTTGACAGGTGCATCCTTGCAGACTCAGTGCAGCTCCAGTGGGGGGCGGGGGCCCCTGCTATTCTCTTAACTCCTAATCACAATGTTATTAAAGCCACGATGGCTTATCAGGGCCTGGGGTGAAAGTGCACTGGTTTGTAAGCAGCCAATGAAAAGACAATTGTGGTGAGACGTAAAGCCCCCGCCCTTCCCAGTGAGCGCTCATGCACAAGAGAGGAAGGCAACCACTAAGATAAAGGCCTTAGATCAGTGGTCCTCAACCTGTGGGTTGCAATCCCTCTGGGGATGCATATTAGACATCCCGCATGTTAGATATTTGCGCTACAATTCATAACAGTAGCAAATTAGTTTTGAAGTAGCAGTGAAATAATTTTATGCTTGGACTATCACCACAACATGAGGAACTCTTAAGGGTTGCAGCGTGAAGAAAGTTGAGAACCCCTGCTTTGGATGAAATGGTCTATCTTGATTGGGATTGACGAGCCTGGTCTCTTCCATCAGCGCCTGTTTCCTGAATTTGTTCTATTCCAGAGACTTTTTTGGGCCTTTGTGACATAGCAGTGACAGAGGCCTAATAAAATTTCTGCCCTTTTGGAACTTCTTTGAAACAAAACATTTTTCGCATAGAAGAATTTCCAAGTTCATGCAAAAGAGGGAAGGATGGCTAGCTCACCATTCGGCATTAATTATTACCGTTTCATCATTATTGCTCATCTGTCTTCCCTTCCTACACTTATTGCTAATAAAACATCTTAAATCGATCTCTGGCAGGAGACATTTTATCCTCTACCCCATGACTGTTTAAAATAAAAATATAACTGTAATGTCATTATTAGAGATAACAGAATTAATAAAAATTTCTTGATTAAACTTAACATCCATTTTGAGTTAAATTTTCTCTAGTGGTCCTATGAATTGCTTTCCCTGTTCCTTCCTTCCTTTTTTTTTTTTAAACAGGGTCTCTCACACTGTAGTGCAGGTTGTTGTGGAACTCAATGCAGGCTGGCTTAAAACCCATAGGAATTCCCCTGCCTCAGCCTCCCTGTTGCTAGAATTATAGACATGGGGCATTATGTTTGGTTCAATTCTAAAATTCTAAAAATAAATTCTTTCTTTTAAATATGTATTTGTTTGAACCTAGGTCCAAACAAGGCCTGCACACTGTGGATAGGGCTGTGAACCTTTCTGATCTATGGCAGTTTGTCAGAGCTGTTTGGCTGGTTGACGGAGTGAGCTCTTTGACCTGCAGAAGTTTCTATGCATGAATCTGGCTGACTGTTTCTTCATGATTTTTTAATGAGCTTTCTTCCTGCTTTGCCTCTTCTGTAAAAATGATAGCTGTACAAAGTGGTTTAGTTAATGTCAGTTTCAATGGTAGAAACTGATGTTAGATCACAGAACTAAAATTCTCTTGGAGAGTGACTTGGTACTATTTATGTGTGCCAGAGAGTCTTCTAGAGGTACTTTGGTGGCTAGAAAGGTAAGAAGCTGGTGTAAAAAAATGTAGTACTGTGCACACGTGTGTGTGTGTGTGTGTGTGTGTGTGTGTGTGTGTGTGTGTGTATGTGTGTAGGCCAGAGGTCAATGTTAGGTGTTTTCCTCAATTTCTCTCCACCATATCTTTTGAGACTTGGCCTTTTACTGAACCTGGAATTCATTGTGTTTTTTTTTTTTTTTTTTTTTTTTTTTTTTTTTTTTTTAACAAGGATGGCTTAAGCCAGGGAACCCCAGGGATCTCCATGTTTCTGCCTCCACAGTGCTGGGGTTAAAGGCCCATGCTGCCATAGCCCGCTTTTTACATGGGGCTGGGGATCTGAGCTCAGTCCCTCATGCTTCTGTTTGAGGGACTTTTTTTAGCTAGGCATCTCCCCAGACACCGAAAAAAACAACAACAAAACATTCTTATGCTTGGCTAACCATCCTTGTTTAAAATCAGTGATTTCCAGGGTCACCGAGAGAACCAGTCTCAAAAAATAAGGTGAACAGTGATTGAAGACCCAGCATTGAGCTCTGTTCCTCCCCCCCCCCCACAAAGAACTACATTTTCTACACCAGCTACTTAGGGTTCCAGCCACCAACGTACTTTTGGAAACATCTCTGGCACACTTAAATAGCAGTAGGAAGGTCCTGGGGTCTCAGTAGCTGTCAGTTGATGAAGATTTCCGTAGCATTGATGAGTTTCTTCAATAAATGGCAACATACATGCTTTAAAGAACAAGACTGAGCTTTTCATTCGGAAAGTCCAGACAGGATGACTGAAGAATTTAATTATTACCTACACAGGCAAGGTCACGGGAAAGGGTTACATTTTGTACTTGTTCTTTTGGATATATCATAGTAGATGTTGAACTAGCAGTTGGATATATATGTATATATATAATATATGTAAAGTATAGAGTTGAAAATATGTGCTTGGAATCAAGTAAAGAGATAGTATTTAAAGGCACGGACTAGATAAGATCAGTCGGTGAGAGACTGGCTTCCTGGAAACCTCATGGGGACTGTTGCAAGGTTTCTCTGCTATGTATATAGTTATCAGCACATAGTAAAAAGTATAGTCTGGAGGCTTTGTGGCTCAGATATATGGTTCATATATAAATATATATACACATGTATATGTATGTGCTTATACATGTTATACAGATATACATATATAAATACATTTATATAACATAAATATAAACATGTAAAAAATATATGTACCTATACATATATATATATTTTTTCTTTCTGAGGCTGGGTGACCTTGCTTAATATTATACATTCTAAGTTCACTCTGGAAATTTTTTATTTTTTTATTATTTATTATTTTTATTATTATTTATTAATCTTTTTTTATTTCTTGCCCATCTCCTCACTGCTTGCTCATCATTCTGGGCTTTTCTTTGAGAAGGTCTGAATAGTCTGTGTGTCTTAGGCAGGGTTGCTATTGCTATGATGAAACACCATGACCAAAAGCAGTTTTGGGAGGCAAGGAAAGGGTTTATTTAACTCACAGGTCCAAGTAACAGTTCATCATCAAAAGCAGTGAGGGTAGGATCTCAAGCAGGGCAGGAACCTGGAGGCAGGAGCTAATGCCTAGGCTGTGGAGGGATGCTACTTCCTGGCTTGCTCTTCCTGGCTTGCTCAAATTGCTTTTTTATAGAACCCAGGACCGCCAGCCCAGGGGCAGCCCAACACACAATGGGCTGGGCCCTCCCGCAACAACCACACTTTGAAAAAATGCTCTCCAGGCTTGCCTACAGCCCAGCCTTATGGAGGCATTCCCTCAACTGAGCCAGCTCCCTCCTCCCTGATTACTCTTTAAAATTTTCCTTTTTTAAAAATAGTATCTTTCAGCAGAGCTGACCCTGGGGGTGGGGAGTGCAGGTGAGTTAGCCCCAAGAGTGAGAACACAGGAGAGCTGGCCACTTGTCTGCCATGAGGTGGCATTGGTACAGGAGTGGTACTTTGCCCGTCTTTCCCATCACCATCTGCAGCAGTCAGGAGAGCTGACCCTAGGGTCATGAGAGTGGGAGAGCTAGCCCTGCCCCCTCACTGGCTGTAGCACTAGTGAGAAAGGGCCCTGCACCTCGCCTGGGCAATACTGTGGAGCTGGCCTTGATGACAAAGGCATGGGGTGAGCCTGCCCTAAGGGTGTGAGAGCAGGAGAGCTGTCCCAGCCCCTCACAGGCTGTAGCACTTGGGAGAGTGGGGCCCTGAGCCTTGACTGGGCAGCACATTGGAGCTGGCTCTGGAGGAATGGGTGTGGGTGAGACATCCTGAGAGCAGGAGAGCATTAGAGCTGACCCTGCCTCCTGCTGATGGTGCTTTGGGTAGCCTAGCCAGAGCAGTGCTGGAGAGCTCAGCCCTGGTGGTGCTGATAAGGGAAAGCCAGCATGCTGACCAGCTCAGCTACCCCCCTGCCTGGATCCAGGGCTCTGAGTGGGCCCACCCCAAAATCTCTATCATCTCTGAATAATTGGAACATGTGAAAGGACCAGTCCTGCTGTTCCAGAGCTGCAGGATCTCCACGACACAGGGCCACAACAGGATAACCAGGAGGAGTCTTGACGAGAATCCAATATTGATGGTGTCACAGATGTCAGAGACCTCAAACCAGACCAATGACTAGTTGCAATTAACATTGCAAGTGAAGATGTGTGGACAGAGATATATACTGTGGGGCACATTGTGGCATATTATAGCTTTCACAATGAGATGTTTCTATGCTTGTTGTTTGTTTGTGTGTTGTTGTTTGTGTGTGTGTGTGTGTGTGTGTGTGTGTGTGTGTGTAATCTTGGGGGGAGGTTGCAAATGGCGAAGGGTGGATATGAGGCAATGGGGAGATGAGTGGGATGATGTGAAACTCACAAAGAATCAATAAAAGGTTAAAAAATAGTATCTTTAAGTGTGTATCTACGTTTGGGTATACGCATGAGTGCAGTACTCACGAAGACCAGAAGAGGGCGTGGGATCTGCTGGAGCTGGAGTTAATCCAGTCGTAGGTCCATTCTTCTTGGGAACTGGGACCAAACTCAGGTCCTCTGCAAGAGCAGTTCTCACTTTAAACGCTGAGCTGTCTCTACTTTTTCTTGGAGGTATTCAACTATGGCCACTCAGTGAAAGAATTTTGTAAGGATTTAAAAAAACTATGGCTCTTTGTTAGTCCTAGTTCCCAATAAGAACAGATAAAGTTTTTCTATGGCATTTCCTCCACTATCTTTGGCATGAAATCCAGGCCCTCCATCATATTAGGCACACTCTTTACCCACTGAGGCCCACCTCAGTGCTTTGGTTGTCTATTATGAAATCTGTTCTTACAGTACATTCATCATATTGCCCACATTTTCTTTTCTCTTTCGTATGTCTTTACCTAGAGTTGCTCTTTGTATATGGCACATGATATTTTGTTTCCATTATTAAATAAGCCTGTTTGACCAACACTGTCTCAAATAACTCACACACACACACACACACACACACACACACACACATATATATATTTATCATTAGTTTGCGATACCAGTTTTATGTATACCAAGGACTTGTTTATCCAAGGCTCTGCTTCAGAGCCCTTCACTCTAGGTCATTGTTTATTCCCATAGCAGCATCTGCTTATTTTTATTAGGACATAGTAAAGACATAATATCTGATAGAACAAGTCTCCTCCTTTTGTTCTTGCTTTTAGAAATTTTCCCTGTTTAAAGTTATATTCGTCCTTACATATTTTATGTTCATTGAGAGCCTTAAACTTTTAGTTATAACAAAGCATTGAGTCTAATAATCAACTTGACATTTTTACAGTGTAGAACCATCCTATCCACCGCATTTTTTTCTTCATCTGCTCAGTCTTCTTTTATGTCCTCCAATGGAGTTTTAAGATCTTCTCCATAAACTTCTGAAAAGTTGTTAATTCCCGGATGCTGCGCGTATGAGTCACTGTCTACTTCCTGCTTGCTTGCTGCTGATGTAGGCTGTTGCATTTTATAAATTGATCTTGTATTTGGCAGCCTTGCTGAACTAATTGCTTCTAACAATTTTCTGGTTTTTCTGGGTGTTCCATGTGGAGAGTCACATCGTCTGTGAATAACAATAGACAGACCGTGTGAGTTCAGCTGTCACCATTTGTGCTGTTGAGCCCACCTGTCTGGCTCGGCCAGAAGACTGTCCCTCATGGTCCTAAAGCCTTGGTCTCATGTTCCCGTATGGGAAAGCAAATCTCTTTTCCTCTATGAATGGAACTCTGCCCATTGTACAGTGTGAGGAGGAACAGTGACTCTGCCTTCTTCTGCTCAGCCCCTCTTATGCCTTCCTGATGGTGTGGGGTCCATCAGCTGGGGCCAGAGCTTCCTGATATCTTAATTTCTGAGTGATCCCTGCTCATCTCTTCAGGCATCTCTGGGCCCTTATGGGCTTAAGCACATTCTATACAGGTGGTGCCAAGCAGTGTCTCCAGAGACTTTCAGGTTAGACTCAGTGTGAATCTTCTGCCCCACTTCATTTGTGGTGAAGACAAGATATTGTTACAGAGTTCTGAAGAGTTGACAGTTAGCCACGCCTTTTCTTCTCTCTGTGATACTGACCACCGATGGGAGTCAACCCCTCCTGGCACTTTGGTTCTTTGTGACATTACTCAGGAACCTCGTGCCTTCAGATGTGATGGAATCTCAGCAGCTGCAATGGATCAGTCTCGTGAACCTAGCCAAATTTTGGCCCCACATAATTGTTACATTTCACTGTTATTAATGGGCAAGACCTAGCTGCACAGTTTGTGTGATGGGTGTGTGTGTGTGTGTGTGTTTCATGGGACAGGACTGCAATAAGGGCTTGTGTTTCTCATGGCTGGGTAGCGAGTAGTTTCAGGTTTTGGAATAAAGGTAACTGAGTGAGTGGAAGACTCTCCCTGGTGACTTGGTGTCCTGGGAACTTGCCTGTGTACTGCGTATGTTGGGTGTAGCAGGAAAAGCCAGTAGTCTGTCTGGTTCTAACAGAGATCTTCATTGTGCTTACAACCTCTCAGCCAGCCACACCCCATCACCGACTGATACTGGTATCTTGGTGGATAATTTTTCAAAACAGAGACAAACATAAACTGTGTAGCTCGGAAACATCACCAGTAGCTCCTGCTACAACAGATCTGTACGAGTTTCCGTGTTTCGATGGCAACGGGACTCATTTAAAGGCACTTAGAGAGCCAACTAAAGGCAAATTGCTTTCTCTTGTAGCCAGCTGAGAAGGTGGGTGGGTTAGGCAAGAATTGGGTGTGATACAAACAGGGAAAGGGAGGCGGAGTCCTCCAAGGGAGGAGTAAGCATCTGTGTTGCATTACCACCCTTGGTTGTGCGTGAAGACACAGAGTCTGCAGGGAAAGAGAACCTGGCGGCTGCCCAGGGGTGTGGGAGGGTGGTGGAATTTAACTCAGCACATGCACCCTGAGTTTTGGTTGGCCCTGTGCTCCACCCAGCTCTCCACCGTGGTGTGACTGCCTCAAACAACTATTCTGATATCTTGGGCTGTGTTAGTAGGAGCTCAAGAGGGAGAAAGAGGTAGCAGGCTCTCCTCCGCACGCATCAAGTCACGGTGGTTTCATTCCCTTCCCGTGATAAAAGGGCCCAAGACAAGCCAGGATGCACCCTCCAGAGTCCTTCAACACGCTGGTAAGTGGTGCTGCAGATGAGCAGCCTGAGAGCCAGCGAATACTCATCATTATTCCTTGGACTGGAATTAAATGTTCTTTGAGTTCCCGGGGTAGAAACAACCCTGGATTTTAGCTCCCAGGGAAAGATGTTTTCCAAAAGGCTAGCCTAAGCTACCTTAAGAGGTGTTGAGTCCCTTCTTAGGAGTATCCCGTTAAGGCCATTTGGTGGGAGAATGTCGTAAGGACTCAAGCGACTAGAAAGTCTTTGTGTTTGCTCTCCTATTCTCTAGAGCGAATAGTTCTAACAGAAAATGGTGCTCTGGTCCTGGAGGGATGCTGATAGACATCCATTCACATATTTTCTTATCACGTTACCGCATGATAGGGAAGAAACAGCAACAGTGTAATCGTTTGTGAGACCTCGCAGAGCATGGCTGTGGTGTGGTGCTCTGAACCAAAGGTTACGATCACATTAGGTCTCTCTATTAAAGGTCAACACTTTTCTGCAGCACTGGAAAGGAGAATGTCAGCGCCCACATCTGTTAGGGGCCAGTTGCACTTCTTTCTGGTAATGGCAAGATGGATGAGACTAGAAAGTAGCTGAGGAGGGAGCAGAAAGCAAGTGCCTGCTCTGACTATTCACTTCTTCCCTTGGCTGACACACTTCCTTTGTAACTGTTTAACTGGGTATTGAGAAGGGTTTTCAAAGCAGGGCCTGGAAACAGGTAACTGACTGATGGATCTTACCCTAGGCCATGCATGGCCACACTATCTAAAAAGGGTAAGATGTGGTCTCTGGCTACAAGACGCAGTAGGCAGGAGTTCTTCCAGCCCAGGATGCTGGGGAGCAGGGGAGGTCAAATTGGGCCAACTAACTAAGAGCTTGAAAGAAGAGGGTAAGCTGGCTGCAGCTCCAAATCACCATCCAGGCCAGCCAAGCTTCCTTTTAGAGCCTGGTTGTGCTGCGCTGGACAGATCCCCCACTTGTGCCCTGCACGCCAGGGCCTCCCTGGAAGCCTTTAAACGAGAGCAGGTGCAGCCGCCTCAGACCCCTGCTGCGGGGCGCAGGGGCGCAAGCAGGAGGCGAGCGAGCGCAGGCGCGTGCGCGGGGCCGAGAGCCGAGGCCTGCACGCAGCCCGGCGCGGCTGCACTGCGCGCGCGCGCGCCGACCCGCGTGGGGCCCGGTTCCGGCGCGCGCGGCGTGGAAGGCGGCGGCGGGTTGCAGCTGCCCGGCTGGAGGAGGCTCGGCAGCGGCCGCGGGACCCCTGCGGGAGAGCGGGAGCGCGCCCCTGCGCCTCGCCTCTGCGCCCCAGAGTCCGCAGCCGGCGCTCCGCGGGGGACCCGGAGCAGGCAGGTTGGCGTCCCGCTGGGGGCGGCGGGGCCGGGAGGCCGGGCCGCGCGGGGCGGTTAGCGGCGCGGGCCGCACCGAGGCGCCCGGAGGAGGCCTCCCCAGGACGCGGCCGGGGACGTGTGTGCTCGTGTCGGTTGCTCTCCGGCTGAGGCCCCCGCGCTCCGCCAGCGCCCGGAGTAGCTCCCGCGCGCGGGGCTGCGCACCCTGGTGGGTTACTGCACGCGGGCCTCTTCAGGTTCTCACTCGCCGCCCCTTCTGACTTAGATCATTGAGAAACCCCCGGCCACGCGTGTTCAAAACGAAACTGCCTTTGCCCCGCCTGGCTGCCCCGAGATTCCTTCAGACTAATTCTCACTGAGAAGTTGCAGGAGGGTGTGAGTTGAGTGAGACCTGTCCTGTTCGGATCCGGATCCGCGTGGATTAGCTCGACCGGTTCATAGCTAGAGAAGCGAGGTGGTTCACTCCATCCAGATGCCGCGTAGGCCTTTGGGATTCCAAATCAGCTCGGAGACAATGTTTTGACATGTATCAGAATGCTATTTTGGTGTGTGTTCCTGGCTACACTGTGGGTACCTTGTAGCACCAGCATTGAGTAAAGCAGTGACTGAAATTCTTCTGAAATGTGTTCCTCAGTGGAGACGTCCATCAAATACTTCAGTTGCGGTTAACTCTTGCTTTGACTTTTGTCAGGTTTGAGTTTAAGTTGACTGCTTGGCGGAAGAGCAGGTGGCATAGGACGAGGAGACTGGAGCGAAGGTAGAGACTTGGAAATAGCAGGATTCCAGCTTTGTACGTTTTGACGATGATGCAAAACCATCCTAGTTTCGTTTTAACATGAAGATCGTTTTTTTTTTTTTTTTTTTTTTTTTTTTTTTTTTTTTTTTTTTTTTTTTCTTGTACTGCTTTCATTTGTTAGGGAGTGCTTAGGCTCAAAGATGGACTCTTTACAAACAACTGAAGTGTTTGTATCTCTTTTGTAGATTTAGCACCCGGTGTACTGTTCTTTGGATTTATTTCCAGGATCCCATTTCCCAGATATAATCCCAACAGCAAGGCCTTAAACAAACAAACAACCAACCAACCTCCCCCCAGTGATTATATTGGTGCCATTTTGCTTATAACAATCGCAGGTTTGAGTTGACGGAATCCACTCACTCCATCTCTCTGTTAAAACCCTTTAAGCATCTGGTTGCTTTTAGTCTTACTGTTCTCTTAATTATTTACAATTATGCTGCTGCAAGCTGGCACATCAGCCTTTATTTCTCGTTCCAGGCATCTCCAAGCTGTTTGTTCTCTGAAGAGTGAGCAGAGCAGTTTTTCTTCAGTGCTGGTCAGGGGAGTGACTGTCGATAGGTGACGTGCCCTTCAGGTTATGGTGGCCTTAGCCCCATGCAAATGGACTCTTTGAATATTCAGATAGAGCTAATGCAGAGCACATTACACGGTCCCAGGTATATAAAATAGGCGTGCAAACCAAACATAGACAGTACGTTATATATCTTAGAACAAAGGTATAGGTATGATTTTACCATTAACGATGAAAACAAATTTGTATGCCAAAGAGATGATGTGCTTATTTATTTTTACATTTAAGTCTGGCAAACATTTGGTACTGCAAGATATGAAACATTTTGCTGAACATCTTCAGCATTTTGCAGAACTGATCTACGGTGCTGACAATGCTGTTTTGTATGAACATAAATAGAAAATGTTATAAATATGCATAAATAAATATATGCATATTTAGGATCCTTTCAGCACTTGCTGGTAATTTTTTTCTAATCCAAAGCCAGAATTAATTTATGAGTTAAAAGAGATTTATTTTACATGCATGCGTGTTTTCCCTGCATGTATGTATGTGCCTGGTGCCTGTGGAGGCCAGAAAAAGTTGTTGGATCCCCTGGAACTGGTGTTGCCACGTGGGTTGTGGGAACGAACCTGGTAGCCAGTATTCACAACTGCTGAGTCATCTCTTTAGCACCAGGGATTTTTAATTTTCAAGTTTTTGTACTTATATATTTAGAGACAGGGTCTCACTGTGTAGGTCTGGCTGTCCTGGAACTTACTGTGTACCAGGCTAGCTTTGAATTCATTGAGATCTTCTCGACCCTGTCTCCCAAGTACTGGGACTAAAGGCATGTGCTACCATGCCCAGCTAGTGATTTTTTTTTTAATTTAGAACACAAACAGCAATTAGTGAAATCAACATTCGAACAAAATGTAATTCCGAAATATGCTAATTTGATGCTTACATGCAGAGGAAAAGACAATGGGAACTTATTAAAAGTCTTTGTTCTTTGTAATTAAACCGTTATATTTCTGTAAGAGCAGAACCCTTTGTAAAAACACTGCAGCTCATGATGGCGTACACCTGGTTCTGGGTGGCGCTATTTCAGGCATCGTCAGATGGTCGAATGGCATGTCCGCATATGCAGTGCCGAGTTCGCACACTATGTTTAGGGCCAAGGTTGCAGTGAGGTCACGTGGTAACGCTGTAAGCACTGTCTAAAACGCCGTGGATATATGTTGGGGTTGATCTGAAGCTCCCTATGTATTCAGATGTTAATTGCTTGCCCCATAAATTCCATGAGCAAATTCTCACGTATCCGAAATGATGTTGTGTAAATCTTGCCTCCCAAATTATCCCTGAAGGGCTAGATAAAGTTGCCCACGGTCTGGACTGGGTAGAAGAGAGGTTTGAGGGCTTGGGTGTGGCAGAAGGATCATGAGGAGGGAGAGGAAGGAGGAAGAGGAGCAGGTCACTGTGGGTTAGAAGCATGAACTAGAAGCACATGGCCAAAAGCAGCTTTGCTCTGAGGACTGGCCTGTTGGAGCAGAACATGTGCAAGAATTTATGGAGATTTTGGATGGGAAGCAGCCCAGTTAGGAAAGATTAAAGGAGGTGGCTGGGATGTGTGGCTGGGAGGCAGTAAAGTAACTTGGGGGTTAGTATCTACCCAGCTCAGTGTGTTAAGGTTTATTAAAAACCTAACAGGTTTCTTTGTCTTTTACTTATATAATAGCAGGTTAAAGGAATAGCTGTCACCTTATTAATCATATGAATCAATATTAAATATTAATAATCATTTCTGCAGATATGTTACGTTATTTGATTTTGTATTAGTTTTAGTTGACTGTGCATTTAGAAACCTGAATTATTTCAGACTGCCATTTTTTTTTACGATACCCTTCATTTAGTTGTCTGAACCCCCCCCCCCCCAGCCCACCATTTTAAGAATCTCTGAGCTAGATCACTGGAAGTTTTAATTTAATTTTAAAAGCCCACATGTAGCTAGTAGCTACCTAATTGGACATCCCAGGTCTTCATTATATTAGGGCCCCCAAATTGTATGCTGTCTTATATCTGTGTTTGCTTTGTTCCCAGCATTCCTCAGTCATAGTACTCACTGTACAGTAACTGCGCTTTCTTGTAGCAATGTAGCCCTGGGCTGGAATCTGCAGGAGGACAAGGGCATAACTTTTTCTTTGGAATGCACAGCTTAGGACTTAATGAGAAACAATGTTTATTGGCTGGGTGACTGAACTTCTTGAGGGCAGGTGTCTGATGTTCTCTCTAGGGCCTCCAGGGCTGCTTTTCCATTGTTTTGTTGGTAGCAAATGAAAGGGTTACAGGAGCCATGCTTTTACAGGCTTCTTTGCTTAGGTTTGTTTCTGAATCCTATGAAAATAAAGGCTCACATACTTACAGCATATGTATGTATCCATGCCCACATGTGTGCATACTTCAGGCCAGCGGTTGGTGTCATTTGTCTTCCTCCATAGTTTTCTACTTTATTACCAAGGCAGTTTAGCAAGGACTTCTTTTGCTGGGCCCTGAGATTTTGATTTTTCTGGTCTAGGAAAGCAGCCTGCCCTGGGGAGTTCTTGTCTCCACCTCCTGAGTGTTATTATTATAGGTGGGCCCCTATGGCCACCCTGCTTTAACGTGGGTCATGAGGGTCTGAGCTCCAGTCCTTGATACTTGTGTAGCTTTCCCCATTGAACTGTCTCCTTGGCTTTAGATGCCGTTCTAATCTTTAAGGGTCTTGACAACCTGCAAAAACTGAAGGGTACTCTGGGGATCACAGCAAGCAATTTTTTTCATCACTTCGCTGACAAATTAAGAGGATAGAAAACTGAGTCCCCAAAGTGTGATTATAGTCAGATTACTCTTCCTAAAAAACTACGTTAAGCGTGCCTGTCTCTTTTGGTATGCTAGTTTCCACGTGCTTATGGAACTGAGTGGTTTGTTTGTTTGTTTGCCAGTCAAAAACTATTGTAGCTACCTCCCCCTCAAAACAAAACAACACAAAAAGACAAAACAAAACCCCAAGCCCCACCCCAATCCTGAAATGGAGTTAGCCTTACGTCTGTCTGCTTTCCCAGCCTCATACACTACAGTATGCCATTCTGTTTAGTTTCTTTCAAGGCTCAGCTCAGGATATGCTCTGATTCTTTGACATGCCCATGGCAAAGCTTCCTGGTAATTGCTGATGGGAGCACACCCTCTTTGTGTCATACTGTGCTCATCAATGATACTTCATTTCATAAAACAGGCTATTAAGCTGCCCAACACGCATGATCCATTGGTCACTCATTTTTGTAATCTCTGAAGCACCTAGAACAGGGCCTTGTGTGTGGTAACAGTAATGGAGGTTTACTAAATGTTTTTGTTTTTTTTGTTCCTAAAGGAAGTTTCCTACCTACTGTAAGGAATATTTATGCAGATTTGTTACCAATGGGGAAGTGTGGTGTGAAGGAAGGGGCTGGCTGTCTTAGGTGTACCTTATAGTTTTGATTTGATAATGAAGATAACCTCTGCTGTTTAACACTAATCTTATATCGCACCTGCTTCTGTGGCAAGGTTAATGTCAGAAGAGCTCATGTATTGGGTGGCAAGTAATTTCAGCACCAATCGCTCCCCGCAACAAAGATTCCTTTAGTATAGTAAGAACCCAGGCTATTTTGTTTAAAGTATACCATTCCTATGCACATAAGTGTATATGCTTTAAGCCAAAAGAAAGAAAGCCCACTGTTCCTCTGTTCACAGAGGAAAAAGGTTTGAATTAAGTGGGAAGGAAACCAGTTGATTCCGAGTGACCGTTTCCTTGGAGCCGAGTGGGCTGGTAAAGGCGGTTTGGTTAGTTAAAGATGCTGTCGTAGTTAGGGTTTCGATTGCTGTGAATGAAACATCATGATCAAGACCAACTTGGGTTGTATACATTTATTTCATCTTCTAGTCTATTCTTCATCATCCAGGGATGTCAGGGCAGGATCCTGGAGGCAGGACCTGATGCAGAAGCCATGGAAGAGTGCTGCTTACTGGCTTGCTCCTCATGGCTTACTCAGCATACTTCATAAAGCACCCAGGACCACCAGCCCAAGGATGGCACTGCCTACAGTGAGCTGGGCCCTCTGCCACCAGTCATCAATCAAGAAAATGCACCACAGGCTTGCCCTCAGGCCAATCTGATGGAGGCATTGTCTCCATCATTAAGAGTTGTTCCCAGAAGACTGGTTTTGTCGAGTTGACATAAGACTAGCCATCATATGTTACCCCGAATGTTACAAAGCACATGGAGAATCATACATGTGGTACATATCCTACTAGATTAAGCTGTGAACTTTTTAACTTGTGTTCTTAGTATTGAATATAACCTAAAATCATTTGGCCTTGCTTATATCTAAAAACAAACATGAGGAGTCACGATATTTCAGAAAAGAATAAAATGAAAGTAAGTTTTTAGCTCTATAGTTGAGCTTCACTTAGCATTTTCTCTGCTTTTCCACATTATTTCTGAGATATAACCTGGGCATAACGCAGGTCTAATTCAGAACAAAATTCGTCTACATGCTGATGTTTTCTGGAAGAAGGTTCATATGAGTTTACAGCCTTCCTGTCAAGATGGAGTAAACAGACCTCACATTGCTATATGGGACAGTTTCAATCGCCTCTTAGATTTGTGAAAGTGACATGATTAACTTTCACTGCTGCTTTCTGGGATATCATAAACTAAAGGCAACATGCCGAGCAAGAGTCTTCCTGTGTGATGAGCTTGTGGCGTGGGCTCCGATGGCAGATGAAGAAACCCGTGTGGCATGATGAGAGCTAAGGCTAGTCTCTGGGGGCACTGTGCCTTTCTTTAATGCTGTCCATTTGGGCCAGCTCAGCCTTGTAAACAGGTTTTTATTTCTTAGTGGAAAATTAATTTAAAAAAATCTATTAAAACTTACCTCTCCCAGGCTTTTTGTATTATGACAATACTTGGGCTGCTGGTGGTGCAAGGCTGTGGGAAGTGATACAGAGGTTTTAAACAACTGTTCGCTCAGACATTGAAAATGTCAGGGTAACTACATGACACCATCAGGGTTTTGTAACTGAAGGCAGCCATCTTAGGCTGTACACTAATGAAGTGGAAATACAGTCTGATTTTTCCCTTCCCACTATAGGTGGTTTTCTAGAAGATGACCATAGAGGACCTCCCGGATTTCCTGTTGGAAGGAAGTTCTCTGATCGGAAGATACCCATTTTTATTCACGGGCTCTGACACGCCGGTTATCTTTTCCATTTCAGCAGCACCAATGCCTTCAGACTGTGGTATGTCATGGGTCTGTCTGTTGTCTGTAAACTGGTCACTGTGCTCCTGTTTTAGGCTTTCTTTGCTCTCATACTATTCTGAAACCATTTTCTGTGATTTTTAAATAAGATTTTCAAACTTTTTCCTTTTTTTTAAAAAACACAATTGCTTATCTCAGTTTCCGCCTCTTAAGCTCAATGCTTTATTTCTGCTGTCAGCATTTTTATTATGTAAAAATGTTGATTTTAAGGACTGTTATGGATTTGGAGGACTTTATTTTTAGAATGTAATGGTGCTTAAACATGCACCATTCTTCTATTGCTGTATTAATTTTGGCTAAACAAACTGACTTGCAAAACCATCCATGTGCTCAGGCAGGGAGAATGTGAGATCTTCCTGGAGGCTGGAATGAAATCAGCTTCTGTTGAAACTGTTCATTTAAGTTTCCTTGTAAAATGTAAACTTGGAAGGGACCTAGTTTTTGTCCTTTTTGATTTATTCTCCCCAAGAATATATTTATAAGAAAAATGAATAAATAATTTTAGGAGGTAAATGGATAAAATTGTTACATTTCCATTGTGGTTAGAGTTTTCAGGTTAAATTGGTCACCATTTAGATTGGTCACCATTTTGAATTGGTCACAATTCAGATTGTCTTTGGAGGTATAGATAATTCAGGTTTTGAATATTAGTATATTAATATATTAAAGTTACTACCCTGGAAATTTGCCTTAAATGAACCCTCATATCTGTTTTAATGCTTCTTCATTTCCAAGTGTGTTTCTTCTGTATTCAGATTCTGTAGGTGTTAACCCATGCCAACTATTCAAGGACTTTATGTGCCCAGATCCTAGATTATCGGTCTGTAGCCCTTACTAATGTCAATTGCATTTGTTTCAGTTCTAACAAAATCAGGTATGTGGAAGAAACAAAAGAACAAAAGGACATCAGACCTGTTTATGACCCTTTATCTTGAGTTAGAGTTACCTTATTTCCTTAACTAGACCATCAGGCCTCATCATGGAATAGCAGACGTGTTTTATTTGGCTTACCTAATAAAGGGTAAGGCAGTCATATGGCATTAGCTGCTTAATGTTTGCAGAGCACATACATTGGAAGGTGATAATGAATATTGACCCCCTTGCCTAACTGAAGAAATCATAGCTTCTGTTCTTAGGATGGTAGATGCTTGGCACCTGTGTAGGCTTTCCCATATAGACATTTCATGTGTGGGACCTCTCACATAGCCCTACAACCTCTTGCAGATTAGTTACTTTTTTATTGTATATCAGTTGCCTTTTATTACGTTATTTACTTTTTTATTGCTGTGGTAAAAAACAAAACAAAACAAAACAAAACAAAACAAAACAAAACAAAAAAAAAATTACCAGGGCAATTTATAGAAAGAAGGGCTTATTTCAGGATTATGGTTCCAGAGGAATAAGAACTCATCACTTTCATAGTGGGGGAGTATGGCAGCAAGCACCAGGCGTGGCAGTAGGAACAGCTGAGAGCTCACATCTTGACCCACACACAGGAAGCAGAGAGAACTCACTTGAAATGGTGGGAGTCTTTTGAAACTTCAAAGCCCATCCGCAGTGACATACTTCCCCTGGTAAGGCCATGTCTAATCCTTCTGAAACAGCCACCAGCTGGGGAACAAGCATTCAAATGCCTGAGAGGTATTGGAGACGTCTCACTTAAAATGCCACACTGAGAAACTAATGAATGATCTCTTTCATTGTGAAGAAGTCCATAGTTTCTCACTGTGGACTCACAATGTGTCTCCCTGGATGCTCACTCCCCGGGACTTGTTGCTATGTGAGAGAGCCTTCAGAGACTTGAAGTATTTGAACATTTCTCTTAGTCTGTACTTCCTTTGACCACACAGTCTAGTATCCTTATCTAGTATCCTTATCCAATTTTGGTGGTCAGGATTTCTAGGCTCCTCATTTCTGGTGTTTTCTTATTAAGGTGTACCCATGTTCCCCTTAAAGAGTGGTGCACAGAATGCTGGGCCTGATTGAGCACGTCTTTAATCCCAGCACTTGGAAGGCAGAGGCAGGTGAATCTCTGTGAGTTCTATGCCAGCCTGGTCTACATAGTCAGTTCCAAGACAGACAGGGCTATAGAGAGACCTGTCTAAAAAACAAAACAAAACAAAATGAAAAAGAAGAGGAGGAGTCCCATCCCTGCTGCTAGCCAAGCACTTAGTAAGTGCAACCCATTTCTATTATTATTTAAAGGAGCTGTCTCCTTTCTTGTCATTTGAGGTTTTTTTTTAATTAAAAGTATTTTATTTGTGTGCATGTTTTTCTGCATGTATGTCTATGCACCATGTTTATGCTTGGTGCCGCCAGAAGAGGGACTTGGGTCCTCTGGGACTGGAGCTAAAGACAGCTGAGAGCTGCCATGTGGGTTCTCTGGAAGGGCAGCCAGTGCTCTCCAACCCGTTAGATTGTTTTAAATTATTGAAGCATTGTTACAGGTTTGCCTAACCCAGGGTTGATGTTCTTCATTCAAGACTCCTTGCTTATTTGACTTTGCAGATCTTTGCTTCTGTCTGTCTCTTAGGCTGGTAGCATGGCATCTTGGAGCTCATTAGAAAGGTAGTCTGGGGCTCAGCAGAGAGTTAGTAGGTCAGAGTCAACACTGTAATAAGATCCCGAGGTGCTCGTCTCCATCAGTGTTGGAACAGACATGGAACAAGAGTAAAACTGTCTCCAAGATGACCTAAAGGCTCTGTAGAGAACTGGCAGCTTTAAATCGCTTCCCTTCCAGTCCAGGAGTGTGATGTTTCTTTTCTGCTCAAGACCCTGCACTTTTAAATTTTCTCTATAGAAGACTCATATTTTTTGGCATGCCTGTTTTGGTATGGGATATTTTCCCCATTATATTTCTCTTTTTTAACATAGGAATTTTTTTCCTGGAGAAAATATCCATTTGACTGTATGCATATGCATCAGTACATAGCCACCATTGGTATGGTGAACTTTTGACATAGTTATTGTTTGACTTAGCTTAAAACAAAACAAAACAAAACAAAACAAAACAAAACAAAACTTCAAACAGATGCAGTTCAAGTTCTCTGTATTTTGCATCTGCACTATTCCCCTTGTCCCCAGAGGTAATGACTGTCTTCTTTTAGTGTGCATAATTAGATAATTGTATTTTGTTACCTATGTGAAGACCTATGAACAACAGGTAGCAGCATTTTGTATATTTACAGTTTTATGTAAATATATGTATAATTCTTAATCGATCCACTAATACACATTTTGAGATCTATTCATATCAGTATAGGAGTCAGACCTTAATGCATTTATTAGTTGTTTATAAATATATTACATCGATTCCTCTAAGGAGACAGTTCATCATTTTGCCCTAGTACCATCAATACTGGAATGGGCATTCATTTAAAAATACTTAAAATTAAAATGTAATTATACCATTTTCTCTTTCTTTCCTCCCTCCAATCCCTGTCAGCACCCTTCCCCATTCCTCTCAAATTCATGGCCTCTTTTCCTTTAAGTGTTATTGTGTTACACACACTCATGTGCCCCCTCCCCCCTCCCCCCAAGAACTATGTAAGTACAACCTGCTGCGTCATTTCGTGTTGCTTGTATGCATATGATTTCAGGGCTGACCACTTCCAGTTAGGGAGCTCATCCCTGGGGAAGTGTTATTCTCTTCTCAGCAAAGAACACACATTCTTGGAGAGCATGCAGAAGAGGCTCTTCAGGTGTGTACTCAAATGCTTAGAAATGTCTCCATTAGAAATGTCCAGTGCCTACGAAAGTGACTAGTGGATGGGTGAATGAATTAAACCAGAAAAGCAAAACCCATTAGCTGCTGTTGTTGAGACACGCACCTGAACTCATGACTAAGAAGCCTTGCAGGGCATTTCTCTGGGTTGCTTACTGACTGGCTTTTCCAGATGCTTCTCTGTTGACTTGATAGGGTGGCAGCTCTGGCCCATTTCTCAGTCCTCTCTTCTCCTCCTTCCCTTTCCCTGGCATCTTCAGGATGCCCAGCGGCCATCTCAGCAGGTTCTTCCGAGGACTCTTGCTTGTGCAGTTTTCATTGTTTGATTTTGGTGGCAATTGTTTGCCAAGTTAGAGGAGATTTAAAAGGATTTAGACTCAAGAGGATGAAACATTCTGGAGAGATTGTGAGGGTCCCTGTCTGAGGACAGCACGCAGGGGTGCCTTGAAGCCAGAGTGTCCACATAGCATCTTGAACCAGCTGAGAAGCTCAAGTGGGCCACAGTCAGATCCAGGTTTCCTGAGTGGTGCAGGTAGGTGCATGGCACGCCCGAGGGAAGGCTTCCTGGTTAATCTGGTAAGTCGTCCGAGTGCGTCATACAGTTCTGGCAGAAGAGTCTATAGGCTGTTGTAATAGGTGATTCCATTGCGATTCAAGTGCAGTGTTTGTTGTTGTCTTTTCTAGGAAGCCAGGTTCAGATGTTTGGGCATATTGCCTTTGGAAGCAGAATATAGGATAAGATAGGATAGTTCTGAGGCCTGGTGGAAATTCATCCTCTCATCTTATTAGTGCTTTTCACAATGGAACTCATCATGATCACTCGGTACATGATGAACACGAGAACATTTCCTTTCAGGAGGTACCAACACTTAAACCTCTACCAAAGTGGTCCTCAACCTTCCTAATGCTGCTATCTTTTAATATAGTTCCTCATGTTGTGGTGACACCAACTATAAACTTATTTTCGTTGTTATTTCATAACTGTAATTTTGCTGCTGTTATGAATCATAATGTAAACAGTTATGTTTTCTGATGGTTTTAGGCAACCCCTGTGAAAGGGAGTCGGTTAACCCCCAAAGGGGTTGTGACCCACAGGTTGAGAAATACTGCTTTCCCCAATTTTGTGACATTAGCCATCAGGTATTTAAGGGACAGTTCAAAGTTAATGTTTGGAACAAATGCTCTAAACCACATCCAGACAGTTGGGTTTCTGGATTCCTGCTTGAATGCTTAGACCTTGAGGCGAGGATGGTACTTTGGACTTCCCTGACTTCCAGTTTGAATGTTTGGTGATGTCATCTGATGCTTTGGCAAACTCTTAAGTAACCTACCTAGCAGCAGGCAGGAAGGTTTTTCATATGTGAACTGTAGTGATTATCCCCCTGAGGTTCACTTGGGTACTTAGCTTCAGCCTAGAGAAATCAAAGGAAAGGTACTTTGAGAAAATTGGAAATGTCAATTTGCTAAGTCCTGGCCAGATATTGGAGGAAAACTAGGAGACACACAGTATCCAGTCAGGCTAACAGATAGCTAAAACCACAAAGGCATGTAGGATCAGAGTCTGACAGCGGGAGCAGCTTATTTCTCTACAGAAGCATAACTCTTTTCCCATCCACGTTTCCTACCGGAGACAATCACAGTCAGATTAACTTGCTTGTAAAACCAGCCTACTCTGTTTTAAACTTGGCCTGCTTATTCCCAGAAGTGCATCAGAAAAACCAGCTCTGTGCTTATTCTCAAATAGGACATTCCAGCCAGAGCTCTGATGATACCCAACAGGCTTCATTGGCGCCATGGAGTCAGCCAGGTTCCTTCAGGCCGTCTGGTAAATATGGAGTCGCAGAGCAGACTGTTAAATTCATTCCAGGCCAAGACTTCAAGCCAAAGCCTTATACACTGTGGCCTGTTAGAAAGAAAACAGGTTCTTCGAGCTTAGTGTCATGAAAATGAACACTCAGTGAGACCTTGTGAATCCTGGATTCAGAGAGAGGGATGAGTTCAGAGAGAAAAAATGCTGCTTCTTTTTATAAAGGCTTTCTTTTCCAAACTGCTGCTAAGTTACAGGTCTTGAGAGAGAGAGGAAAGAGCATTTTAAATCTGGACAACAGAACATTGAAGTGCCAGAAATATTTCAAACAAGGTCATAAGCGTAGTTTTACCCTGGCAGTTCTTTGAGTCTTGCTCTGCTGAGCTCAGGCCCACTGCCTCTTAATCACTGAGCTTTCCAGAGGCTCTGGAAGGTCTCACTCAGCCTGGTGGTACGATCTTTAAGTTACCAGAAACCAGTAGTTTACAGGATTCCCTATAAACCTTGCAATTGTATAAAACATGCTTATAAAAGCTTTCAGGAAGACATTGGTGTAGAAGTTTTTAAAAAGCTGTAGGTGATTCAGGAGTCAAGACCATGGTTAAAGGTTTAATGGGAGTGCATTATAATGTGATTGATGTAGAAAAGTGGTCATTTCCTGCTGGAGAGATGGCTCAGCAGTTAAGAGTATTATCTGCTCTTCCAGAGGTCCTGAGTTCAATTCCCAGCAACCACATGGTGGCTCACAACCATCTATAATGTGATCTGATGCCCTCTTCTGGCATGCTGGTGCACATGCAGATAGAGCACTAATATACATAAAATGAATAAAAATCTTCTGAGCACGGTGGCACATGCCTGTAGTCCCAGCACTTGAGGAGGCAGGTGGCAGGCAGATGTCAGTGAGTTCGAGGCCAGCCTGGTCTGCAAAGCAAGTCCAGGAAAGCCAAGACTACACAGAGAAACCCTGTGTCAGAAAACAAAACAAAACGAAATGAAACAAAACTAAACTAAACTAAACTAAAACTAGAAAAGTGGTTATTTCTGTAACATTTCAGGTAATTTAAATCCTAGCTTATATATATGCATATGTATATGTATAAACTCATAAATATATATATATATATATATATATATTATATCAGGTCCTATCAAATTTCTAAGAATTCCATAGAGTTCCTGGACAATTCACTGATATTTATCATCCGTCAGTCATCTGTCTCTAACATAGAGGGCAAAGTATCACCTGTCATAAAGATAGTTAAGCAGCACTTGCTATTTGTCAGCATTTTAAGCTGCTCAGTTGAACATACTGCATCAGCCTCTAATTAGTTTTACTTTTGCTTGATAATTCTTCCCATGCAAATAAGTCTGATTGTTCAACATCTCTCTCTCTCTCTCTTTCTCTTGCTCTGTGTGTCTATGGAAGGGGAACAAAAGCATTTTCATTTGAAAAGTTTGGGTTTCTCTGAAAAACCTCCAAATTAATGTGAAGTCAAAATGACTTTAGAATTTGAGTTTTGAGAAGTTTGTTGTAAAAAAAATTTTTTTGAGGTCTTTGATCCACTTGAACTTTAGTTTTGTTCAGGGTGATAAGTATGGATCTTATTTGTATTTTTCTACCTATAGCTATCCAGTTAGACGAGCACCATTTGTTGAAGATGCTGTCTTTTTTTCCCCATTATATGGTTTTGGCTTCTTTGTCAAAACTCAGATGTCCATAAGTGTGTGGGTTTTTATATCTGGGTCTTCTATTCGATTCTGTTGATACACCAGCTGGTTTCTATGCCAGTACCATGCAGTTTTACTGTTGCACTCTAGTATAGCTTGAGATCAGGGATGGAGATACCTCCATAAGATCTTTTATTGTAGATAATTGTTTTAGTGGTTCTGGGTTTCTTGTTATTCCATATGAAGTTGAGAATTTTTCTTTCAAGGTCTGTAAAGAATCGTGTTGGTAATTTGATGGGAATGGCATTGAATCTGTAGATTGCTTTTGAATCAAAGACCTCAGTATAAAACCAGACATACTAAACCTGTTAGAAGAAAAAGTGGGGAAGAGCCTACAACTCATTGGCACAGGAGACAACTTCCTGAACAGAAGACCAACAGCACAGGCTCTAAGATCAACAATCAACAAATGGGACTTCATGAAACAGAAAAGCTTCTGTAAAGCAAAGGACAGTGTCATCAGAACAAAACGACAGCCTACAGACTGGGAAAGGATCTTCACCAACCCTATATCTGACAGAGGGCTAATATCCAGAATATATAAAGAACTCAAGAAGTTAAAAAGCAACAAACCAATAATCCAATAAACCAATCCAACAAACCAGTAATCCAATAAAAAATGGGGTACAGAGCTAATCAGAGAATTCTCAATAGAGGAATATTGAATGGCAGAGAAACACTTAAAGAAATGCTCAACATCCTTAGCTATCAGGGAACTGCAAATCAAAACAACCCTGAGATTTCACCTTACACCCATCAGAATGGCTAAGATCCAAAACTAAGTGACAACACATGCTGGAGAGGATGTGGAGAAAGGGGAAGCCTCCTTCATTGCTGGTGGGAATGTAAACTTGTACAACCACTTTGGAAATCAAGCTGGTGCCTTCTCAGTCAATTAGGAATAGTGCTACCTCAAGATCCAGCTACTACCACTCCAAAAGATGCTCAAGTATACAAGGACATTTACTCAACTATGTTCATAGCAGCTTTATTTGTAATAGCCTGAAGCTGGAAACAACCTAGATGTCCCTCAGCTGAGAAATGGACACAGAAATTGTGGTACATTTCCACAATGGAATACTACTCAGCAATTAAAAACAGGGAAATCATGAAATTTGCAGACAAATGGTGGGAACTAGAAAAGATCATCCTGAGTGAGCTATCCCAGAAGCAGAAAGACACACATGGTATATACTCACTTATAAGTGGATATTAGACATATAATATAGGCTAAACATACTAAAATCTGTACACTTAAAGAAGCTATTCAAGAAGGAAGACCCTGGGTAATATTCTCAGTCCTCATTCAGAAAGGCAAAGGGGATAGACATCGGAAGAGGGAGAAAATAGGGAACAGGACGGGAGCCTACCAGAGAGGTCCCCTGAAAGACTCTACCCAGCACGGTATCAAAGCATATGCTGAGATTCATAGCCAAACTTTGGGCAGAGTGCAGGGAATCATATGAAAGAAGGGGGAGATAGAAAGACCTGGAGGGGAAAGGAGCTCCAGAAGGAAAGCAACAGAAGCAAAAAATCTGGACACAGGGGTCTTTTCTGAGACTGATACTCCAACCAAGGACCATGCATGGAGATAACCTAGAACTCCTGCTCAGAGATGTAGCCCATGGCAGCTCAGTGTCCAAGTGGGTACCCTAGGAAGGAGAACAGGGGCTGTCTCTGACATGAACTCAGTGGCTGGCTCTTTGATCACCTCTCCCTGAGGGGGGAACAGCCTTACCAGGCAACAGAGGAAGACAGTGTAGCCAGTCCTGGTGAGACATGATAGACTAGGGTCAGATGGAAGGGGAGGAGGACCTCCCCTATCAGTGGATTGAGGAAGGGATATGGGAGGGGAAGGGGGAGGGAGGATAGAAGTGGGAGGGAATGAGGGAGGGGACTACAGCTGGGATACAAAGTGAATAAACTAATTAATAAAAAAAATAAAGATATATTTGAAAAAAAGTCAAGAGATTAAATAGGGTCATACTTAACAGTTTCCCATTCAACTAAAGTGACATAAATTTCAAAGACAAATAGAAAAATCCATATAGTTTCAAAGAAGATGAGAAAAACCCCTTGGTTCTTTCAGTTAAAAAGCTGAAGCATTCAAAGAGTGCACAAAGCACAGAAAATTAACTTGACAAACTCAGAATCTTTATTTCCTAAGAGGAACCCTTCAAAATTAAGGGCCCTTCATATACCACCAAGAAAAGACCAGAGAGAGAAAAGACCTCACTGGAAGAAAATGTCCTGGCAACAGATCAGCTCAAGTGTTCGCCTTTGTGCTCACACCAGGGTCCTTTTACCTCTCCAACCTCCTGGAGCCATTTGGTTCTGTCCTTTTCCTCAGTAAAGACTATCTTCATCCGCAATACATTTTCTCAGATGGTGCCTGAACTCTTTTGGTTGTTGGATGCACCATTTTATAATTTCTAGGCATAATTTTTCAACATACAATTTATTTTTTCTGTGTAGCACAAGGTGTTTGCACCAAATCCAGATAATCGTTCGTTCCTCTGACTGAAGGTGGATAGGTTTAGCAATTGATTTTTATTTTGTTATGTAGATTTATACCAACATAATAGACTTCAAATTATGTGATCCTCAAAACTGTTGAGACTTTACATAACTAACCATTTTTTTTTAAACTCAGGACTTTTTAAAATGCAGAGGCAGCATAAGCTAATTAGTAATTCCCGTTTTTATATGTGAGCTTTTTTTTGTGTGTAGGAAGCCCAGGTTGAATGAAATTTAAATGCAAAGTTCTTGCTGACAACTAAACGAATAAAAGTAAACGAATGGGATTTTCATGTACTAAAATCATGTCCTGAGAAGCCTTTGTAATAGTTCTTACTTGTCTGGATCTTTTAGGAATAATTCCTACTTGCATCTATTTAATGACACAAATACACGTGAGCAGACTTGAACAGAAATATTTAGCTTTTATCTTAAAATTTTAGAGGTGTGACAGGTAGAATAGCAATACAAGTCTCCCTGGTTGTCTTAGTTGGGGTTAATGTTGCTGTGATGAAGCACCATGACCAAAACAACCTGGGGAGGAAAAGGATTTATTTGGCTTACCCATGCATACCACGGTCCATCATTAAAGTAAGTCATGGCAGGAACTCAAAACAGGGCAGGAACCTGAAGCCAGGAGCTGATGCGGAGGCCATGGAGGAGTGCTGCTTACTGTCTTGTTCCTCATGGCTTGCTCATTCTGCTTTGTTATAGAACCCAGGACCATTAGCACAGGGATGGCTCCACCCACAGTGGACTGGACCCTCCCCCATCAATCATTAATAAAGGAAATGCCACACAGGGTTGCTGGTAGCCCACATCTCATGGAGACATTTCTTAATTGAGTTTCCCATCTCTCGGATGACTCTAACCCGTGTTAAATTGGCGTAAATTAGCCAGCAACTAGTTAATAAAGGAAGCTGGATGGGCACTGTGCATGCCTGGCAGACAGTGAGGTTTCCCACTCAGCCACAGCTTTCTATCTATGACTTCATTTGCATGCTCTAATAATCCTTTCAGAGGTGCTGTTTTGAGTCGTTTAGATTTTAGAAACTGGCCACACAAATCAAAGACTGCATTTTGTGGTCTCCAAGAGGCTCAGGAACCATTGTTTTCAAGAGTAGCCTTATGGTTGGTGTCTCACTTCAGTTCAAGGCTTCCCAAAGTTGGTGCTGTAATGCCAGCTTTCATCCATTCTTCCAAAAAGGCACTGGTTACTGATCAGTAGCTGATTTTGGACCATGTGGAACCCATCCCTGCTTTAGGATTTTTAAAAGAGCTTTTATTTATTTAGCTTTTATTTCTTTTTCAGGCTGGCCTTAAACTGACTTTGTAGCCAACGCTGGTCTTTGTTTATGATGAACCACGGATGGTCTCAACCTTGCTGTGTTTATTATGTAGCCAAGGATGGTTTCAACCTTGCTGTGTTTATTATGTAGCCAAGGCTGACCTCGAGCTTTCTTTGTTTATTATGGTAGCCAAGGCTGGCCTTGAACTCCTGATCTCTTACCTCTACCTCTCTGAGGCTAGGATTGCAGATGTGTACCAGCTACTCTTGGCATCTCTAAGGATTCTTAACTTGGAGTGGTCTCATTTTTCATCAACTTCACTGAAACACAGGGAATCACATGCTTTCTTTCTTCCCTGTTTAAATAGAACAGAATGACTTAGTAGGCAGCTGCAGTAAAGGGCCTGCACAGAATCAGAAAGCTGATACTCTCTTCATGGACGGCTGCTGTACTTTCATAGGAACCCTCAGGTCTGTGCCTCTCCGCCTTTTGGTTATCCCACGCCAAACAGTTGAAAGCCCAGAGAAGACAAACTTAAGGACTCCAGGAGTCCCAGTACTGTGTCTGCTGTCACAGTCTGAAGTCAAGGAGTTAGCTCATTGAAGTGGGATTGAGGACGGCACGAGAACGACGACAGACCTGGTTTCCACCCTGTGCTGTCTCTTCTTAGCCGTGTGGCTTTGAGCCATATTGTGTGTATATGCTTTGGTTTTCACTTAGGCAAAGCTCAAATCACGATTTTCGGAGACTTACATGCTGTTTGTGAAACAGTAGGTGCTCAGCAAATGTTGGTTGGACTGTTTCCCAGTTGTATTTTTTTCTGCCTTTTTGTAATTTCTTTTTTGGATGAAGACAGTAGAATCTGATTTTCTTCTGAATGGTTGTGTTCCCTCACAAGCCAGTCTCTTCGATCTTAAGATGCCACCTAGTTTTCACCAGCCCTTCGAGGCGTGCTGAGAAATGCTGAGATGACCTTTTCAGGTTTTTCTTGTGCTTTCACTAGTGCAGATTCTAGAACAATACTGTCCACCTTGTGCCCTTGGTTCTCCTTTCATCCCTGCATGGCTGGTTACTAGTTCCTTGTCTGTTGGAATGGTGCCTCAGGGTTCTATTGATATGAAGAGACACCGTGACCACAGCAACTCTTGCAAAAGAAAGCGTTTAATTTTGGGGGGCTGGCTTACAGTTTCAGAGGTTTAGTCCATTACTATCATGGCGGAAGCATGACAGCGTGCAGGCAGACATGGTGCTGGAGGAGCAGCTGAGAGTTCTACTTTGGGATCCACAGGCAGCAGGAAGAGAGATTATGCATTTGGAATGGGCTTTTTCAAGCTTTAAGCCCACCCCTAGTGACACACTCCCTCAGATAAGGTCACACCTCCTAATCCTTTCACATAGTGCTGCTCCTTGGGAACCAAGTGTTCAAATCTATGAGCCTGTGGTGGTCATTTTCGTGCAGACCACCACGCATGGCATTTCACCTCATACTTACCTGGTGGGTAATAACTGATGTCTATTTATTAAACACTGGAGAAATGCAGAGGAGTAAAGAGAACACGCAGACTTCCTACTTGCTACCTTTATTTTTACAACTGTGTTGTGCTTGTTGACGTGAGTCTGCTGTCTGCCATTTGGGTTTTGAGAGAAAAATTTGATGATGTCTCTGTGCCTTAGAAATCACACTTGCACATTTGAGACCTGTGCTTGCACATCTGGTTTTATATGGGTGGTTACTTGGAAGCCTTACTATCAGGACATTTTTTGTTTGTTTGTTTGTTTTTAGATTTTAAAACATTTACTTATTTAACATTTGTGTAGTCAATTCTGACATTACACCATATGAGTTCTGGGGATGGGACTCAGGTCCTCATGCTTGGTTTCAAATGCCTCCACTACTGTGACATCTCTCTGGCCCACAAATAGGATGTTGTCATATACCCTGGAATTTTTTTTCCAGCTGTATCCTGCTCCCTCATTCCCAAGCCCGCCTTCCCTCCCTCCCTCCCTCCCTCCCTTCCTCCCTCATCTCCTCCCTGCCTCTTTCTGAGTCCACTGATTGGGGAGGACCTCCTCCTCTTTCATCTGACCCTGTTTTATCAGGTATCTTCAGGACTGGCTGCAAAGTCCTCCTCTGAGGCCTAGCAGGACTGCTCCTCCCTTGGGGGGTGGGGAGGTCAAAGAGCCTGCCATTGAATTCCTGTCAGAAATAGTCCCTGTTCCCCTTACTGTGGAAAACCAATTGGTTACTGAGCTACCATGGGCTTCATCCGAGCAGAGGTTCTAGGTTATATCCATACATGGTCCTTGGTGGAGTGTCAGTCTCAGAAAAGACACCTGTGCCCAGATATATTTGGTCTTTGTGGAGCTCCTATCCTTTCCACGTCATACTAACTCCCCCTTCTTTCATATGACTCCCTGCATTCTGCTGAAAGTTTGGTTATGAGTCTTAGTATGTGCTTTGATACACTGCTAGGTAGAGTCTTTCAGAGGCCCTCTGCAGTAGGCTTCTGTCCTGTTATTTGTTTTCTCCTACGTCCAATGCACCTCCCATTTGTCTTTCTAAGTGAGGATTGATCATCCTACCCTGGGTCCTCTTTCTTGTTTGTCTTCTTTAGGTGTATAGATTTCATTATGTTTATCATATCTTATAGGACTATATGAGTGAGTATATACCATATGTGTCTTTCTCCTTCTGGGATACCTCGCTCAGAATGATCTTTTCTAGATTCTACCATTTGCCTGCAAATTTCATGATTTTCTTGTTTTTGATTGCTGAGTAGTATTCCATTGTGTAAAAATACCACAATTTCTGTATCCATTCCTACATTGAGGGACATCTGGGTTGTTTCCAGGTTCTGGCTATTACAAATAAAGCTGCTACAAACATGGTTCTGTCAGGACATTTTAAGCACACCTCATTCTTGGTTTTGAGAGTTGCTTAATGTTATCTGGCTCTTTTTTTCCCCCCTAGCCTCTGAAAATGTTTGTATCAGTTGCATGTTTTTCCCTGTTACTTATTTTCAAAATGCTAGAAACCATTAATAAATTCAGTTCGTACCGTTTTGTATTTCAGAATTTTCTTTCTTTGATCCTAATGATGCATCATGCCAGGAAATTCTCTTCGATCCCAAAACTTCAGTCTCAGAATTATTTGCTATTTTAAGACAATGGGTTCCTCAGGTCCAGCAAAACATTGACATTATTGGAAATGAGGTAAGCGTGCCAGGCGTGTGGAGCTTTGTACCGTTGAGGCTAATGATTAGAATATTCTCTCCCAGATCCTGGTGGGGAGAAGCCAATTGTAGTTCTGTAGTCTGTCTGCATTTCCAGTTTCTGATGGAGCAGTGCACGTGCTGTGCACACTTCCCGCTGGTTCCTTCCTCACCTGTGCAGCCCAGATGGGAGAATTTCAATTGAACTATAGATGTACATGCTTATGAAGGCTTGCATGTTTATATGTAAATTTAGGTAAAAAGATAACTCAATGCCTTACGACGCCTTCAGGTGTCCTTACTGTTACTTCACCTCCTTCCTCAGATTCTTAAGAGAGGCTGCAATGTGAATGATAGGGATGGACTGACGGATATGACTCTGTTACATTACACTTGCAAGTCTGGAGCTCATGGCATCGGTGAGTATGTGGCTCGCTCTTCGCTGTCTTTGCCTGTGTAGCATCAGTTGCTGGCCAGTGACCTGCCTGGGGTGCCCAGCTGACCACCTGCTGGGTAGATGAAGATTCAGTTTAGTCTACTCAAAACTTTGTCCTTTCCCCTGGGGAAGTCTTTATGTCTGTGATTACATCTCAGCATTTTCTGTAGTAGGCTTTGTGCCTAACTGCCCAGTAGTTGAGAGTAACTCGTACCACCCAAGAATCTTCCAGAGAGTTTCCAGCAAGGCTGATCAAGGTCGGTTTTCTAGCATAGCACTCCTTCAAGACTGTAGGATACAGGGTTATGTCTGAGTTCTAGTTCTACTTATGAAACGTGTCTGAAGTTGCTATTCTTCTGTGCTTTATTAGGGATTAACCAGCCCTTATTCCTAGATCCTATGATTGTTTTCCCTGTTTCGACAGTCTGATATAAAACTTCTTAAATTGTTAGTGGTGAAGGGATTTTTCTTCTTGTAATCCACAATGTGCTCATACTTCCATAAAATCAAAACAAATTTATAGTCTAAAAATGAGATCAAGACAAAACAGTAGTCCAAACATTTTTGCATTTTGCTTTTATTGCCTTCATTCTATTCTGTAGTATGGAAGTCTTAGTTTATTGAAATGATTTTTTTACTGTATTCTTAGGCAGTCAGAATTTTACTCAGTAACGGCACAGTGAATATCTTCATTGTGTTTATTCACATTTCCAAATGGGAGTGTTTTCTTGGAATAAACTCCCGAAGGCACACTTCTTGAAGTATAAATGTAGATCTAGTGTATTGTTTGCTTTGGCTTTTAAAGAAATATAGTAGAGCAGTTTGTATTGGGAATTAAAATTTGTACCGAAGAAAACAATTTTTATTTTTCTTCAGGTGATGTTGAGACAGCTGTAAAATTTGCAGCTCAACTTATTGATCTGGGAGCAGATGCAAGTTTGCGGAGTCGCTGGACAAACATGAATGCTTTGCATTATGCTGCATATTTTGATGTCCCAGAACTTATAAGAGTGATTTTGAAGACATCAAAACCAAAAGGCAAGTGCAGGCAGATCTCCATTTTCAATGGGGCATTCTATAATGGCATCCAGGTCACTGTTGAGGAGGCCTTTCTTCTAATGTGCTTTGTTTTTATACGGCTTCCTACCCTGTTCTATTTAAGAAGTTGTTTAGGATTGCTTTGATGATGGTTACTGTCCTTTCACAGAAGGCTTGGTACAAAGATCTACAAATTGAAAAAAAAATACTAACAACAGTATTATCTGGGTCTTCCTGTCTCTGTGGAGTGGGGATCTCAGGTGTATCTCTTTTATAATTTTTTGTTTTGTTTTGTTTTGCTTGGGAAGACAGTGTTAGAGCAACAAAGCATTTGGGTGGCATTGATATAATAAGAGGGATTTCTTTCAGTTGTCATTCATTTCAGAAAATCTGATGAATTTTAGGGTTCCCCCTACATCTCGGGGGAGATAGCCTAAGGTTGATGTTCTCTCTGGTTCTACTCTTTTGAGAAGAATAAAGGTGAGAGAGAGAGAGAGAGAGAGAGAGAGAGAGAAAGGAGAGGAGAGGAGAGAGGTGCAGGAGAAGGAGAAGAGAGAGCACTCTTTCAGCTTCAAGAGAGCAGTGTGATCCCTTTAGAAAAGGCATTTTAGAGATGATCCTCCTAGAGATAAACCTCCTAGAATGTCAGTTTCTGGTTTGCACAGTTACTTGAGGTCCTTAAAATTCTGCCTTCCTAACTTCTGGGTGATGTGGGAAGAAAGTCTCTGTCGATGGACCTGTAGTGCTGGAGTCTGTGTGAGTAGGTCTGTGCTGTTGAAGGTGTGCAGTGTAATCATGCCAGCGTGGTCTCCTGCAGATCAGTGCACAACTGCAGAGCCAGAGACTTAATAAACTCTTGTAGAAAACATTCAACACAGGACTCTCCATTCAGAGGATTTTCTGTTCAAGTAAAATGCAATGTGATTTACTGTTATCAAGATGCCTTTAGAGTTGAGTCCAGATTCATCTGCTGAGTAGTGTCATTATGTTCACACATCTGTTTTCAGGAGTGTGGGTTCTGGCTTGCGGGTTCTGCATTGTTCAGTCATTGTGTGTGTGTGTGTGTGTGTGTGTGTGTGTGTGTGAAAGGCTAGATTGGTAAATAACTGCTTTAGCTTTTCAGACTATCTGTTTTCTGTCATAACTACTCATTTCTGCCATTGGAATGTGAATGCAGGCTCAGTGAACATGTCTGTGAGTGAGTGTGCCTGCATTCCTGAAAAATTCTGAAAAATTTTAGGTTATATTTGGATCATAGGGGTCATTTCCTGATCCTTGGCCTAAAGTTGATTTTCATGCTGTGCTTGTTCAAGAAGATGCCTAAGAGTTGCGTGAGTGGACATGGGAATCTGCTGATGTCCCAAGTATGAATTACTACCATTCACTGCCCCCATTGCAGTGAGTTTGGCTTAGCTGGAAAACTCAGGCCGCATCACTCTATTTTACAAGGAATTACACTGATCTGGGAGAATATTCTTATGGTTATTTTAGGCAAGTTATAATTGTGGAGATTTGGTCCACTGTGAAATACTGCATCTGGAGACCAAGTCTATAAAAGGCTGACATCCCCTCCCTGAAACCTGCTGAATCTTCTTTGAAATTGTGATAGCTGAATTTAAAACTAGCTAATATATTTGTGACGTTTAATTGTAGATGTGGATGCCACTTGCAGCGACTTTAATTTTGGGACAGCGCTGCACATTGCAGCGTATAACTTGTGTTCAGGGGCTGTGAAAACTTTGCTGGAGCTTGGAGCAAACCCCGCATTCAGGGTAAGAGACTGACACAAGAGAATGAAGACGTCTCATGCCATCTCCCAGTGATGAGGTGGATGTAAATGTTATTAATAGAACTTTATGCGAACAAACAATTTATATTTTTGCTTCACATATAAAGAGGGTGATGATATCTTTTACTTTCAATAAATTTAAGTCATCATGGGGAGTTTCTCTCCCACTAAGTTATATAAACTTCCATTCAGAAAAAAAGAAAATCTTAAAGTATCTTAAGAATCTTTCGTTTAGGCTTCTGACAAATTTATGAAAAGTTATCTGTTAGCCACAATGTTGTATGTGCTAACATTATTAAGTTCCTTTGCAAAGAAAATTCATGCCAAAAAAAATAACAGTTAAAGTAAATACAAAGTTCAAACAAATGTTCCTTTAATAAGTAACCTCTAAAACCAGACATCCTGAGTCCAGGGAGGAACCTTTGAACGTTACTTTGATAGTTGTTATGACAGCAGAAAATGGAATTCTGCTGTTAGCCATAAGGAAACCTTCTGAGGTTTGGAGGGTGATACTGCTACCATTTTTGTGTGTGTGTGCGTGTGTGTGTGTGTGTGTGTGTGTGTGTGTGTGCATGTGTGTGTGTGCGTGCAGACTGTAGACCAGGCTGGCTTCAAACTCAAAGAGCTCCACCTGCCTCTGCCGCCCGAGTGCTGGGACTGAAGGTGTGCGCCACCACTGTCCCGCTCCACGTTAACTTTTTGAGACAGTTTTTATGAACCTGGAGCTCGAGGGTTCAGATAGTCTGCCTGGCCACCCAGTCCAGAATCCCTCTGTTCCTGCCTCAGCAGCACTGAGGTTGAAGCACAAGCCAACACACCCAGCTTTTTTATGAGGGTACTAAGGAGCAAACTCAGTGTTTGCTTTATGAACTAAGCTGTCCTGTCTCCCAGTCCCAGAGCTTTTTAAAAATGTTTCCCCCACATATACCCCCTCACTCTCCAGAGAGTGAGACTTTAGTGCCATATATATGTTCATTATATTTTCAATATGTTTTGAAATCTAAGGTTAAATTAGTTTTAATACCATGACAGGAATCTGATAACATACTTTTTTTTTCAAGCTGAATTGAATTTTAAAGCAAAAAAAACCAAAAAGGACCATTACAAACCAAGTGTGTTTGTGAAGCCCCACCGCTGGGCCTGTACAGGCCGTTTGAGGATTATTAGCAGTGGAGAAAGGTGAAAATGAGGTTTTTCAGTTATGAAACCTGAATATTTTCCCACAGGGTCTGAGGTTTGGGTTGGCGAGTATGGAGAAAAAATATTTCAGGAAGACAAATGGGGAGCAGACAGACTGTACCTGTGTGCTTCTGTGGGGTGCAAGGGGGCTTGGCTTGCATCAAAACTGCCACAAGTCATGTGGGCATCTCCTAGTCTGTCGTCAGTCTCCCCACATTTCGTTTGCTGACTGACCTACTGGACATCTTGATGTTTTTAACTGGTGACTGCCTCTCCTACTGTAGTGTGAACTCTTCATTGTTTGGTATTAAAATGCCCCTGGAGATTCTGTTTACAAGCTTTTCCTTGAGAGAACCAAGTGAGGTGTTTTTTTGTTTGTGTTTTGTTTGTTATGTTTGTTTTTAAGGATCGGTTTTAAATTATATAAACACCATGCAACCGAAGTGGGCTTATAGCTGGTTACTTCATCTCGTGACAGATGAACTCCTCCAGGATACAGTCTCTCCTTCATGGGGAGAACAGGGCAAGTGTCTTGATTGCAGCTTAGGGTGTGAGAGATAGTGTGGAGACTGTTGCCTCGGTTTCTGAAATCTGAGTTGCTGCGTGACCTGCCAGGTGGCTGAGGTCATAGAGCCAGCATGGCACGTGGTGGAATGTAGTCATATGACCCTTAATGACAGGCTCAGGTTTCAAGAAACACATGGTGGGGGAGATTCTTCACTTCCCTTCAAACTTACATAAGCTAAGGTGGCTGTGAAGTGGGATCACTGTGCATGTGGCCCCTGGTTGCCTAAATGTCTACTACGTGGATGTCGCCGGGCTCTCACTGGGCAGCCAGGCACCCTGCTATGTCACTGTGCTCATGCGCAGCCACATGCATTTCTCCACCCTTCTCATTATACAGAATGACCTTTTCCTACCAGATCACCTCCGTCATCTCCTTTGCAGCTCTGTAAATGCATCTTATCAGGGAGGTTTCTGTCACCACCGATTTGTCATCAGCTCCTCCCCTACAGCCACCTGTTCCCATGTCCTCTGTGCCTGGGTACCTTTATGCCCCTCAGCTCCTGGCTAACACACCATATAATCGGTTGATGCCCTATCTCTCCTATAGGCGTGTGTACTCTTTGAGGGCAGAGCTTTACTTTCCTTCACTGTGGTATCTCGAGTACCTAGAATGGTGCCTGGTATGGCGGGAGAGTTCACTGAGTAGTCTTGAATAAATAAATGACTGTGTCTGGCCTTAAAAGACCACCATAGAGAATCATAGGTGGCTGCCTAGTGCTCTGAGCACTTAAGAGCTGAAAGTCTTCTCTTGCCTCTGTGGTAGAATGACAAAGGACAGATCCCTGCGGATGTTGTTCCAGACCCAGTGGACATGCCTTTGGAGATGGCCGACGCTGCTGCGATTGCAAAGGAAGTCAAGCAGATGCTCTTGGATGCGACACCTCTGTCCTGTACCACGTCTAAGGCCATGCCTCCCAGCTGTGATCATGCTACCAGCAGGGCCATGCTGACATCTCTCGGTCTGAAGTTGGGCGACCGCGTTGTCATTGCAGGACAGAAGGTACAGCGAGTCACTGTAGTCCCTGGGAGCTGGACTTAAGGCCCTCATGCCTGGTCTGTGTCTCAGGATCGTGTGCCACACGCTCACAATTTTGAGTTTTGGGTCTCAAAACATGTGGACAGGAAAATGTTTGATTGAAAATGTGAAGTTTAAATGTAAGTTTACTGTTACAGAGGGTGGCTTAAGGATAGGAGCTCTTTTGAACTTAATAGTGAAGGCCTCTTTATTTGCATGGGGAAAAGTGGCAGAGAGAAGTGTTAAATGAATTTAGAGGCTGGAGCTGAGAAACGACCTTGTTCTGTCTACTCTGGATTGTTCCTGCCGATGGCATGTCTGCCAGCCAAGCAGAGGAAACCTTCATCACTCTTCTGTGTTTGGCTTTGAAATCTCACAACTAGGGGACATTCGGATGCTGTAATCCTGATAGTCGGGAGGTTAGCGAGTGACGCTTTACACAAAGGCCCATGGGTAGCGCTGCGGCTCCCGTGTGACCTTCTCTGTAACCATTTCTCTCTTTTCTTTTGATACCTCCCTCTTTTGGGAGCTTCCCCCCCCCCCCCCCCGCCCCCGGCCTTCAGTACTGGGACTTGAGCATGGAGCCCTGTGAAATGTGAGAAGTGCTGCACCACTGAGCCACAATGCCACTTCATTAGGGGTTTTTATTCTTAGTTTTGAGGTAGTAGGAAGCTCCCAGTGTGGAGTGGAACAGGGAACTCGTGCCTAGATAATAACCTTTCCAACTGCTTACATCTCAGTATGCGGATGGGTGATGAAGGCTTCTCAGAGAGCCATGGGTTTGAGAGCTTGATCTATTGGGGGAAATTGCTTCTCAGAGTTCAAAGGAAACAACCATAGATGTGCTTTTAGATGAAGAAGGGCATTCTCCAGTTTACAAAACAATAGGGCATTTGTTAGTTTTTTACTGGTTGGAATTAAAATGCCAAGAAATTATTACTATGTAGCTTTTAAAAATTATGGGTGAATGTGAAGTCTTCTTTGTAACATTCCTGTAAATTTACCTTAGAAGGCTTTGGAAGTGTTACTGTCTGTTGCAAAGAGAAGTTTCCTTGATGAGGGTTGAGGACTCCTGGAACCTCTGGGTATAAGAACAAATGTTTAGATTATTAGGGATTACACTGATTTACATACAAGTAACATTGTACAGACTGAGCAGGTTATATTTAGGAACATGTGTATACATACATACATACATATAATGATTAATAAAAGAAGAAACCATGAATTTGAAAGAGGGCAAGGAAGAGTATGGGGGGGTTGAAGGGAGAAAAGGGAATGGGAAATGAGGTAATTGTGTTATAATTTCAAAAAATAAAAGGAAAATATTATTATTTTATTTACTTTTGGGGTTGGATAATTTTACATCCAAGTGGAAGTGTTTACTATATAGCTGAGGATGACTTCCCAAAAGCTGAGATTGTAACGTGCACTACATCCAGCTGGTTTTATATTTATATTGTGTGTGTGTACATTTGTGTATGTGTGAGAGAGACACACATATACAGAAAGAGAGAGAGAGAATATATGTGTTTATGTGTAAGTGCATAAACGTGGAATGCCAGCGGTAACTTCTCAGTTGGTCTCTACTTCTTGAGACCCAGTCACTGACCTTGAGCTTGTGGACTCTGTGGGTGGAGGGGGCTGACTGCTGGGTCAGTTGTGCCCTATTCTGATGATTCTCCTGTCTCAATGCCAGCACCATCGCTTGCATCTACAGTTAGTGGGTGTTAGGATTTCAATATCCTGCCAAACTGTCTTGATAACTCCAATTCCTTACCTTTTTTCTGTGTATATTTTAATGTGTTAATTTCTTTAAAAAAAATCCTTCTGGGAATTGAGTGCTGTTGGGTCTAGACCAGGTTAAGCACAACATGCTGCTGTATTCATATGGGTCTTCAGATTATCTAATCAACTTCTGTGGTCTTAACCAGTTAGGTATTACATATGATTTGCTACATTTTGACTTATTTTTTTTCAAGTTTCTTTTTTTTTTTTGTGTGTGTGTGTGTGTGTGTACTATTGCTGAAATTCTATTCTGTGGAAACATATTCCATATATTTCTAGTATATGGAAATACAGTTGATTTTTCAATATTGACCACATGTTCTTAACTTTTTTTTACTTTGTGGATTCTTTGTAAACAAGCATCTTGTCCCCTCTTCCTCCTCCTCCCCCCCTTCTCTTTTCCCTCCTTTCTCCCTCTTTCTTCAAGTGAGGTCCCATTAGAGTGCTACCTGTGGATTTAGAGTAGATGTCAAGCTGAAGGGGTCCTCAGCTGCCGGGGTGTGCCTCTTCTTTAAGCTGTCACATTGGAAGGATGTGGTTGTAGGCTTCTTTTGTATCTTCTTCCCCATCAGTCAGGTGGATTGTGTCAGATAATTTCCTCACTGCTCTGCATCCTATCAGAAACCTCACACACTCACCATATAAGATTCTCCTTTTGACGATGTTTGGTTGGCTCTAAATTTGTTGAAGATGCTTGTGTTCGTGTTCAGGGGGGGATATTGATTCTCCAGTTTAATGTCGAGGTAATGTTGGTTTCCCAAAATGCCTTGGGAACCAGTGTCTTATCACTTAAATTTTAGAAGCGCTTATGTAAAATTTGTATTTTGTTCAGTTTTTGGTAGAATTTACCACTGAAGCCACCCGCCCCTGGGAACTTTTTTCTTTTTTCAGTTTTAAATTAGAAATTCAAGTGTTCCCTTTTTGAAAGTTTATATCTTTCAAGGAATTGCAGTGTTTTACAGCATCCGTGAAATGGGTGGGAAAAGTTGTCTGTACTATTATCTCATCTTTTTAAATATTGTTAACAGTGCCCCTCTTTCGTTGGTGATGTTGGTAGTTTGTCTTTTATCTCTCTTTTTTTAAAAATGGTTTCTATTTAGAGGCTTAATGATTTTTATTTTTCAAAGAATGTGTTAGTGGTTTCATTAATTTTTCTGCATTATTTTTCTGTTCTCAGTTTATTTCAATATTTATTACTTAACTCCTTTTCTGGCTTTGGCTCTTCTTATTAGTTTGCTGAGGCAGGAATTTAGAGCATCAATTTTAGACTGTTTCTAAGGTGCACGTTCCTCTCTAAGTATTACTTTTGTCACTTCCACACATTTTGACATATTTATTTTCATTTTCTAATTTTCTTTTTTTTTTATTAGAAAAGCATTTTGTATATATTTTTTTCTCTTTCACCAGGAGTTTTTTATACTTACCTGGTGCTATTCCATATTTTGGAGATTACTATGTACCTCCCTACCAATGAATTTTAGTTTAACACCATTATGGTTCAAGAACATATTTTGTGTGATTTCTGTTCTTTTTTTAATTTTAAAGTTTTCTTTTTAATTGTATGTGTGTGGGTGTTTGCCTGCATGGTATGCACTATTTGTGTGATGTACTTAGGAGAGTATATCGGATGCTCCGGAACTGAAGCTACGGACAGCAGTGAGCTGCCATGTGGGCGCTGGGAACTGAGCCTGGGTCTCTGGAAGAGCAGCTAGTGCTCTTAACTGCTGAGCCAGTGCCCCAGCCCTGTTCTTCGACGTCTGTATGCTTCTCTTTTGAGTGGAATGTTCTGTAGGTATCACTTTAGTTGAATTGGTTTGCAGCTGGCTTCCTTTTTCTGTATCCTCACTGATTTCTGGCCGCTCGATCTGATAACTGAGAGAAGGTGAGCTGAGTCCCACCGCCACGGGGACTTTTCTTTCCAGTTCTGTTGGGAAAGAACGTTGCCTAGGAAGGTAATGTTCTATGTTTTCCTGACAAACCCTTTTGAGGGGTTTGACATTTTAAAACAATCTTTGGTAAACTTGCTTATTCAAAAGTCTCCTTTGAAAGATATAACAAGTGATGTTGCTAAGAACAGCAGTGACTAAAAGAATGACTAATAAGTCTGAGAACCTGTTCTGATTTATATTTTCTCTAGGTTGGGACATTAAGATTTTGTGGAACAACAGAGTTTGCAAATGGGCAGTGGGCTGGCATTGAGCTGGATGAACCAGAAGGGAAAAACAATGGAAGTGTTGGGAGAGTCCAGTACTTCAAGTGTGCCCCCAAATACGGTAAGATTGAGCCCAGGACTTTTGATCCGTTACACCTCTCCCTTTCTTGTGGCTTTTAGGTGAAACCTTTTCCTGGTTACCCCCATGATGAGAATCTCTGAGAGGATGTGGACTGAGGATGTTTTAATTGCAGGAGCTGGCGCATCATCTTTACACCAACGAGACTAATACCAAGGGGAAGCCAAGCTGCTAGAGACCTTGAGAAAGTCCTTGAGAAGTTGAAAGGGTTGTGCCAGGGTTAGCCTGGCATTGGGCCAGGCATGGCTCACCCTCCCTAAGGAGAGAAATGCTGGGAAGCTGCTTTCTGTTTTCTCAGAAAATGAGAAGTGAGGTCATTTGCTGATATAAGGAGAGGGAAGCGGGGGTGGATGGAGGTGAGGAGAGAGGATGACCAGAGGAGAGGGACTTCCATCAGGTCAGGGCAGTGTAGACACGCATGTGTCTAGACAGGCACGAGATGCCACAGGCCAACTGTAGACATGAACCCAGAGTAAGCTGGCTGCAAGGCTGCGTTCTCTTCTCGTCAAGGCTTTTCAAGCCGTTCAGGAATCGTCTGGTTTACAAGGGTTGTTTCTTCTAGAATGCTCCACCAAAAGAAGTCTGCAAAAGAGCCGAGGCTAGATTCAAGCAGAGACCAGAGTGATGGATGGTACAACCTAAGGGGGCCAGGGAAGAAAAAGAGTGTGGCTGGGAAGAGAGCCCAGGAAAACACGCTGGGATCCATGGTTTCTGTCCCAGGCGGGGCTGTGTGATCCTTGTTCTGTCCCTTTTTCTCTTTGGCCCCTGTCTGGGAACCACAGATCCCAGGTTGAAGGACTGAGCAAGGCTACGGGGACTTAGAGAACCAGTTTACAGGGGTCCCAGGCACCTGGTAGTGAGGGGTGAATAGAGACTGTGATGGGATTGTGATAGGCTTGTTCTTTTCAGGAGGAAATCTGCCTGTCTGCTCTGGGGTTCACCAGGACTGATAGTGTGGGGTGTGTGTGTGTGTGTGTGTGTGTGTGTGTGTGTGTGCGCGCGCGCGCGCGCGCGCACTAAGGTCATCCGAAAATGGTGTTTCCCTGTGTCTTGGGCCTCAATGAACCATGAAGAATTTGAGAAGTTGGAAAAGCAAGTGAGGCCAGTTTTGACTGTTTCTGAGCTGGACAGTTTTCTTTTTCTGACAAAGGTTTGTTTAAACTTATTCCCATCTGGCCCACTTCTCTCCTTCCCACACGTCTCTTCCCTGTTCCCCTCTCTTGTGTCTGCTTTTCTCACTATGTTGTTGATATTTTCCGTTTCTCTGATGCCTTCTCCATAGTTATCTGGTTCACTTGGAAGTGGGGACAGGACATTGATGAGAACTGTGGGGTTTGGAGTCTGACTGCTCAGGTGTGATTGGCATCTCTTCCTCAGGCTGGGCTGTGTGATTTTCCTTCTGTTCCTGATCCCCTTTGGCCTACATGAATGGATGCAGAATCTCAGCGGTTTGTGTGAGGACACAGTGTATTGATAAACATATAAATGACCTGGGAAGGGATTGATCCCTGTCATCACGGAATACATTGGTGATTGGCCAGCTTGTATCAAGTTGCCAGAATTACTGGTTTCTTTCTATCACACATTTTGGATAGAACCTTTTCTTTGAGTCTTTTTGTATTTTTTACTTTATAAAAATGCTCCATGTGTAAGACTTGAAAATTGTAAAACAGGAAAAAGATGAAATTACTTGCATATTTTTGCTAGTCACTTTTAAAGAATTTTTTTTCTTTGAAAATATTACATATTTAAATAATATATTTTGATCGTATCTGCCCACCATTTCTCTCTTCACCACTTCACAGTGTCTTTTATATACATGTGTTCTGTTTAATAACTGGGTATCCTATTATAATTTGTGCAAGTTCTAAATGTTGCTTGAAAATGTGAATTTTTTTGCCCATTCATGCATTTTTAATTACATTTTTTATTTTTTATATTAATTACAGTTTATTTACTTTGCATCTTAGCTGTAGCCTCTTCTCTCATCCCCTCCCAATTCCACCCTCCCTCTCTCTTCTCCTCCCATGCCCCTCTCAAGTCCATTGATAGGGGAGGTCCTCCTCCCCTTCCATCTAACCCTAGCTTATCAGGTTTCATCAGGACTGGCTGCATTTTCCTCCTCTGTGGCCTGGTAAGGATGCTCCTCCCTCAGAGGGAGGTGATCAAGGAGCCAGCCACTGAGTTCATGTCAGAGACAGTTCCTGTTCCCCTTACTAGGGTACCCACTTGGATACTGAGCTGCCATGGGCTGCATCTGAGGGGCTCTAGGTTATATCCATGAATGCTCCTTGGTTGTACTATCAGTCTCAGAAAAGACCCCTGGGCCCAGATATTTTGATTCTGTTGCTCTCCTTGTGGAGCTCCAGTCCTCTCCAAGTCTTTCTATCTCCCCCTTCGTTCATTAGATTCCCTTCACTCTGCCCAAAGTTTGGCTGAGTCTCAGCATCTGCTTTGATACACTGCTGGGTAGTCTTTCAGAGGTCCTCTGTGGTAGGCTCCTGTCTAGTTCCCTGTTTTCTCCTTCTTCCAATGTCCATCCCGTTTGTCTTTCTGAGTGAGGAAAAAAAAAGAGTGCTTCACAGATTTGCCTGCCATCCTTGTGCAGGGGCCATGCTAATCTTCTCTATATCGTTCCAGTTTTAGTATATGTGCTGCCAAAGTGAGCACAGAAAATGTGACTATTTACTGTGAAGACCAGAGACTCCTCTGTGGGCCTCATGGTGTCTGCCCAGCTCCGCTGTTACAGTGAGAGAGCAGCCACAGACAGTGTAAGGGGATGGGTGCAGGTCTGCCAGGGCAGCTTTAGAGCGCAGCGGTGGCCAGGGTGCTTCTCTCACCCGAAGCGTGGTTTGCCGGCTGCTTGCTTGAGCGTCTCGGATTGCTGCTTAGGAGTTTCAGGCTCCATTTTTCCCCCCTTTCAGAAGCTTCCATTTTTTTTCTTCTTTAAAAAAACATAAATTTCCCTTAGAATTTACGCCATTTTTATTCATTGCTGACATTTTAATGGGGTTAAGCACATTAAGTGAGCCATGTTTATCTGAGGGTTTATTGCTCTTTTTAAAAAGAGAGAATGATACTTGGTTGGAGTATGAGTCTCAGGAAAGACCCCTGTGCTCAGATTTTTTAGTTCTGTTGCTCTCCTTGTGGAGCTCCTGTCTTCTCTAGATCTTGCTATTTCCCACTTCTTTCATAAGATTATATGCACTCCGCCCAACAGTTGGCCATAAATCTCAGCATCTGCTTTGATAGTCTGCAGGGCAGAGCCTTTCAGAGGCTCTCTGTGGCAGATTCCTAACTTGTTTCCTGTTTTCTTCTTCTTCTGATGTCCATCCTTTTTACCATACACAGATGTAGAACCTAGAACCCCTACACAGATGTAGTCCATGGCAGTTCAGTGTGCAAGTGGGTTCCATAGTAATGGGAACAGGGACTGCCTCTGACATGAACTGATTGGCCTGCTCTTTGATCACCTCCCCCTGATGGGGGAGCAGACTTGCCAGGCCACAGAGGAAGACGATGCAGCCCCTCCTGATGAGACCTGATAGACTAGGATCAGAAGGAAGATGAGGAAAACCTCCCCTATCAGTGGACTCGGGGAGGGGCATGGGTGGAGAAGGGGGAAGGAGGGAGGGGAGAAGGGAGGGGTTTATGGGAGATACAAAGTGAATAAAGTGTAATTAAAAACAAAAACAAAAATAAAACAAAAAAAAAATAGAGGAGAGAATGGCTTACTGGTCAACCTCACCACTGTGCATCTGCCTCTAGGGGGAGCCAGTGAGTACGCTGTGTTGCCAGGCAGGAAGGCTGACTACTCACTATCCCTGCTGCCTACTGGGCATCCAGCCATGGCTTTTTTTTTTTTTTTTAAGATTTTTTTAACTTTTATTTTTGTGTATTAATTACAGTTTATTCACTTTGTATCCCAGCTGTAGCACCCTCCCACATACCTTCCCAATCCTGCCCTCCCTCCCTCTTCTTCAGTCCCCTTCTTCTCATGCCCCTCCCCCAGTCCACTGATAGGGAGGTTCTCCTACCCTTCCATCTGACCCTAGCCTATCAGGTCTCATCAAGACTGGCTTCTTTGTCTTCCTCTGTGGACTGGTAAAGCTGCTCTCCCCTCAGGGGGAGGTGATCAAAGAGCCAGCCACTGAGTTCATGTCAGAGATGATCCTTGTTACTATTATTGGGGTACCCTCTTGGACACTGAGCTGCCATGGGTTGCTTCTCTGCAGGGGTTCTAGGTTATCTCCATGCATGGTCCTTGGTTGTCAGTCTCAGAAAAGACTCCTGGGCCCAGATTTCTTGGTTCCTGGGTGCCCAGCTGCCAGCCCAGCCATGACTTTAAATATTGTGCTTTACCCAGATGACTTGCTTAATAAGAATAACAATAAAACAAAGACAAGCAAGATCTATGAAAATGAGGAATTATGTGCAATATAATTCTCTTAAGCCATTAGAATTAAATATTTGATTATCCTTTGAAACAAATATATTTCTATATGGAAATTTTCTTTTGAGATTATCAAAGAAAAAACCCACACTTTCCCTCCTATTAAGAAAAGAAGGGCTGTGGGTGACACATGCTTTTAATCCCAGCACTCAGGAGGCAGAGGCAGGTGGATCTCTGTGAGTTTGGGGCCAGCCTGGTCTACAGAGGAAGGTCCAGGACAGCCAAGGCTACACATAGAAACCCTGTCTCAAAAAACTAAAACCAGAAACAAAAAAATGAGAAGAAAGAAAGAAAGAAAGAAAGAAAGAAAAAAAAAAGGAATTTGGGCTGGGATGTAGCCTCAGTAGAGTGCTTGCTGAGCATGCTTGAGGCCTGGGTTTCATCCCCAACACCAGATGAAATAGATGGGGTGGCATGAACCTGTAACCCCAGCAGGAATTGGAGGCAGGGGGATCAGAAATTTAAATTTATTTGTGGATATTCAGCCAGTTTGAGGCTATCATGGGTTATACAAAACTTTCTCTCCAAAAAAAAAGAAAAGAAAAGCAGGTCAGTTATTGAGAATTGTTTTGATATTACTCAGACTAATCAAATAACTTAGAAATATAGTTTGTACTCTGTTCTCATATATATGCTTTAATTTTCAGTTTAATTTGATAACCTATATCCTCAGAAAGTTTTCCACGGACGTAGTATAATTTTATAATGTAGTAATAGTAATAATAGTGAGGTTTTTACATATTTGTAGTTTGTGTGTGTTCATCTGTGTGTACATGTATGTATGTATATGTGTGCACATGAGTGTGTGTGCACACGCTTTCCAGTGTATTCTGGTATGTAGAGGTCGGAGTGCAACTTGTGGGAGTTAGCTCTCTTCTTCAACTCTGTGCTTTCCAGGGATTGAACTCAGGTCATCAGGCTTGGTGGCCTCTTATCCACTGAGCCCTGTTACTGGCCTAGTTTTTAATTTTCTTTGTGTTTCGTGTATCACTTCATGGCTTCATCATCTTGCTTGATGATGGTGACGGAACACCTCCTCACTGTGCATGGTTTCGGCTCCCCATGGTCAACCTCAGACCACGTGACAGTACAGCGCCGTAAGACATCCTGGGAGGGACCGCACCCTTTTGCCGGGCATTGCTGATGGTGCCTTGCTAGCTGTTCTGTGTTGTGATTGACTGTTGCTGGTTTCTTACTGATTTCTGGATTACATTTTACCACAGGTCTGGATAGGAAACACACAGTCGATGCAGAACACCCATGGGCTGACAGAGGTGGCTGCTGTAGGTCACACAGGGTCAGTGTCATCACCTTGTTGTCAGACAGTTATATTCCTTTCTAGATTTTTTCCTCCTGGAAGTGTTCGTGTAACATGGCCATACAAAATCAGTACATTTTGATAAGCTAGACACACTTGTGTGTCTAGCAGTCTGTCCTTTCCTTACACAAGTGTAACCACATAGCCTGTGTATGTACCTCTAAGTTTATTTCCTTATAATTAATTCCATGAGGAGGATTAGGTAGGAATTCCTGAGTTCCAGAAAGTGTAGAAATTCATATATCCGGAGTAGAATAGCTCTTTCTTTAAACTAGCAGTTCTCAACCTGTGGGTCACGACCCTTTGGCAACTGTGTCTCCAAAAGTACATTATGATTCATAACAGTAGCAAAATTGCAGTTATGAAGTAGCAACAAAAATACTTTTATGATTGGGGCACACCACAGCATGGGGAACTGTATTAAAGGGTCGCAGCCTTGGAAGGCTGAAAACTACTGCTTTAAACCCTGGCAAATTTAATTGTGATCATCATCAATATCATCATCATCATCATCATCATCATCTTCATCATCTTGTGATGATAACTTCGAGTCAGTGACGTGAAAGACAATCACAAATAAGTTTTAAAAATCTGGAAAATCAAGGAAAGGTCGTGCTGAGTCCAAAAGAGAAAAATCTTGAAAGATTTTTCAGGAAAGTAATGCAGCTGGCACCACTCAGCAAGGCACAGAATGCTTCGTTTGTGTAAGTGTGCAAGAATTCCTACCCTGCTTCAACAGACCATGCTTCAATATGATGCGTATCTGTTAGGTTGTAAACACCCAGAGTGTAATGTACATATTATGACTTTATTTACTTTTAAGCGTGTTAGGGAGATAATCCTGGTATTTATAGTCTGTGCTCACTCTCTTCAGCGTCTGTGTGTACTTACTCAAACTGGATATTTTATTGCCTCCGTAAACTCTTTCTCAGTGGGGTTTTATACTCGCAGCTGCTGTAGCTAGGAAGTCCCCTACCTCTGTGCGCCTCCCTTCCTCAACACATACACGGTATTGTTTCTGATTGTCAGGAGTCGAGGGCTAGGCCTTTGGGGAAGATTATTTTATACAGTCAAAAAGATTTCTTGTGCCTGTAGTGTGTGTAAGGGACTATAATTAGTTACAGTGGCAGAACAGACAAGAGCAACATTTGTCTCTAAAAGGTGTGCAGCACAGAAGGGAGATGAGGCAGGCATATGAGGAGCTGTAGTGCTGGTTAGATGAAATCCTAAGCGGATAGGAAGTAGTATGCCTTACACGTGTGGCAACTGTTATTCTCTGTCACTTAGAGAACACAGAAGAAGCTAACTTTTACACATTTCTCTTTTCCCGGAATTTCACTCTACAGTAGATAATGCGTCTCTTATGTGGCTCCTAAATTTATGTGTATTTAATCTTGGCAACTAGGTTGTACACCCTCTGAGGGCAAGTGCCATGTCTCGTCACAATAAGTGTGGCAGGCACTAACACAGCCTGTTCTGGCGACGGTTGCATTTGCCTTGTATCTGAAGTGCTTTCATTCGCTCCACACTAACCACAGTTCTGTCTGTGCCCTCAGGTATTTTTGCACCCCTTTCAAAGATAAGTAAAGTAAAAGATGGGAGGAAAGCCACCGCACACACCCCTTCCACGAGAGCAGCCCCGCACGTCCGGTCCCAGAAGGTCGACGTAGCTCATGTCACATCCAAAGTGAATTCTGGTAAGTCAAGCTGAGGAGATCGTCAGCTCCTGAACCACACTTCAAATCGTGTGTGTGGACTCCTGGGGTTCAGACTGCTTCACCTTTGTTAGTCAGCCACAATGGCCAAACCTCACAAAATCAAGGGTTTTTGTGGTTTTGGCCTCAGTTGTGAATAATGACTTAAGTCCCTGACAGTGACAGTTCAGCTTCCTCCCTTCTGGCCTTTCCTACTTTCTGTGTGCTCCTGATGCCCCAGAATCAGCCTTTGGTGCTGGAGTCTGCGACTCTAGTGAGCCTTTATGAAACACAACCTGTTCCTCTCTGCCTCTGTGATGTCCCTTGGTTACTTGAATGGGGCCTGTTTCTGCTCCTGTGGTTAGCCTTGCTTTGCTGTCCATCTGCCCTGCTGCACACGCATGCTCACTCCCTCCTGACCTGTGGGTGGCTGTGGAAGTCCTTACTTTCTTAGCTCCATACAGACCCTGCTCCTCCCTGAAGAATCTGACTTATTTAACCTCTTTGTTCTCAAACTTTGTGTGTGTATTTTTTTCAGTCTATTCAGCCGGGTTGGTATGTTGTCCACTGATTGCTTATTTGTATTAATCGACTGTTCTCTCAGTCAAATTCTAAACTTGAAGTAGACTGTGAGGATAATTTGTGATTTTGTATTCACAGAAGCACATAGCACAGAACAGGTATTTAGTAAACATCAGCGAACCCGTTGGGAGCTGGAGCAGAAAAGCTTTCCACCATCTAAGGATGGCATTCAGACTTTCAGTTTGTCTTTCTCTTCTGTTCCATTTGGTTGCTAGAATACTGGTGACTGTGTTTCATAATTACTGTGATGTGATATCCAGCATAGAGAAGAGCCTCACACCTTCTTAAATTTTGTCTCCCTTATTTGGGGGCCCTAAAGGTCATACTTCCTTAAATATTTTACAATAAATTGTTAAGTATTTTTTTTAAACAGATCTACTGGCATTTAAGCTGACATTACATTTAATTCTTGTGCCAATTTGAAAGGATCTTACATTGTTACAGCCATGTTTACTTATGTGCTTGTAATGTTTTCCTTTTTAGTCATGTAATTTAAAATACCCTAATATGATTATAACTTTTTTTTCCTGTAGATATTTTTGGCCTGTCTGTTAGATCTGTTCCCAGAGACTTCATACCTGAGGCTACATAATGAATGAGCCTCTTCCCCTCAAAAAACCCTAACCCAAACCAAAATACCGTAAAGACTATACTGTAAAGACAGTCATGGTCTCAGAATGAAAATTAAGGTGAGCTCTCTCAAAGCAAGCTCCAGCAAAAACAGAAATGAAGAGTCAAATGCTGTGCACACGCATGAATGCACACACACACACACACACACACACATCAAACGTGAGGTGATTGCAGTCACATCAGTGGATGAGAGTAATTAATGTTTTTAGTTGGGTCTTGTCCTATAGTTTTGTGAAATGCTATTTTGGGGGAAGCGTGGTAGATACACAAAGAGGTCTTTATATCATTTTAAAAATTTCATGTTCGGTTATATTGATGACAGCTGGAACTCTAGAGCTGAGAAATAAAATGATTGGAAGCTGCACTCCGCAGGCTTTCTCCCTTCGTAGCTGCTGTGCTGTCTCCTGTTTTACTTGGACCACTGGAGTAACTTCCACTGGCCCCTGCCTCTAGCTTGCTCTCCTCTTCCCTCTAGCCATGGCTGCTAAATTATGTCACATAGCTGGAAATCGGTCCAGGCCTGTGCTCCCTTTCAAATCCAGGACAAGACTCATTCTCTATAGGACATTTCTACCTGTTCCCTCTACCAGAGAGATGCAGCACCCCCCCCCTTCCACTCCTTCTCCTTCCTCTTATCCCTCCTCCTCCCTCTTCATTGAACTCAGGGCCTTGCAATGCTAGGCAAGTGCTGTCAAGTTGAGCCAGGCGTTGCCACCCTCTGAGGTGTACTGTAACCTCTTTATCCAGCTCACGTCATCTGAGTCCTGGAGGATTCCTTCCCAGCCAAGCTGCCCACACGCAGTGTCTTTCTGTGAGATTTTCTGACTTCCCAGCATCCCCACTCTCACTTTCTCCTACCAGACCTCCTGCTTGGGGAAGAAATTCAGCCCACTCAAGCCCCAATGAAGAGTGAGATCTCAGTGAGCTGCTGGTTTCTCTGCAGAGTGTCCGCCTCCTCCTCCTCTCTTACTAGAGCCGAGATGAGCAGCGATGTCACACACAGCCACTTGTTCTGAGGTCTTTGGCTGTGCTAAATTGAAAGGTCCCCTTCAGGGTGTGGAGTCCTTCAGGCAGAATGCTTTGTGAGTTGACCAGGAAGGGCAGCTGACAGCACCTCAAGCTGGGCAGCTCCCAGTTGCTGTCCTTAAATAAAGCGGTACAATTGATAGGAAAGTCTTATCAAACAGCCGCTATTGGTGAGCTTTTTCCCTCCCCAGAGGAAGCTGCTGTGAGAATTGGGTGCCGTGTAGGAAACAGTGTCATAGAGGCTGTTTCCACGTCCTACTCAGCCACATCTCAGCGAGGACAGATTTGCCACACCCTCTGGTGTGACACAGATCGTTTTAGAGATTCTGTAGCAGGGCAAAGCTGGGAGTTTTAGATATGCTGTGAATAAGTCCTTTTTTCTTTTTTTAGATTTGTAGTGCTAGAGTCTATAAGCAGGACCTGTGCACGCTCGGCAGTGCTGTGCCATTTGCAGTGTGTCCAGCTCCTTTTCACTGCCTTAAATTTCGAGGTGCTGCTTCATCCTGTCTGTGAAACTCTATTCATTATATTGTAGATAAGCGCTGATACACGCCTTTAATGCCAGCACACAGGAGTCGGAGGTGGGCAGGTCTCTCTGAGTTCGAGGCCAGCCTGGTTTACATAGTGAATTCTAGGATAGCCAGGGCTACATTGTGAGACCTTGCCTCAAAACAAAACAAACCACAAAAGAAGTGGGAAAGATTTAGATATCAAGACATGTGTGTACTTTAAGTAAAATTCATTTTCATGCTTAATGTTAAACATACTTGTCTTTTGCTGAAAAAAAAAATATATATATTTTGGTGTGTGTGTTTATTCACCAGGGTTGATGACATCAAAAAAAGAGAATGCTTCTGAATCCACGCTTTCATTGCCTCCCAGTGAAGAACTGAAAACTGTAGCAGAAAATGATGGTAATGTAACCATAGCTTCCTCTTCTAAAGCCTCATTTACTAGTGGGAACTTTCAGAAAACAGGGTGCAAACTGGCTCATATGACTTGGGTTAAGGTTGGGAGGGGAAAATCACCGTGGTCAGAACTACCCTGGGTGGGGGGCGAGGGAGACCCTTTAAGAATACAGACTCCTGTAATCAGCTTCTCATGCATTCATAAAGAACTACCACCCGAGCAAGGGGGGTTCACAGCGCAGGAGGGAAGAGCCCAGGTACTCTTGCTCACCTTCAGGTTGGCAACAGAGTGATTCAAAGTAAAATGTTGTCACCTTAAGACATGATAGTTGTGTATGTGAGTGTGTGGTCCTGTGGGTGTGTATTTGAAGGGACTCTATTACAGTTTCCCCTAAGGAGAGTGGAGCATGTGTGAGGGTTAGATTAGTTAGCATTAATCATTAGGACAACACTCCATATATAAGGTAGTTTACTGTGAATCCTTAAAAATTTCTGCTTGTGTTAACCTCGATCTATTTTGTGCATTTGGATGAAATCAGGCATTTAATTTGACACCAGATAATCTACAATTGAGGAAGCTAAATGAAACATTTCAGAAGAATTTGCCCAGAAAATATCTTATTAGTCCTTCCTTCCTTCCTTCCTTCCTTCCTTCCTTCCTTCCTTCCCTCCCTCCCTCCCTCCCTCCCTCCTTTCTTCTTCTTCTTCTTCTTCTTTCTTCTTCTTCTTCTTCTTCTTCTTCTTCTTCTTCTTCTTCTTCTTCTTCTTCTTCTCTCTCTCTCTCTCTCTCTCTCTCTTTCTTGATTTTTTATTTTGCTCTTTTAAGACATCCTCTAAAGTGTGGTTCTCTCCTGTTCCCCTGTCAGTAACACAGCCTGGGTCCATCAGCAGCTTCTCCTCCACGTCCTCCCTGGACCACAAGCAGAGCTGCCCGAAGAAGCAGACCATAAGCAGCAATGGCAAGAAGACCCTGAGCAAAAGCCCCTCTCTCCTGTCCAGAGCCAGTGCTGGTATCTATGGCTTTTTCAGCCAGGCTTTCTTGGTGTTTTTTATCTTGGTTTGTTTGTAAGTGGATTTGCTCTTTTTAACAGTGTAGAAGGAGCCCTTTACCCTTCATCTTTCACCGTTCCCCTTTTCCTCCCCACTTTCCCTGTTCCCTGTCCCCCCTCCCTCTTCTCCCTTCACCACAGGCAGATTGAACTGCCTTGCTTTTTGGGTGACTCCACACAGGAGCCCTTTGTCACTTTGCCCCTTTGCTTCAGTGAACTGAACTCCATGCTGTGTCCCTGCTTCCCATGAGCCTCCAGTCGGGGCTCTTGGCTCTGCAGCTGGACTGGAGAAGCCGCCCTAACTGTTGGTAGTGTTTGCAGCTCTGCTTTCTCACATGCCTTCTTACCATTCTCATGTTGAGAAAGGCATCTTCAGTCTGCTTCTACTGAGTCATGTTTGAGCTGTGCAGGAGAGACTCAGGGAGGACAACAGAGATGTGGACCAGCATAATCTCCCACTGCTCCTCAGGGTGTGTGACTGGTGTGAAAGCACGCCCAGGCTCCCAGCTCAGCCCATGTAGATGGTGTCCCCAGTCCCTCAGCGTGACCCTAATACAGTAGCCTAGAAGGGGAGACCTGAAAAGTGGGGAGCCTGGAGGTTAGGCCTGGAATGCAGCAGCTGCCCCCCCCCCCCCCCCGCAGGCCAGTTTCTCTTCTGAGTCCTGAGAAACATTGGGCAGTAGGTGTCAGGCACTGGCACAGCGTTCCTCTTCTTACCTTATTTGTATTCTGAATACTCCTGTATGTGGAATTCGGACTTCTGACGTTCACTTGATTTTAGAATTTATATATGAGTTCAGAATGACCTCTTTCTCCTGAAACAAGTATCTCCAGTGTGCCTACATACTTACTATTTTACCTTTTTATACATTTGAGGATTATGTTGACCTAAGCTACAGTGAGGATGAAGGATGAAGGTGATGATCAGAATGAAAAAAAAAAAAAAAAAAAACCACCTTTCACAGAGAAAGGCAGAGAATGGGAGAGGTGTATGTGTGGCTGTGGCTGTGGGGGGTGGGTGCGGTGTCCAATTTTAGAGCCCTAGCGACATTTCCTTAAACTTTTCTGGAGTGAGCGGATAGTTGACTTTTTCTGCAGGTTTACACATTGGAGGGGGAGTGGGCTGCAGAGCTCAGGCAAGAATGGAAGGACAGGAAATGGAATCAGAAAGAAAGGACCGAGAGAGTGGAGGGCTTGAGGAAGTGGCCTGGGCTGTGGTGGTTGGCTCGCTGTCTCCCGTTGGTGAACTGCAGGATCAGTGTGCAGGCCTGAGGTGTCCTGGCCCTTGGTCTGAGGGTCAGTCTGGAGGTGGCACCTGTAAGCTGTGAATGCCCATCTCAGTTAACTCCTAAGGTCTTGCCTGTTCCTCATTGCACCCTCTCTGTAAACTGTAGAGTTGTGGTGTCACTAGATCTGGGCTTTTCAGTGGTCCAGCAGGCCCACACCTCTGCCTTCACAGGCTCTTGTTTGCTCCTGTGTTTTCAGTATCTCCCTTTCCATGGTTGACCCCTATTCTGTCTGTACTTGGTACCAATGGGACTTTCGTTTGAACAGCTTTTGAGAATGTATTTCTCAGAGCTCAGATATCAGATAGGGAGCATTTTAGGGGTAGTTCCAAATTAAGTTGAAGGGAAGCACGTTGGGATAATCAGGCTCACCATTCAATGGATATTCTTTACCTGACATGGTTGGGATCAAAAGTGTTTTGAATTAGGGCAGTTTGGGATTTTGGAATATTTGCACAGTCCACTGTTTGACTGTCTCTAACCGGAAGCGCTGAAATCTGAAGCACTCAGAGGTGGCTTTCTAATCTGGACGTGAACTTGAGCATCTGTGCTAAGGTCGCTCAGACTTTGGAACGCTCTTCTCGTTGGGTTGTCCAGTTTGGGCTGCTCAGCCTGCAGCACCTTCACCCGGAACTACATTCCTGTGTATCCCTTACACTGAGTCTGGGTAAATGGTGGCAGCTCTGTCTTTCACGTGACTAGGGATTGGCCTACTGGCCACATCTGACCTATCACCCAGTGTCGTCTGTATCCACTTTCGTGCCATAGCATCAAAGGTGAGCCAGCATGACAGGAGGGAGAGCTTGCATTGCTCTGGATCATCACATACAATACTGTGTCGGGGCAGAGAGTGTGCCTGGCGACTGTCTTAGTGGAAGTGATTCCTTTCTAGGAACCAGGTTCATGCATTTGCTGTGGCAGAGGTTTTCTCAGGGAACCCTTCTTACTTGCTTTGAGTGCATTGACCTGAGTGAGGACTCTACCTGCGGCAAATCCGTAGGGAAATATCCAACTAGGCTAGTTAGAGTACGTGGAATGCTTTCTTAAAACTAATGGCTTTTTGAGGTTTTCCTTCCTTTGTTTTCTTCCCTCCCCTCCCCACACCCTCCCATCCATCACTTCCGACAGGGTCGAATTCTTCAGCACCATCTACAGCAAATAACGCCAGCTGTGAAGGAGAGCTCCGCCTTGGAGAAAGAGTGCTGGTGGTTGGCCAGAGAGTGGGGACCATTAAGTTCTTTGGGACAACAAACTTTGCTCCAGGTAATGCAACGCCCTTGAATAGCCGTGGCTCAGGGTGACTTTCATAGGAAAAGGTCTAAGACTTAAGCAGCGGATGGGATATAGTCACCGGTGAGTTCTCTCTTTTTGGTTCTTGTGGACAGCAGCAGAGTCAGCGGGCATGGAAGGTGATGCCACTGTCGGTGCTCCACTGACTGCACCCATGGAATTCTCCTGCCCGTTGCGCTGAATATTTGTCTAGTCTTAAAGTCAGCTTTGACTTCCCTCGTTTATTCTCACTGGTTGCAGATAAATAGCTGTGCTAAGTAACTGGAAGGTATTTCAGGATAGTGTCCCCTCCTCTTCCACCTCCTCCAGGATAATCCTAGAGTTGAGAAGTTAGCTGGACTTGTCTAGCTTTTTATCAGGATGGCTTGGAGAGAAAAGCAAAGAAGGTATAAAGGCTGTTGGGTGCCCTCGTACCTAAAAATGCATGTCTATAAACCTAAGTATTCATCCCAATCTACCTAATACTGTGTTTTCTAAAGTTAAATATTGGTGGCGGAGAGATGGCTCAGTGGTTATGAACTCTTACAACTCTTGCAGAGGACCTGGCTTCAGTTCCCAGCACCCTACATCAGGTGATTCACAACCGCCTGTAACTTCTGCTGCAGAGGATCAGATGCCCTTTAGCCTCCGTGGGCACCTGCACACATGGTAGACATGCACCCACAGTTTCACGGGTACACACACGAATAGAAGTAAAAAATGCGCTTACAAGGCAAAGGTGACCTTGTATTTCCAGAGATTAGAAGCCAGGTGCATGAAACCACGTCTCCGTGCTTTAAGTAGCAATATGCCGTATTAACACATGGTGGCATTGCAGCATTTTAGGAAAAAGTTAACCTGCAATATTGATTGAAAAAGAAAAGTTTGCAGTGTAGCGCTCTGTCAGGACCCAGGAAGGAGCTGAGATCTTACTTCATTTGCAGACCAACAAGTTAGCCCACCACAGTGTCATAGATGCTGACCAAACCCGTAACAGTCGGAGGCCAGAGGCAGGACTATAGCACTCACAGTAGTAGCAGGAGGCAGAGTACCAGCATCTTTCTGTCCTGGTCCTCTTAGTTTAAGTCATTGCTTTATTTGAGCAATTTTGGAATTCAAGCCTCCCGCGGGCCTCCCTTATGTCTCACACTAGATAGTGTGTACTTCACATAGCCCTCTGCTAGGCAGTTTCCACAACCACTGTGCCAGAATACACACACACACACACACACACACACACACACACACACACACACACACTTCTGCGATATGACACACATTTTCAAGAGTTATATAGTAAACAGGTAGCAGAAATGTAGCCAGTTAGAATGGGACTTTTAATTAAAGAAAAAACACGCAGAGATGTGTATCAAAGGCAGAGGACGTGAGACCTGGGAATCCCAACTGTGGCACTCAGGTATAATCCTGACCAGGCTCCTAGTTTAGGCGAGTCAGAAAGCTGATAGTCTGTTTTCAGAGAATAAGTGTGGTTAGACTAGAGGCTTGTGGACACTACTTATACAGCATAGAAGAGCCACTCAAATAGAAAAGACACTGGCTAGACTCGAGTCTTTTCAGCCCCAATCTTAGACTCCAGAATGGGGTCAGGTGTAACACAAAACAAACACAATGCAAAAACAAATTGAGAACTTATTCTGGGTTAAGGCTTCTAAGGTTCTTATAGTTGAAACTGACTCTGAGCTAGTAATCTGAAAGAGGGAATAATTTGTATTTCCTAATTCAGATTAAGTTGGTTGGTATTCACGCCCTTATTCTTTATTTGCTATTGACTGTAAAAGGCCCGACACAGTCACTCCTGTGCTGTCTGCTCAGACTACAAGGGCATGAACTGTGAGGAGTGTTTAGCAGACCATGGAGACCCCAGGAATCCCTGAGTCAGGATTATGTCCACTTGGCTCATGGTACTTTAAGTGCAGCCCCGTGGTTAGTCTCTCTGTGAGACTAACCTTCCTCCCAGAAAGCCCCGGGGATACTGTCTCTTACGCAGGTTTTCTTATTAGTGAACCCTAATCTTTTCATTTAGTTAGAAGACAGAGAGGCATGGCTGTGCTGCCCAGTGCCTCCCACGCTATCTCTGCCCTTGTTTAATTATTTAATGACTGTTTGTGGTATTCTACTCTCGGGAGGGCGAAGTGAAGACCGCAGTCCACGTTAGGATTTATGCCACCATCACCATCACTCTGTGCTGCTCTCACTGAACCACACTATATTAGAGTCAAGGACAGCTTCTTTTGCATTATAGTCTTAAGATAGATCTTGGTGGTGCTCTCCTCGCGTAATGGCTAATTCCCTGCCAATCTGAGTTTGCACGTTTTATTTTTTTCCCCTTAATGTACTGCTCTGCAATTACGCCGCGAAAGCGTTTCTCCCACTTTTCAAATTTTCAAGTTTTATTTTATAATTTTATCATTTGAAAGCTTAATGATCATGATGATCTTCCATCATCTCGGCCATTTGTGAAAACACTAAGCCATCTAGAGTTTGAGTTTGTATTGCCACATAACGATTGCGAATGAAGTGCAGATGCTCTTAAAATGCAATATTCATGTTCTAGGGTATTGGTACGGCATAGAGCTGGAGAAGCCCCATGGGAAGAATGACGGTTCTGTTGGAGGTGTGCAGTATTTTAGTTGTTCTCCAAGATATGGAATATTTGCCCCCCCATCCAGGGTGCAGAGGTAAGAAGAAAGTAGGGTGTTTATCTGTTTACACAAACTCCGCAGTTCCCTGTGCCGCACGGGACCCTAATTTTATCTGGAAGATAAGCACACACACACACACACACACACACACACACACACACGTTCCTTCAATGGGTTAACCGGCCACCTTCCTTTGGAGGGAAGGCTAATGGGAAGCTAAATTTGCCTTGCTGAGGATTTGCAATTTTAAAAACCTCCTTTCTCCCTCATTTGCAAACCCTATGAGTATGTGTAGGCTATTAGAAGTAGCGTTTGCAGCTAAGAACAGTGCGAGGAGCAAGCTTAATCCGTCATGCAAACAAAAGTAAAAATGCTCTCTGATTGCTTCAGTCACATCCTAACTACATTAAATTTCCTGCCAGCAGGCACCCATTCATTCTCCTACAAACCTAATGGAACCAAAATGGCTTTTTCTCTGATTTCCCAAGTTTTCAGGAATAGATAGGCAGTAGCTCTCGGGGGAAGTGAAGTCTATATGTAACAGACCTCCAGAGTCTTTCTTGCTAAGGCAGTGTACTTGAGTGCCACAGCACTCTGGTTTTTAAAAACACAGGCCCTCGTAGAGTTCCCGTGGAATGTGGAGCTGGGAGAAGCTGGCTCTGCTTCTCAGGGGCTGGAAAAACGGGATTTTAATCCCTACAACCTGTGTGGTACAGTCATGCTCATGGGACTAGAACCACGGTGGAGGTCTTTTCAGTTGGATGCTGATGGTTTCTGGGCAAACAGAGGGTTTTTGCTCTTTTTTATCTTATTTCTTTCTCAGTTTTTTCTTTTAGATGTTAGTTTTCTTCATTTACAGTGTACCTGATATCAGCAGTAAGGCCTTCAGCGCACAGTACTTGTAGCTCAAAAAGTGGCTTTCCTTAGCGCTGTCTCATTTGAGTCTAATGAATACGTGGCCCAGTGAGTGTGGAATAACCCTAAGTATGACCAACTTTTATTGAGCCCTTAATGCTCTGTACTGACCACGTGAGTGACCCAGGAAACCATGAGCTGCTAGGCTTTCCCATCCTACAGGTGGGAAAATAGTTTTCCAGGGGAAAAAAGTAGCAGAGCTGAAGTCGCATCGCTCGCTGGGTAAGGGCCGAGCAGAGCGGGGCCTGGCTTTGTTGTTTTGCTGTTTTTCCCAAGCCCATGCTTTTAGGTGATAGCCCTTATAAGCACTGGGTACCATCCTCAGTGCTGTCCCTGTTTCAGTGACTTAAAGCAACGCATGTCATTGTCCCCATTTCACAGAGCAGGAACATCAGACAGCTAATGTCAACTGGGCTCCGTAGTGAGGATTTGAACCCCCCAGCTCTCTGGAGTCAGACGTGAGCTCTTCCCCATAAACTTGTATGGTTACTGGGGCTGCTGTAAGCCTGCATGGACCCATGCCTGACAGATGATTGACACATTACCTCGCACTAGTATGGCTTGTTTCCCAGTCACAAGGACTGGGGTTTGCTCCATGTTCAGTTACCCAGAGTGCAGGATTTGGCATATTTTAGGCGTAGTGGGTACCCGTCAGTACTGATCCTCAGGTCTGTGCTTTTCACACCACAGCGGCCTTTTCTCCGCTTTTATTTGCAAAGCTACATCTTCCCTGTGGTCTCGTGTTTTCATTGCTGTGTTTGCAGAGCACATGTTGGCCTCTTTCTCACTACTTGCCTTCTGTTTGGTCTTCTCCAAGGTAGGTAGTGCATTTGAAAGCAACCCCCACTTCTTAAGAGAAGTGGGGCTTAAAAGAAGTGGGGCTCCGTTGAAATGAACCGCTGTCTCTATCCAGCTGTCTTCCCGTCATCTTCTGATTGTCCCATTCATCACCATCAAATACTATTAAGTGTCTTTGAGCACTTTGTGCTGTGCTAGGCATTCTGTAGGCAAACAAAACAGACATGGTCTTCGATTTTAAGGCATTTCTAATGCAAGCCAGTTTGGAGCTCTTTTAAGGCCCCTCTGGGCTTCAAGATAGGAAGATTTTAAACCAGGCACTACCAGAGACTGTCTCCATGACCAGTCACACACTGACCCCTAGCTCTTCACCTCAGGGATCATAGCTGGCTTCTCCTGTCTCCCCTTTGAATTTTTTAAATGTGTGCTTGTCCCAGGATCCGCCCACATGACTTCCTCTGTCTGAATAGCTTTCCCGATCTAGCTCTCATTGCACAATTTTCATTTAGTAAATTGTCTTGGTTAATAACATCAGCGAATATTCTTTAAAGACAGTCGAAGGAAACTCACTCACTGCCTAACTGGTCCTCATAAACATCGTATTCTTGTTTTTCTGTCGTTGCTGTTGGCACATGCTTCTAATGATATCACTTCTAGAAATAGGTTCCTCTCAGCTGTCCATCACCTCTCCATCCCAGGCCCTGCTGCTTACCAGGTTGTAGGCTCTGTGTCCAGCAGCCTTGCCTTGGCTGTCATGTGTTCTGTGTCCTGTAAAAACAGTGCATATGAACACACTGCAGGGGCTGCAGGATTTTTGATGGGTATAAAGTGTGTTGGGAGAAGTGATTGGCACATGAAGGTCTTGCCGATCTAGGTCAGTAAACAGTTGAAAGAAAATGAGGCTTTCAGGACCTGGCTTTTTAAAAATAATGATTTGAATATAAAAAAAATGAGGAGAAACTCACTGGGAAGGTGACCTTTGCGGCAGTGGATGGAGTCACACATAGAGGGCCTGGATTATATTGCTGTCCAGGTTTATACAAAAAAATTATACACATGCACAGATTCAGCTAATCTCTTTTCTCCAGTATCAGAATTGGAGATATTTTTATAATTTTAAGCTTATATTTGTTAAACTTGGTATAAAATTAACACATCTCCATATTTTTTAGTCTTACCTTTGACTCAAAGGTAAAGTTCTATTTTCCAAAGCAAAGTCAGAAGTTACCATGAATCTATTTCCTAGCACTGAAAAACAATAACAGCAACAAAATAATATAATTAATAATAATAATAATAATAATAATAATAATAATAATAATAATAAGGTCATAGATATAGCACAGTGGCAGGATAATTGCCAAGGCCTAGGGTTCAGTTCCAAGCTCCATAAAAACAACCAACCAAATAAGTGTCGGAAGTCAGGTCCCTGTTTCAAGTGAACTGAATTTTCCAGGCTACTTGTCCTTGGTAGCAAAGACCGGCTCCATCTGAGTATTGCCTGTCACCCATGCTAGAGTAAAGCTCCTTCCCAGCTCACGTGGCTGCCTAATAAATGCTTGTTGAATGAATGAATGAATGGGATAACAAATATCAGTTGATGGGAAGGCATCACCTTCCTGGGGAGACCAGCCGCACCTAATGTGGTGTGTTTGTTTGTTTTATTCACAGGCTATCAGATTCCCTGGATACACTTACAGAAATATCTTCAAATAAACAGAATCGTTCTTATCCTGGTAAGATTATGGCTTTTAAATTCGGTTTAAAGTATTCCTTCACTCTCACTCATTGAAATGTATTTTTATTGTTAAATGTCTGTATCAATATCTTTATATCAGAGTGTCTGAAGTGCACCTGTATAGGGCAGGCAAGCTTGCAGGGGATCTGTTGCCTGCCCCCCAGCTGCGTTGTGGAAACCCTGGGTATCCACCTTCTTCAACCCTGCCTCCCTTTTTGTATATCTCATCCTAGGGTTATGAGCCTGGAATTTTGTATTCATAATTCCTTTGATTTTTCTTGATCTTTTCTACCTTTTGCAGCTGTATCAGTAAGCAGTGTTTTGTTTCCATTATTTGCTATGTTGTCTTTTAGCATTCCGTCGAATATGTGACTGATTCTTTAGCTGGTGGTTATTTTTGCTGCATCCTGTTTTCTTTAATTATTATTGTTATTACAGGCTGTTGCACACACATGTGGACATTGCCCTGGGGTTGGTAAGCATGGCTACCACACCCGTGCTGTCCCTGGGGGATGCCAGGTGTTCTCACTGCCTACTCCCCTCGGCCACTGGCTAGGCCCTGTCCCTCCCAACCTTGGCAACCACTGTCTTGTTTGGTGTGGAAATGGTTGCTACTCTGCTAGATTTAAACGGTATTTCATTGTGACTTTTATTTTTCATTTTTCAGATATTAATTATTTGACGTGAAAGGAATTGGTCCTTTTAGTTTTCAGTTTATGGGACACATGCATTTCCTTTTTTTTTTTTTTTTTCTGTGTAAGCCTATCACTTTTTTTTTTGAGTGATTTGCTTCTTGCTAATTTATAGGTTTCTTTGTATATTTTGGGAATGAATATCTCATTGGTTTTATGTGTTACTAATATGTACAGCTGAAGGCATGTCTTCACTTTTCTGACATCTTTTGGTAAAAAGACTTCTTCAATTTTTTAAACATTGTTTTTAAAATTTATTTTTATTTTATGTGCATTGCTGTGTTGCCTGCTTATATGTCTGTATGGGGGTGTCAGATCCTTGGAACTAGAGTTACAGACAGTTGTGAGCTACCATGTGGGTGCTAGACACATTGAACCCGGGTCCTCTGGAAAAACAGCTAGTGCTCTTAACCACTGAGCCATTTCTCCAGCCCCCAACTTTGATTTTTATGTAGTCAAAAACAAAATATTTCATGGCTTACAATTTTTACCTTAAGAATTTTTTTTTCCACCAGAGACAGAAACTGTAGAACTTTTTCCCTGAAGTTTTTTTTTTCTTTCTTTCTTTCTTTCTTTCTTTTTTTTTTTTTTTTTTCAAGTTTTGGCTATGTGTGTTTCGCATTTGCCAGTTTACCTAGAATTGGCTTTGTGTGTGATAAGGATTGAGTTTGGTTTTCCTTTCCATCTGTGGATAGCTGTCTATGGAAGTTATAAATATAATGTCTATGCTTGAATACTTGTTGTGGTCAAGCCCATGACTGTGGAGTGTGAGCATTTAAGAGGACATGCTGTTGTGAGTGACCTTCCTGATGGCGTGTGCTGCTGTGTCTGCTTTGACTTGAGGGTGGATGTGATTCTCTGTCACTTTCCTTCCTCACGGTGCTGTTCTCCGTGCTGTCTGTGTTGCCTTCCTCTGCCGTATGTGTGTATGTGTGTGTGTTTGTGTCCTCCGACTTTGTCTCCATTGGTTGGGTATTCTGGCTTTCCCTCTCATATAAACTTTATGATCGTTTTGTTGGAATCCACATAGCAACAAGCTGGGATTTTTAAGGAAATTGGGAAGGACTGGTCTTACTACTGCTCTGTCTGCAAACATGGACTCTTTCTCCACTTATGTAACCTCCTTTGTTGTCTGTGAAATCGATTACTTGTACTCAGTCACCATCTGAGGATATTAAGCGGAAAATTCCATAAATAAGCAATCATAGGTGTTAAGTTTTATATTATTCCGAATGGCATGATAAAATGCCACACTGTCCTGCCGAGGACATGAGTTGTGTTCAGCGTGACCTTCCTGCTGGTCAGTTCATAGCCTTCTGGTTACAGGTTGACTGTCCAGGCTGCGTTTGTGTTCAGCTAACCTTAATTTTACTTAGTAGTGGATGCTATGAGAACTGTTACCGGCAATTGGAATATTAAAGAGAGAAAATTCCAGTGTATCCTTTTAAGTGAAAAGATGAAGGTTTACCATAAGAGTTTCTTGTAGGGAAAATCACATTGGGTCTAGCACTGTACATCTGTGGCATCCGTGGAAAGTCCTAGGAATAAGTCCCATGTGACTGAGAGGGCTGCTGCTGTGTGCCTTCTCTGGCCTCATTGGAATTTTGTAGCTTTCCTCATTAAATTTTGTACATAGTTAGTTTTTTTCATTTATTATTTAATATTTTTGTGTATTTAATGTAATAAACATTCTTTTCTCTTTCCCCTTTCCTGTTCTCTCTCTTCTGTATCTTTTTCTGCCCTCACTCTCCTCTTGCTACAGAGTATCACTGTGTAGTCCAGGCTAGCCTCAAATTTACAGTTCTCTTTGTTAGCCTCCTGAGTGGGAGGGTTGCAGGCTCTGCTTGGCATTGCTTTTACAAAAATTTTTTACATCTTTTTGCCATCCTTCTTTTCATTAAGTGTTTCTCTAATGCATTTTTTTTGTATTGATTTACTTTCTGCCTTTCTACTTTCTACTTCTAGGTTACTTTCCTAAATAGAACATACTGGAGTTTTACTTAGAAAAAAAAAATCTGATTGTCTTTGTCTTTTGCTCTAAGTCCCATTCATTTTAATTTATTGCTATGAACTGATGCATTAGCAATGCTCTTTATGCTATTTTATTTACTTCTCTTTCCATTTAAAATACTTATTTGTATGCATGTGTCTTTGAGGGTGAATGAGCACGTGTGTGGGGCTCTGTGTGCCGTGGAGTCAGAAGATGGTGGATTCTTCAGAGCTGCAGTGACAGCTGTTTGCTGTATGCGTGGCGTGATAGGTGGAAGCTGGGATCTGAACTCTGGTCCTTATGGTTGCGCAGACATCACCTTCACACTGAACCGCTGAGCTGTCTCCACAGCCCCTAATCCATTTTGGTTTTTGTGTATTATAAATGGTGGGTTTTCTGTATCAGTCATAAATGGTGGACCTTGAATTCACGGGATCTCCCTGCCTCTGCCTCCTAGCACTGGGATCAGAGGTGTGAGCCACCGTGTCTAGCTGGGGCTTCCTTCTTGACCTTATTCTGGTTGTATTTCTACCCTTTTCCTTTCCTGCACTCTGTTAACACTTCTCCTGTGTACAGGCTGCGCTGTGAATATGCTTCTTAGTCATTATTGTAAATCATTTAATGTACACACTGCACATAGTTTGAAGCTAATCACTGTCACCCATGTCCTACACAGTTTGAATCCTTAGAGGCTAAGCTGTTTTGTTTGTTTTATCACCCCTGTAAATTAGGCATTGCCTTTTTGTTTTTCTTTAATAGTTTATTTCACTTCCATATTTACCTGTCCATCTTCCTCTTGGGAGAACTTTGTTCCGGCCTGAGTTCACTCAGTTTTGATCTTTTCCAGAGACGTTTTTACTGGGTGTAGAATTTTGGAATTTTCTCCCTGCACGTGGATACTCTGGCTGCTGTCACTGATGAGAAGTCAAGCCTCTGACCAATCCTTGTTGTTGTAGGTGATTTGTCTTGCCTTTTTGTTAGTTTTGGATTTTTTGAAGGTCTCTCTCTTTTGTGTTGTGCAGTTTTATTAGGATATATGTAGGTAGCAATTTCTTTTTTGTTAATCCTGTTTGACATTCTGACTCTTCCTAGGTCTGGAGATCAGCATCTAACCAAGTCTTGTTTCTGTCACAGCTTGTCCTTCTGACTGCATTCTAAGTACCTTCAGTGTTACCCAATACCTGTTTCTCTCTTCAGCTGTGTCTACTCTACCGCTTAATCCAGCCACCACATTAATACTGATCAAGACCTCTGCTTTTCTTTTTGCACATCTTGTTACTATTCATTTCTCCCCCTATTCTCAAGCTCTTCTTTGATGTCCCTAATAGCTTAAGTATTAGCTATTACTTTGTGTTAAGTAGTTTAATATCTGAAGCTTTGCTGAGTTTAACCCCTCATCCTGTGTCTGTTGAGCCTGACTTGTGGTGGCTTCTCTCCTTGTGACTTTGTAACTTATTACTGTGAAATGCTTGTTTAATGAGAGTTTTATAGATGGCAGTCTTCGATGCATTCTGGTATATTGATTTCTGCTATTTGCCTAAATCTAAAGCCATCCTAGACTGTAACTTACATTCTCTGGTTTTCTTTTTTTCTTTTTAAATATGATATAGATGGTGTGAATTTGCTCATGGCCACAAGACCTGAAAGCAGTAATTCCAGCCTTGCGCTGATAAGAAAGCCATTGTTTCATTTGGTTTCTTGCCTCAAGTTACACTGAGCATGAATTCCTTTACCAGAGGTCTTTGGTGGGATCCATATACCAGGCCTTCGTTCCTTTCTTCCCCATGTCCTGTGCAGCCAATCTGAAGTCCAGTATCCAGGGACCAAAGGACAACCCTGTGGTACAAGATAAGATTACACGTTGTGCACCTGGCAGCTTCTCCTGGCGGTGGCGGTGCTGGTGGCGGAGGTGGCGGCGGCGGCTTCTTCTTTTTCTTCTTCTTCTTCTTCTTCTTCTTCTTCTTCTTCTTCTTCTTCTT